>NW_006408750.1:1125499-1160196 GCF_000296735.1 Chrysochloris asiatica
TCAATCTTTTCTCCATTGATAAGAATGTTGTTTATTGGTCCAGTGGTGAAGATTTTTGTTTTCTTTCCTGAAGTTAGGTCCCTCCATTATGTTATGTTTTCTCAGTGTTCCCAGTTTGATACTCACCAGGAGGAATAAATGATAAAGCTGGGCCATTTCCTTCAGAGTGAGTGAGGTTTAGTGATTGAGGGCTAGTGACTGAGGCCATAGGCGATTTCACAAGGCCAATGACATATCCAAGTTTGGTGCGACCATCCATGGGCACAGGCACCTCAGGTCTAATGCCCCCTGTCTCCTTGGTAAGAAAGGATTATTTGGGAGATGAAATAAGATAATAGAGGCCAAGCACCTAGCCCAGGACGTGACACCAAGCCTGTGGTGCATGTTTTTCTTATTTTAAAACTTCTGAAATCAGATGTACAGTGTTTTTCCTTAGTAATACATAAAATAATGGTGTATCTTATAATGGATGATTTCTCAGATTAGATCAAATATTGAAGTAAACATCCAGTAAGTAGCCATTTGTCACAGAGTCAATTCCAACTCATAGTGACCCCATGTGTGTCAGAGTAGAACTGTGCTCTTCACGGTTTTCAATGACTGGATTTTGGAAGTCGATTACTAGATCTTTCTTCAGAGGTGCCTCTGGATAGACTAGAATCTCTTACCTTTCAGTTAGAAGCAGAGTATGTTAATCATTTGCACCACACAAGGGGCTCCACCAATAAGTGACAGTTGGGTGTACTGTGATAGTTCTACCTGTGTTTGATTAATGGTACCAAAGACAAAGAGGGGTTTTCTTCTTCTTTCTAGGCTGGTTGAGTCTTCCTTAGGTGAAGAAGGGTCAGCCCAGCCAAGCGCAAGTCTTGATTCCACTACGACTTGCTGTGAGACTTTGTCTAGGAGGCTTCACTTCCTTCAGTCTCAGTTTCCTCTCCCTACTGTGGCGACAACACTATCACCTGCACTCACAGGGTATATAAAATGCTTACTACAGTGCTACATTACATAAATGTTAACTCATAATCAGTCACCTTGACAATAATAATAACAGTGAATATGTTATAATATTACATTGTAGTGTTGTTGTTAAGTACCATGGAGTCAGTTTCAACATAGTAATATTACTATTATTGCTGAGGTATCTTGGAAGCCCCACTGCGAAACATCTTTCCCAAATCAATGGGAAAAGGAATCTCAGAATACATCAGCCCTCATGCTCATGATGGTATGTAGGCCCTTTTCCCTTCCACTCTTGTCATTGTATATACACCAAGTCAACTCCAACTCAGGATAATCCCATGTGTGTCAGAGTAGAACTATGACCCATAGATTTTCAATGCTGATTTAAAAAATGTAGATTGCCAGGCCTTTCTTCCAAGGTACATCCGAGGGAACTTCAGCCTCCATCCTTTCAGTTAGCAGCTGAATGTGTTAACATCTGCACACACACACACACACACACACACACAGACTGCATTGTCATTATCACTCCAGGAATGTAAGGGCCAGCTACCACCTTGCCTGGCACCCCTCACCCCTGTCCTGTCTGCCTTCTGCCCTGCCATCCTCTTTTCTCAGCCAGGGTTTCCATCTGTCTACCACTCCCCTCCTCATGACTCTGGCCCTGTCTGGACACATTTCTTCAGGAACTGTTTACCTTGGAAAAAGGGCCGACTAGCTTCTCCTTGGAAAAGGTCACCACAAATCCTGGCTGGGGCTTTCTCAAGCAATTAATGACCTAAGACCTCCCCCCCACAATGCTCCTCTCTGTCTTTTCATCTTCCTGTCTCCTCTTAACACCATTGCGTTCTCGCTTTCTGCCTCTATCCTTGCTGGGATTCTTTAAACACTCAGGGACCTAACTTAACATGGCATGTCTTTACCAGAGCACCTCACCTCTGCCTAATAAGTCTTGTTTATAAGAAATCTGTAGGGCTTTATATTTTATGACATTGAGAACTCATACACCCAGAGTCTCCCCCTATCAACAGATACTCCAAAGTCGTTTCTGTTAAAGGTCTCCACTGGTCCTTAGAGTATCTTATGGTCTTCCTCTTCAAGCGTAGTAAATAAGCTCTTCTTTGAGGAAGCTGGAGAAAACTCACAGGTAGACAGGTCTTGATCTCTAATCTTCTCATCATTTCATGAGCATTGAAGATATTTCCCCTGGTGTCTTTCTGACCAAGCCTTCTCTTTTGAGGCAAGACTCTGCCTTGTTCCACCTTTTTGTAATTGGCCTGCCTCAATGCATCAAAACCAAGATTGGTAAAGAACATGTTTTTGTCTGTAACTTTGATTGCCCATGGAATTCAATTGGACAGTTCCTACGTCTAGTCCTTTATTCATGGAGAGAGCTACATTGAAATTTCAGATTTTACCCAATGCAACTGGCCTCTGGCTCTTCTTCAAGGTCTTGTTATCATGGGGTGAGATCTGTAACAGTGTCTTGGGGTCCTGATGATGCTCCTTGGGGAAGCTTTGGAAGAGAACTGTCCACTGGGTTTGCAATGCTGTTGCTGTTTTTAAGTATTATCAAGTTGGTTCTGATGCATAGTGACCCTGTATAGGGTTTCCAAGGAGCAGATGGTGAATTTGAACTGCCGACTTTGCAATTCAAAGCAAGCTTGCAGTCCAGCGCATTAACCAAGAGCACCACATCAGGCTTTGCAATAGAGTGACTCTATTGATCTAAAAAGCAGTTCAAAAAGACCTCAGCTTCTCAAAACTTGCTTTTACTCAATTTTTTAACAGCACAATGCGATGCATTGAATGGGATAGGATCTGAAACTTCACAAGGCCAGTAGCTGTGTGGTATGTTGACTCAAGGAGGCTTGAAAGCATGGTGTGTTAGACAAAACCCCCACATTTACTCAGTGTTTTCTCTGTCCATCTACCTGTCTATTTTTTCTCTGATGTGCTATTTAATTGATGGTTTGAAGGACAAAGTGACGTGAGAAGGTAGATGTCTGCACTACAGCAAGTCAAGCTAAGCCAAGAAAACCTTTTGGACTCCCACAGGCCACCTGAGAAGAGAAAAGGGGAAAGCCGGATTGGACTGTTCTCCCACTACCCAAATATTTCACACTGCGCAAGTTTTCAGGGCTGCAGATTTTCAGAGCGGGATCCCTGGTAGTACAGTGGTTAAGCACTTGACTGCTAACCAAATGATCAGAGGTTCAAACCCACCAACTACTCTAGTCTATGGGAGAAAAATCTGGCAATCTTTTCCCTAGAAAACCCTATGGGGGCAGTTCTCTGTCGCATGGAGCTGTTCTGAGTCAAAACCAGCTCCATGGCACCTAAAAACAATTGGCTTTCGGGGTGAGGGCTCCAAAAAGTCCAAGTGTGGTATGCCGTCAGGCTTTGAGCCCCATCTTCCCTGAGCCAGCCCCTAGTTTGTGTACACACTCCTGCCCATGACCCAGAGGGAATGGAAGGAGCCCCCTGACTGGCAGGCATTGGCTCCTGTGTCCAGCTCTCTGGGCAGCCAACCCTTTCCGTTTCCCAACCTTCCCTTCTCAACTCTCCCCTCTGGCCTAACTCCCACTGACATGGGATGCCACAGATGTCTGCACAGACAGAGGCCACCCGCCCGCCTGCCCGCCCACACTCACAAAGGCAGGTCTGTCTGCAGTGGAGTAGGGCAGGCTCCAGAGGGGAGGGCCTGGCCTCCACACCCCTCCCCTTCTTTAAGGACAGGGGCAGGTCCGGTCCAGTGAGGGAGGGTGAGGGTGTGCCCCTTGTTAAATACCTCTCGCAGGCTCTGGCAAAGGCAGTGGTGACTGTATGAAAAGAAAGTCCTTTGCTTGGATCCCTGTGTATCCCATAGGGCTGTGTGATAGCGTCATGCCACTACCCACATCATATCAGGGTAAATCCACTTGGATTCAGAAAGCACCATGACCCTGGGAAGACTGCGCTGGACTCCACTGCCCTCAGTGGAGCCCTACTGAGGACAGACTGTGTACAAGGAACCCTACTACACATAGCAGGGAATCCTGGTGTTAGTGTGCTTCAGGCCTGTACCTATTGCCATCAAACTCATTCTGACTTTTAACACCCTACAAGGGCAGACTGACACATTTCTCCTGCAGAGCTGCTAGTGGGCGCAAACTGCTGACCTTATGCTTCACAACTAAGCACTTAATCTCTGCACCACCAGGACTCCTTTGTGGTTAAGAGCAAGGCTTCCTGGATTTATATCCAGAACGTTAACTCACCTCTCTGGCCTTCAGTTACTTCACCTGTACAATGAGGTCACTGAGAGCACCTAGCCTTCAAGTGCTTCTTCTTGTTGTTAAGTGTCATCCAGTTGGTTCCAACTCATAGTGACCTTATACAGGGTTTCCAAGGTTGTAAATCTTTACGGGAGCAGAAAGCCTCATCTTTCTCCCGCAGAGTGGCTGGTAGTTTCGAACCGCTGACCTTTAGATTCGCAGGCCGATTCGTAACCACTATGCTACAAGTGCTATAAGGATGCACATTTAGCACTTTGCACAGTTCCTGGTACATAGAAAACACCTCCTAATTTTACCTGGCTTTTTGTTTGTTTGTTTGTTTTAATTGTGCTAAGGATATACCTATAGCAAAAAATTCCTATTTCAACATTTTCTACATACACAATTCAGTGACATTAGTCATGTTCATCTTGTTGTGCAACCATTAACACTATTCGTTCCCAAATTTTTCCCTCACCCTTAACAGAAGGTCAATGCCCCTCAAACAATGACTCCCTCTTTCCCCTTCCTTCCTACCTCCAGTGACTACTAATAGACTTTGGTCTCTATAGTACAGTACCCATTGCCGATATGAGTCAACTCTGACTCATATCGACCCCATGTGTTACAGAGTAGAACTGAGCTTGATTGAGTTTTCTTGGCTGTAATAGTTCTGGAAGCAAATTGCTAGACCTTTCTTCTATAGCCACTTGGTTAAGCAGCTGAGAATAAGCCACTGGCACCACTCAGAGACCTGTTTGGTTTCTATGTATTTACCTATTCTAGATAGTTTCTATAGATATATTCTAGATATTTCATACAATAGTTGTCCTTTGGAACTGACTTATTTCAGCATAGTGTTTTCAAGGCATGTCATAGTATGTACCAGGACTTCATTTCTCTTTATGTATCACGTTTTGTCTGTCCATTCATGTATTGATGGACATTTAAGTATTTTCACCTTTTGGGGAATGTTGGTATACTTCAGTGATTACTTTTGTTCCTCTGATTATTCAAGGTGACTGTCTTAGGCTGAGTTCTCTAGAGAAGTAAAACCAGGGGAGCTTATATGTGTATATAGTATAGGAAGATTTATCTCAAGGAAATGGTGCACATGGTGGTAGAAGCTGGCAAGTTCCAACTCCCTGGGTCAGATGTCAGACAGGAGGCTTCTCTTGACTCACACAGCTGCAAAGGCTGACAAACCCAAGATCAGCAGGTCAGACAGCAGTCTGCAGACTCACAGCCTGCTGAAGCTCACAACTCCTAGGTCGGCAGGTGGTACAGCAGCCCCCAGAGGTCAGATGACAAGTCAGATGCAGGGTCCAGATCCATAAAAAGCAAGAGAGTCTTGCCAGACATCCACATATATTGGAAGCATGCCATACACCTGAAGAAATTTCTTTTCAGCTGATTGGCTGCTCATAGATCTCATCATAGAAGTGATTCTATAATGTCAGATCTCATCATGGGAGATGGCTGTGTTGTAACTGCCAAACCTCTGAGAATCATGGCCCAAAGAAGTAGACACACAACCTTAACCACCACAGTGACGAAAACAAATTCCCAGTCCTTGACTGTGGGTGAGAAGAAAAGTCATGAAAACATGCCAGATGGTGATAAATGTAATGGAGATACCAAAGGCTGAGGGACACAGAACTGAAGTGGAAGAAGGAATTCAGGCACAGTTTGCAGAAGCCATGGCAACTCAGCCATGATATGAAGTGCCAAACAGCTTTAAGCATGTGGACGTAGAACAAAGGAAGAGCTTGAACAAAGGCGCAGGGATGGAGAGTAGAGAACATCTTCTCCCAGTCATGAGTGGGCTGATGGTGCTGTAAAGCGTTGTGTTTCCAGATAAGTGGAGGCCCTTGAATGCCATTTGGAAGAAGTGAGATTTTTATCTGGTAATGTTTTGTAGGAAAATCTTGGTGAGGGAGCTCTCGAGGGCAGAGGCAGACCAGAAGCTGAGAGACACAGCCCTCCTCCCCCACCTCACTGGGTTTCCCTCTGAAATGCTCACACTACTAGTCCTTGCTAATATTTGTTTCCTAGACTGCAAGCCCCACCAGGGCAGGAGCCGTCCACTGCCTTTTCACTGCTGTATCCCTATCAAGTCCCTGATGCTCACTGAACAGTTGTTAAATTGAAGTGGATGGAAGATTGTAAACTAGAGCCATGAGTGTGTAAGGGAGAGGATGCCTCTAAGAGTAGCTTGGGGCAGAAAAGGAATTGTTGTTGTTGTTGTCAGGTACCATCGAGTCGGAACCAACTCATAGCGACCCCATGCACAGCAGAACAAAACTATGCCCGATCCTGGGCCAACCTCACTACCGCTGCCACACTTGAGTCCATCAATGATGCCACCTGGCCAATCCATCTCGTTAGGGGTCTTCCTCTTTTTCTCTGGCCCTCCACCTTACCCAGTATGACATCCTTCTCCAGCGACTGTTTCCTCCAGACAATATGTCCAAAAGAAAAGGAATAGGATTTGGCAAATGACAGGAACTTGGTCAACAAGGAGTCAGAGATGAATCAGGGTAGAGGGCTCTGAGGGAAGTAATGGAGAGGCTATTAAAGGAGAAAATAGGTCTAACTGGGGTAGCCCATTCAGCAGGGTAATTGCTGAGCACACAATGGGGTGTGTTGCCTCTGAGGTGAGTAAGAGTCGTCCATACAGAGCTGACTGTCCTCAAGGCAATGCAGATGAGACTCGAGAGAAGCCAGAGTGAAAGGCAGAAGAGATGGGGGAAAACGAAAGGTGGAGTCTTCAAAGGAGAACAACTGGAGGCTTGAAGAGGGAAGTGGAGAGAGGCTCCACATTCCCAGACATCAGCATTATGGTCGGTTACCTCAGAGGAGAAGCCCCAACAAAGACAGGGGAAAACAGTCAAAGGGTACAAGAGCACTGCATTCAAGGGAAAGTGGGGCTGTTCCACCTGCCCAAAGCTACAAGAGGCTAAATTGGAGGGACCATAGAAGACAAGCTCAGAGTTGGCCTCTGCCTCCCAGGCCTTGGTGTTCCAAGTGCTTATTCACACTGCGGCTAAACTTATTTTCCTAAAAGAAGATCTGCCTGTGCCAACCCATAGCTCAGAAACCTTGCAGTGTTTCTCATTAACTATATATCAAAGGCCAAAGTCTTTGACAAAGCCTTCCATGACCCCAAATCTGGTCTGAGAAGCCTTGCCTCTCACTATGTTCTGCCACATCCCAGTGACCTGGACCTCTTCCTCTCCCTGTTACACAACATGTGCTTCCAACTTTTGTGAGTTGGTTCATGCTGTTCCCTAGCCTGGATCACCCTTCTCTTCCATTTTCTGTTAATTAGGCTCTTCTTACCCTTCCAGCCCTATATCACATGCCACATCTATTACATAGCCCTTCCTGATTTCTTCAGTGGGAATGAACGTCTTTCATTCATGAGATGTATGGCTTTGCATCTGCCTCACAATTATTTCATTCCTTCTCAAAAGCCATTGGTGTTGTTGGCTTGTCTCTCTCCTTCACTAGCTTTTAACAGGGTGTGAATGAAAGCACGTTTTATCTTGAATCTCACACTGCATGGTCTCTTACACATAGAAGGTACTTAGCCAACACCAACAGTATGTAGGAAGCATTTAAGAGCAAATTAGATGAGAGCAGTAGATGCTAGCTTTGCTACTGCTTTTAGTAATTACAATTGACCCTTAAACAACACTGGTCTGAACTACAAGAACCCACTTAAATGTAGGTGTGGTTTTTTTCCTATTACTATTGTGGGGTCCTGGTCTGACACTGTTGGATAGGCACTAGACTGCTAACCACAAGGTCAGCAGTTCAAAGCTACCAGCCAATCCTTAGAAACCCTATACAGGGTTGCTAAGAGTCGGAATCGATTGGACGGGACACATAGCAGCAGCATTAATATTGTGGTGAGCTCAAGTGTGTTCCTCTCTGCCCTGCTCAAGTACAGATGAATAGTATCACTCACAACACTCGAGCACACTGCAATAACAACAGGAACCAAGAATCCACGTATAAATGGGCCCACACAGTTCAAATCCACGTCACTCAAGGATCAGCTGCATTTGAAAATTAGGGGATACTTCACAGTTAACTTGACTTCAGGAGTTTGACCCAATGTTGGGTGGCTTTACAATTAAATGAGTTATCTGTGAACCTCTAGGGCCATTTTAGTACTGAGAATACAATGTTACACACCCACTAAGACTTTTGTAGACATTTCTCATAGTTGGACAATAATGGAAAAGCCATCAGGAATGCTTTATTGCATGTGTTGGCTATAAGAGTGGTTTAGGGAAATCCCTACACAATTCCACCAGGACATAAACATATTTCAAGAGCCATGAATTAGGAGGAAAGGGTTTCTCAGCACTTAACTTACAAACTCAAAAAGCATATGTTCGTTTAATTATCTATCAACTTCTTCTGACCCTCTAAACAGGTTCTGACATTATTTAGAGTAAATCAGTATACTAGGCTTTTCCATAACAGCTTGTTGTTTATAAGACACATTCAAGAAATGTCTTCAGAACAGTTCAGTGAGCACCTACTATGTGCCAGTAGCACGTTTGTGTTAACAGCATATAATATATGAGTCAGGTTAGCATTTCTTGTGGTCTGAGTTTCAGAGGTTTGACATTTTCTATGTTGTTATATAAAACAGAGTAATTTAGGATTGATGTAGACAGTCTTTTTTTTTTTTTTTTTTCCTGCTTTGTTTTCATTTTAGGATAGATTATAAAACACAGCTGGCCAAAAGGAAAGCAAGGCTACATTCCTTATGCAGCTGTGAATGACAACTTAAATATATCTCTAACCCAGCCTTCTTGGTAAAGAAGAAAAATAAGAGCTCATTGTTTTCAGCCCTTTAGACTTTGAGACAATAAAGGAAAGAAAGAATGAATAGAAGAAAGAAAGATTGAACAACAGCAGATAATATAGCCAGAGGGAATTTTCCAAAGCTCTTGTGAGAAAATGCTTCCTCTAACATAATTCTAACAGCATCATACTGACAGCAATGACTATTTTCTGAACATCCATTCCACACCAGGCATAATGCTGAGGATAGCTTGACCTGCGATACCTCATCATGAGCTGGCTGTTGTTAATTGCCATGGAGATAGTTCCTACTCTTAGTGACCCTGTATAAGGTTTCTGAGGAGTAGCTGGTAGATTTGAACCACTGACCTTGTGTTTAGTAGTCCAGTGCTTATCCTATAGCACCACACCAGGAACTCCCTTTAAGGTAGACATTACTTATACATACAGAAATGGAGACTCAGAAAATGACTTGCCTGCGCTCACACAGCTGATAAGGGGAACGATTGTAATGTAAGACCAGTTGTCTTAACTCCAGGGCTCACAAATAAGCCACAACCTGTATTTTTCTTAACCTAGCCCCCTAACCTCGTACCATGGGCTGCCAATGAACCAAACAGATCCGTGCTGGAAGAAGTGCAGCCAGAATGCTCCTTGGAGGCCAAGATGGCCAAACTTCGTCTCTCATATTTCAGACATATTGTCAGGAGGGACCAGTCGCTAGAGAAGGATATCATGTTTGGTAAGGTGGAGGGTCAGAGAAAAAGAGAAAGACCCCCAACGAGATGGATTGGCACAGTGGTGGCATGGATGGGCTCAGGAGTAGCAACAATTGTGAGGTTGGCCCAGGACCAAGCAGTGTTTCGTTCTGTTGTGCACAGGGTTGCTATGAGTCAGTACCAACTTGATGGCACCTAACAACAACAACAACAACAACAACAACAACAACAACAGCCCCATTTGTGGCAGAACTGCACCAAAACCATACTTGAGAGGTGATTAATGGTGAGCACTGAGGATCTGGGAACTTTTTAAATTACATCTCAGCTTTATGTTATTCTGAAGGATGGCCAGATGCAAGCAACATGCCAGTTTGGTCTACCTAAGACAAATCCTAAAAATAAATGACATTCTCCCCTTTTGTATTTGATTATATAATGCTCTCATCCCTTTAATAGTAATGTGTTGTTGTTGCTAAGTGTTGTCAAGTCAGTTCCAACTCATAGCGACCCTGTATAGGGTTTCTGAGGAGCAGTTGGTAGGTTTGAACCACCAACTTTGTGGTTCATTGTCCATTGTTGACCCTACACTCCTACTCCAGGAGTCCATAGTAATGTAGATTTGCATAAATGCTTTTGTGGAAGTGTGTCCAATATATCATTAATAATAAACCCAGTGTTATCAAGTCAGTTCCAACTCTTAGTGACCCTAGACAGATTTCTAAGGCAATAAATCTTTACGGAAGCAGAAAGCCTCATCTTTCTACCCTGGAGTGGCTGGTGAGTTTGAACTGCCAAACTTATGGCTCACAATCCAATGCTTTCCTATAGTACAACCAGGGCTACTAATCATTAATAATTGTTGTTGTTAAGTACCATCAATTTGGTTCCAACTCATAGCGACCCTGTATAGGGTTTTGAAGAGCAGCTGGTAAGTTTGAACTGCTGACCTTGAGTTCAAACTGACCTTGTGGTCAAGTGCATGATCCCACAGCACCACACTAGTGATCCCACACTGAATATTCAATGATGGGGATTCATTAAGTACAGAGGAATGTGCTCCCACTGTTCAAAACAATATTTTAAAAGAAAAATAAATTGATGTATTATTAAATGAAAAAGTCAGTTAAAAACCTATAAATGCAGTATGATCTCATTTTTATTATAAATAATGAGAGATAGACAGACATAGACACAAGTACAGGGAATAAGCTGGAAAATTCTAAATCAATATTATAAAAATTTAACAGTAATTAAATTGGGATACATTTTTATTTTCTTATATACATTTGTTTATATTATGTACATTTTCTACAAATATATTTCATTACAAATGAAATATATTTCTTCAATAATTCAAAAAAAAATTTTTAAGTTACATGTATTTATCAACTCAATTTCATTAAAGAAATAGTTATTGAGTATCTACACTGTACCAGGAAACATATACCCAAATCATTAAAAATATTGAAAAGAAAGCACATTTACACATAGCCCTTCTCTGCTAACAGGTCTGTTTCTATGCATTTTTAAAAACATTTGTTGTGGTGTGCCATTGAGTCAGTTCCTACTCATGGCAATCCTGTATAGAGTTTCTAAGGCTCTAAATCTCTATGGGAGCAGAAAGCTTCATCTTTCTCCCACTGAGCAGCTGGTAGATTCAAATCCTGGACCATTCGGTTAACAGCCCAAAATGCAATCCAGTATGCCACCAGGGATGCTATTAAAACATAATAGTGACCCAGTCAACCATACAAGATCAAAAGGACGATATCTGCCCCAGGATAAAGCTCAGAAGACAGGTAGGGGTAGGAAAAAAGAATGAAGGAAAATGATAAACACAGAAAGGAAGTGGGGCTTGCAATCAATGGCACAAAACAAAATGTGTATGCATGATTGTATGGAAAATCAATTTGCTCAGTAAACTTTCACCCAAATCCCAATTTTAAAAAAAGAAAAAAACCAACATCAACAGAATAATAAACAAACCAGATAGCAGTCAAGTCCTGGTATGTAGTTAGTAGTTCTGTCCATGAAGCCTCTAAAGGCAGCCTCCAAGTCCAAGCAATTTCTAGCCCACATGATATCACATAACTCCTTCTAAGCCTCAACTACATCAGCAGTAAAAATGATTAGGAGTGATATCTCATCAGTTTTTGGAAGGTCAACTGAGTAAACACACATAAAAGGCCATAAAGTGCATAATAAATCATAGCCATTATTCTTGTAGGAATCCTGGTGTGGTGCTGTAGGATAAACACTCAGCTTCAAGGTTGGTTTGAACTACAAGTCAGCAGTTCAAACCCACCAGCCTCTCCTCAGAAATCCTATACAGGGCTGCTATGAGTTGACTATGAGTCAGAATAGACTCAACAGCACTTAACAATAACAACTCTTATTACTCTATGTAGAATAAGGAGCTCTGGTAGTGTAGTGGTTACAAGTCAGGCTGCCAAATTCAAGGTCAATAGTTCGAAATTACCAGCCATTCTATGGGAGAAAGATGAGGCTTTCTGTTCCCGTAAAGATTTGCAGCCTTGGAAACCCTATGCAGGGTCACTGTGAGTTGGAATCGACTTCATGGCACACAACCACCACCACCATCTATGCAAAATCACCATGTTGCTGTTTCAGTGAGTGTTGCATCTTTTTTCTTCAAAAGAACAATAACACAATAATTGTGTTCTTCCTAGAGAACAGTGATCTTGGTTCAAGCCATTCAGATATATAGTCACCCTTGTGTTTTGCAGGTGGGTGAGATCATCCAAAGAAAACTCTATAAATGTTGAGAATTTTTGCCCCCCCACCTCTCAATCCTCACTCCTGACTGAGCCCAAAATTCCTCAAGAAGAGAGGATTTGACCCATTTGCTCTCATATCCCAGCTCAAGCTCTGTTGTTAGATGCTGTCGAGTTGGTTCTGATCCATAGCGACCCTATGTAGGGCTTATGAGGAGGGACTGCTGAGCTTGAACCACCAACCTTGTGGTTCAAACTGACTTTGCAGTTCAGTACATTAACCCTTAGGGCCACTATAAAGGACCAATAAAGCTATTGGAGTATTTATGTACCTTCCAGAAAACCAAAGCAGGCAAAATGTTGGACAAATATTTTTATCCAAATTGTCTTTGGAAACCTAATAAATATGGCCAGGACTTGGAGGCTGCTTTGAGAGGTTCTGTGGACAGAACTCCTAACTACATACCAAGACTTGAATGCTGTCTGGTTTGTTTATTACCAGCCAGGTATAGTCAGTAGGATATCTGAACTCTATTGCTATGACATTGGACCTTCGTGTTCAATTCTGTCTTATGGTTTGGGGATATTGTTCTATGAGATCTCTGGAAGGAAAATGTTCAGTCAAAGGATAGTTATTGGAAGGGGCAGTTTGTTTCTAGTTGTGGCAGTGCCCAATTCAGCCTGGACCACCATCACCTCTTCTCTGGATGATGCTGTAGCCGCTTAACTTATGTCCTTGCTATCCTTCCCTCTTCCCCTCTTAAAGTCAATTCTCTACTCAAGAACCAAGAGAGTGTCTGAAATTGTCAATGTTGTTAGGTGCCATCAAGTCGGTATGGGCTCATAGTGACCCTATGCACAACAGAACGAAACACTACCTGATCCTGGGCCAACCTCACAATTGTTGCCACGCTGGAGCCCATCGATGCTGCCACTTAGCCAATCCATCTCACTGGGGGTCTTCCTCTTTTCCTCTGACCCTCCACCTTACCAAACATGATATCCTTCTCCAGCAACTGGTCCCTCCTGACAATATGTCCCAAGGATGAGAGACGAAGTTTGGCCATCCTGGCCTCCAAGGAGCACTCTGGCTGTACTTCTTCCAACACAGATCTGTTTGTTCTTTTGGCAGCCTCCAAATTATCAATAGTGTTTTAGTAATGGCTTTCCATGCACTCAGAAGAAAGCCCAAACTCTACAAAACTACAGGGCTTACATGGGCTGGTCTTTACAGCCTCATTTTGGTCACTTTCTCCTTTGTCCACTAAAGTTTAGCTATCCTGGCCTTCTTCTAGATTCTAGGACACACCAAACTCTTGCCCATTTCATGGCTTTACCACATGTTCTTTCTTCCTGAAGGAATAGTCTTCACTCTTACTCTTGAGGTACCACTGCAATCTCTGGTCTATGCTTCTGTGTTACCTCCTTCTAGAGTATTTCCATCTCATCCAATTTAGAACAACCCCCCCCTCCCATTTCACTGTCTCATTTGTCCCTTTACAGCTCTTATCACAATTTCTACTTATTTATTTGTTGATTTAATTAAGTGTGTGTATGTGTGTGTGCGCACCCATGTGATTGCTTGGTCATGTGTACACTCTGTCTGTCCCACATGTCACTACCCCATTAGAATGTGCTTTAGAGCATGAAATCTGAAGGCATTTTGCCTGCAAAGGACTCCAGCCAAGCAGAGTTTAGTTCCATCTTGTGCCTTGGTTTAAATTTTCAGATGCTAATGTAATGGTCAAACTGCCAAAGTCAGAAGCAGAGTGTATTTGAAAGTGGGTTTGGGGCCACTTCCCCTTACTAAGCCCAGAAAGAATGAAACTCTTTCACTGTAACTTTCCTGAACATGCCCCTTAATGACACCCAGGGTCCTTACATGGTAGTGACCTAATGCCCAAGGGGCTCAGAGATAGTCTGTAAACTTTCTTATTTATAGCAGTCCCCTCCCTGTTTCCATAAACCCTGCATGCACCATGCAAATGCTCTGTGTTCCTGCAGTCAGCCAGTCATTGGCATTGTGGGTGGAGATTCCTATGGTCTCTAAGCCCTATGAAAGCAGCTGGTGAGCTTGAACCACCTATTTTATAGTTCAAACAACTTTGCAGTCTGACGCATTAGCCCACAGCACCACACCAGGACTCCCCTCAGCTAAGGTAGGGGCCATATTTGTCCTTTGGTCACTGCATCTTCAAGCAGTGCTGCTCAGACAGTCTCTATCAAGGAATGCGTGCTCAGTAAAGATGAGAGGGAGGAAGGAAGTCCCTGAAAAGAAGAGCAGTCTTCCAGGCTGCCCAGCTTCCCGTGAATGTGGGCAGTGTGGCCTGCTTAGCCCTCGCATTATTGTGCCAGTTTAAAAATAAAATCCCAGGGAGGAGGGAGAAGTCTTAAAGAAGCTGGGAGAGAGATAATGAGACCCAGCCAATGCAGTTTCAGCAGGATGTGGAGCTGACTGGGAAGAGAACGGGACCTTCACTTACGGGCTGAAATAGTCTGACAAATTTACTCCTGGCACTGTACAATAAGCACTGGGCTGCTAACCACAAGGTCAGTGGTTCAAACCCACAAGCAGCTCCTTGGAAACTGGAAACTCTACACAAGATGCTTATGAGTCCTAATCGACTCAATGGCACTTAGCAACAAAACAAGATAGTCACCAAAGGAGCCTTGGTTGAGGGTTCAAACCCACTAGCCTCTCTGTGAGAGAAACCTGAGGTAATTTGCTTCTGTGCAGATTTATGGCTTTGGAAATCCTATGGGGCAGTTCTTCTCTGGCCTATGAGTTGGAACCAAACCAATGGCAGTGTGCTTGGGTTTGATAATTAGTAATCAAAAGCCTTTTGTTGGTCTATTGCATATGAAAAGACTGAAGTAGTCAACTCAGGTTTTGCTTCCATTTTAGAGCAAGAAATCTTGGGAGTTGTCTTTTGTTAAAAAGAGAAAGTCTTCATAATTCCTAAATTGGGGGCTTCAGGCACCTCCCATAACTGTCCAGAAGAGGGAGAGGCCCTGAGGTAACGGGAGGAGATGAGCATTCTTTGGCTTACCCTCCCCCTGACCTCCCTCAGGGTCTATCCTAGCGTGGGATCGAACCTCCCACCACAGTAGGGCTCCAGCCAAGCATCCCAAGGTGAAGCCGCCCTCCAAAACCTTGGCTCGATTCTGGGGCTGTGCGGTCAATGGGTCACTAGAAACAACTGGGATGTTGCTTTGGAAACGGACTCCCTCCACTTGCACTGCATGTATTTGGACCCACCCAGAACCAGCTGTGTGTTAAACCCTCAGGCCTCAATGGGAACTGGGGAAAAGTCCAGGCAGGGTCTGAGGGATACAGGAAAGAAGGGTCCACCTTCTTTATAGGATAACATCAATCTTCAGACCTTAGTGAGAGGTCTGAAGACTCAGGAGAGCAACAGAACAAAAATCAGTATTCTCAGTCTGGCTACAACCTGGAATCTCTCCCAGAATCCATCTGTCTGTGCTGCTTCAGAAGCCAGGCGATGTGCTAATGGTCATCTGGTACTAGGGGATATTGATGAGCCTCTAAGACATTGATCACCGTGGGTTTTTCCATATCCACAGCTAGCTATGAGATTGTCAGAAAGACCACAAAGGAAGGGGTAGGAAATTAACAAGTACCAGAGACAACCAGGACAAGCTGGTGTGGTGGTGGGCTAATGCGTCAGACTGCAAAGACATTTGAACTGCAAGATCGATGGTTCAAGCTCACCAGCTGCCCCTTGGAAACCCTAAACAGTGTTGCTATGGGTTGGAATCAACTTGATGGCAACAACCACAGAAGACAGCCAGACTCCGAGCTTTACACACCTCCTTTAGTTTAACCTCCACAACCTCCTAAGGGAGATGGTTTATTACCAACTAAAGCATAAAGAAGACCAGCTTCCTGCCATAGTCACCTGGTGAGTGATAGATGGAGTTGGGATTCAAACTGAGGTGACAGCATGAAGCTTACGTGCAAAATGACTATACAATTTACACCCCAGCAAAGGTCCGACCTCTAATCTTTGTCCAATTTTCAAATAATTTAAACTCAAAGCCCAAGGCCATGGCATATTGAGCAGAAGTTTTGAGAAGTCCATGTACTAAAAACTGCACCTTGCTTGGGTGTTGGGAATCCCAAAGCCCCTGTCATAAATTAAGACAAAGAAGTCTGCTGAAGTGGACTTTTGTTTAATTGTTGGAAAACCTATAACTTAAAACTGCTCGGAGCTTAAAGCTTCTTAAGATGGGGGGGAGAGGGGGTGGCTTCCTTGGCTTGTTCTAGGTTCCTGATATGAGGATTTTAAGTGCTCAAAAAGCACAGGATGGTAATTTTTTTTTTTTTCTTGGAACCATAAAAAGGCTGACAAGGAACCAGCAGGGCAGCAAGTGACCTTCCTGTGATAGCATTATTATTATTATTTTTTTTTACGTCAATACATCCCTTAAGATTTCCAAACATCCTCAACCAGATTGCAGTTTGTCAGTATCAATAATAATAAATATTTTATTGATCATATGCTATATTCTATATGCTACAGGCTAAAATATCTTGGATGCTTCACTTATATTGTCTCATCAAATATGTTACCCTGGGATAGCCACAACTAACAACTATCATTTTGCTTGGATCCACAAATCAGCACTCATGGAAGGAGCAGTAAACAAATCAAATGACATATTGCATTAGGTAAATCTGCTGCACAAGACCTCTTTAAAGAGTCCAAGGACAAAGAGGTCAGTTTGAGGACTAAGGTGCACCTGACTCAAGCCATGGTATTTTCAATTCTCTAATATGCACGTGAAAGCTGGAGAGTGGGTAAGGCGGACAGAAGAAACAATACCTTTGAATTATGGTGTTGTAGGAAAATATTTAAAGTATCATGGGTTGCCAGAAAAACAAACAAATCTTGGAAGAAGTACAGCCACAATGCTCCTTAGAAGCCAGGATAGCAAGACTTCATCTCTCATACTTCATATATGTTATCAGGAGGGACCAGTCCCTGGAGAAGGACATCATGCTTGGTAAAATGGAGAATCAATGAAAAAGAGGAAGAACCTCAATGAAATGGGATTGAAACAGTGGTAATAGCAATGGCTTAAATATAACAACAATTGTGAGGGTGGCACAGGACCTGGCAGTGTTTCATTCTGTTGTGTATAGGGTCACCATGAGTCAGAATATTAGAACTAACAACAACAACAAGAACACTGATATAATGCTTACATTCACAATAGACTTTACCTGTGTTGGCTCACATGTTCCTCTTAACAGCTGCAGGTTATAGATCGCGTCACTATCTCTACGTTGTGGAAAAGGACAGATTATGTAACTTGACTTAGGTCGTGATGCTGTTGAGTGTCAAAGCCAGAATTCAAACCTGTGCTCGTAACTATTGTGCTACCCTACCCATGGGGAACATGGTGGCTCCTACAACCACAAGGTTGGCAGTTTGAGCCCACCAGCCGCTCTTTGTGAGAATGATGAGGCTTTCTGCTCCCACGAAGTTTTACAGCCTCGGAAACCCTATACAGGGTTCCTTATGAGTCAGTACCCACTCAGCTCATGGACACTTAACAACAATAACCCTAACCATCAAACATTACAAGTATTGCTCCAAATCTTGGGTCTATTGATACCCTGGAACAATTGAGTTCAATTAACAAACATCCCAGATAAACAAAAAGAAAAGCCTTTGTTATGAGGACACTTGCAGCAAAGAGGCTAGTTTTCAGTGGTATCTAATGACTATTGCTTACAAGCAATATTTATACCTGTCTTAACAATGTTAATCAGCAAGCAGGTGGGCTACAACCTTATCATCTAGCATTCATACTAGCTCACAAGGTGGTCAGATGTCCTGATGAACATATCAAAGGGGAGCACATGGTTAACCATGCCGTAACCTGGTTGTCTCCTTTCCAGAAGCCGCACAAAGAAGGACGTGGCCTCAAACCTCAGCCACCACTGCCATTCCAAAAGCTTATCTATGTAAGAAACAAGGAAAGGTAAGGGTGTGTGAGAGAGATGCCTCAAGAGGTGCTGGATGATTTTGCTAAAGCAATATAGTTAAGTTCTTAAAAGGCCTACACCCTTGTTCTCACAAGTCTAACTGTGAAATCATGAGTGGCTAATGAGAGAGCTGGTCAGAATGTGAAGAATCCTTGGTCTCCCAAGTTAGTTCCCTAGGTATACTTTCTTTCCAAAGAATGTAGGGGCTGTAACTTTCCAAGGCCTCAGCAAAGACATCCCAGGACTGTTCATGGAGAAAAGCATTCCTACCCCCAGAAAGTCTGGAAAACAGGGACCTGGCCACCAGAAAGTCTGTTCAAGTATGCCACTCTACAAAGCTTGATCTTGGAACCCTTGCTGGTGATTCCCTCTCAACATAACTGGCTTGTCACTGAGGCCTCAGTGCAAACATGACCCTCTCAGAGCATCATCACTGACCATCTGGTCTGCACCAGGCCCCTCCCCCACCAACGTCCTCTGGCTGTGTTTCCTATTGCTGCTGTGACCAGTGACCACAGATTTAGTGATTTAAAACAACACAAATTTATTATCATAGAGTGCTGGAGGCCAGAAGTCTGAAATAGGTCTCACTGAGTTAAAATCAAGATGTTGGTAGAGCTGTGCTCCTGTCTGTGCTCCTGTTTGAGGGAAGAAAAGGCTTCCTTGCATTTTCTAGCTTCTAGAGGCTTCTAGGGATAGTCTGCATCCCATGGCTCTATTCTCTAAGTCAGCATTACATGTCTCTATCGGTCATTCTGTACTCACATCTCCCTCTGACCCTTTCTCTCTGCCTCCCTCTTACAGATAATCTAGGATTATCTCCCCGTCTTAAAATCAGCTGATTAGCCATTCTGTCTGCAACCTTAATCCCCCCTCTACCATGTAACCTAATATATTCACAGGTTCTCAAGATTTGGATGTAAACATCTTTGAGAGACTGATATTCTGCCTACCACATTTTCTATCCCTTTATCTAGCTTTATTGTCTTCAAAGCACAAAACACTAATAGAAATGGTTTTGCTTGTTTGTTATCTGCCTCCCTCCACTAAGAAATGAGCTTCCTGAGAGCATACATACACTGAGGTCGCTGTACTGCTGGTCCCCAGAGTGTGTTCTGATGCCTGGTACATGGATTCATGATGATGAGTGAAGGCTCTCTAACACTAGGACTCTTCAGCACAAGGAAATCATTTTGTATAGCCAGTAAGTGGAGATTTATCAGACAAGATTGGGCACATTCAGGGTGGTATGAAATGTAGATTGAGTGGAGATTTATCATGGGAGAGAAAAGTTCCTTTAAATGAAACCATTCTGAAAAAAGACCTACATCTCTGTCATTTAGAAACTTCTCAACTATCACTTCAATAGGAAATACTTAAGGCTTAAGATTGCGTATTCTGGACATATAACCCCCAGCGAGATGGAACGATACATTGGCAACCGCAGTGGGCTCAACAGTAACAATTGTGAGGCTGGCACAGGACCAGGGTAATGTTTCCTTCTGTTGTACATCGGGTCTCTATGAGTCAGCACTTAATAGCATAACTTCAATAGCAGATCTAGCTAAAGGGGAATCCCTGAGTGGTCAAAATGATTCAGCTGCTAACCAATGACTGGAGGTTTTAATCTACCCAGAGGTACCTTTGAAGGGAAAACTGGCAACCTATTCCCCAAAAATCATTCATTGAAAACTCTGAAGAGCACAGTTCTGCTCTGATGAACACATGGGGTGGTCATGCATTGGAATGGACTTAAAGAAAATCCTTCTATTATTTTTATTATTTTCATCACAAAAGGCAATGCAGCCAACCCCAAGAAGCCTGAGCTGAGCCAGCTGTGACTGTGAACCAGGGAAAGGCTTTCCTTTGGGCTGCTGAAGTTGCTGCTTCCTGTTGACTCCAATGAGCAACCCAGTCTCGTTCCTTCTGAGCTCTCCCCCAGTGGCTGTTTCTAAAGCTGATGGAGATGCTGGGATGGACAAGAAGAGTCTTATATTTTAGGAGCTCTTTATGTCCCCAAAGGTATTGATGCAGCACTTTGCACACATTGATTAACCATTGCAAACTGCTTCCACTATTCCCACCAGAACAACAGAGAGGAACTGCTCCCTCTGCCTCCATGGGTGCGCAGCCGGAACACACAAGATCAATGTCTCCCTCTGGGTGCCTGACATCACTTGTTTGCTTTTGATGCCCATCAGCCAAAAAGAGTTATTCATCTCCAAGTGTAAATGATATCACTAGGCTGGATTTTTCCAGGCTTCCAAAGTGAGTTTTCTGCAAAAAAGACTAACCAGCTAAGTCTGAATAGCTGACCATTGCATAGGAATCAGGGGCTGATGGGAAGGGGCTACCCAACTAAGTGAAGACCAGAGGCCCTTGATGCAAACTTTTCAGCATTCAGTGGTTCCTGACGCCTTTCCAGAGCTATGAGGAGCAATAGAAGGTGGAGGTCCCACTGCTCTACTAGGTCTTGGCTTTCCTCACTCCCAAGATTGAATCATTCATTCATTCATTTATTGAGTACCTACCATGTAACTAAGAAGTGGTTATGAATCGGGCTGCGAACTGCAAGGTCAGCAGTTCGAAACTACCAGCTGTTCTGTGGGAAAAAGATGAGGCTTTCTGCTCCTGTTAAGATTTACAGCCTCGGAAACCCTATACAGGGTCGCTGTGAGTTGTAACCGACTCGACTCCATGGACCATAACAACAACAACAACAATAACCCTATAGGTTATTATGGCACTATAGGATCAGCACTGAACTGCAAACTACAAGGTCAGTAGTTCAAATCCACCAGCTGCTCCTTGGAAACCCTATACAGGGTCACTATGAGTTGGAAACAACTCGATGGCACTTAACAGCAACAATTATGCAACTAGACACTGATTCAAGCAGTTTTACAGTAGGGAACGAGAGAGACAAGGTCCTAGCCACATGAGGCTAACACTCTAGTGGCCATCGCATGCTTTTTAAACAATTGAATAAGGTAACTACAGTCTGAGATGGTACTGTTGTTGTTGTTATGTGCCATGAAGTCGGTCCAGACTCATAGTGACCCTGAATAGGGTTTCTGAGGCTGTAAATCTTTACGGGAGCAGAAAGCCTCATCTTTCTCCCACGGAACAGCTGGTAGTTTCAAAATGCTGACCTTGAGGTTAATCAACCCGATTTGTAACCACTACGCTGCCAGAGCTCCTTCAGTCTGTCTGAGATCAATACCATGAATAAAATAGAGGCGATCTAGAGAGTAATGAGGAGACCTCTTTGAGGAATTGACATTTGAGGAAGTCTGTGGCAGGTGTAAATGCCACATGCGCACACCTGAAAGATTTTCACATCCCATTTCCTGGAGCCTGCAAATGTTACCTTATGTAGGAAAAAGAAAAAAAAACATAGTTTCAGATGTGATGAAGTTAGGATCTTGAGATGGGGAGATTATTCTGGATTATCAGGGTGACACCTAAATGCAAATACATGTATCCTTATAAAAGGGAGGCAGATTAAAATTTGATGTAGGCAAGACAGAAGAAGGTAACGCAGAGACTGGAATGATGCAACCGCAAGTCAAGCAATAGCAGAGCCACCAGAAGCTGGAAGAAGCAAACAATGGATTCTCCCCTAGAGTCTCTGCCTACACTGTGATTTGGGTCCAGTGATACTGATTTCAGATTTTGGACTTCCAGACCTGTGCCAGAAATAATTTCTGTTGTTTTAAGTTACAAAGTTTGTGCTAATTTCTTACAACAGCCACAGGAAGGTAATATAAAACCTGAAGGATGAAAACATGTCTGCTATGTCGAGAACCAGGGGAAACGTATTCCAGGCAGATGGACTAGCAATTGCAAAGTTGTAGAGGCAGGAAAGGGTGTGGAACTTCAGAGGAACAGAGAGAGGCCAGTGAGGGGCCACAGTGGGTGGGGAAGATGAGATGAGTAGGAGTCAGGGAGATTTTGCTCCCCAAGAGGCCTCCTGACTACTTTCTCACCTTCACAAGAATCACTTCTCTTTGCCAAAGTGTGCTCCCTTTACCCCAAAAACCACATCCATGCTTAGCCAAATCCAATCCCGCCACTCAAAGAAAAAAGAAAATGAATTATTTTTGAGGCAGGCAAGGGAGTTCGATTTTACATCAGGACTCTTATTTGTGGATTATGCCAATAAGAGTCAATATTGATGAGAAGTTTCCCAATGTTGGGTTAGATGTGTATAGGGGACTCAGGCACCTGGGAGTGTTGTAAACGGCAAGCAGGAAGGCCCCGGGGCCATCTTGCTACTGCTTGCGTAAAATACGAGTAAGGCAAAATGTGGCATCATATTCTTTACTCTCCTCCTTCCAGTACCCTCTTACACCTTTTTAGACCCAGCTCTGCCCACTTTTTTTTCTGGTGCCCTTGGGGTGTGTGCCTCCTGCAACTTCCCACACACCTCTTCTGTCCCCTTCACTGATTTAATGTCTACCATTCACTACAGCCCATGCTGATTAACCTCCCTGAAGCATGCCTGCTCCCACAGCTTCAGGCAACTTATAAGCAGGAAAACGAGATGCTGTATTTATTAGGTTTTCTGTATCTTTCAAATGATGCCTAAGAAGTTTTTGCCTGTTCAACCCCAGTGTGAGTCTGGTCTTGCTGCCAAGTCTGCTGAATGACCTCACCAATAGGAGCGAACTCTCCTTATGTAGACCCTTCCCAAGGACCATTGCAAACTCCTAGAAATGTACATCTGTTGAGAGAGCGCTATGCCCCGAACCCTTTTGGGAAGTGGCCTGGAACTTCACTCCCCAAAGGCGATGTAGCCAACCCCAAGTGTTTAAACACAAGAATCTTGATATCTTGCTTTAGAGCCAACCACTCTGAGCAGCACCACCACTATCTCTGTAACAAGGCCCCTTTATTACATGAGTGTTTGCCCTACCACATCCTTCTCTGGCTTTCTACTTTCTGTAGCTCTCAGCATAAGGATCTGTATCTTCAACATGGCCTCCATGGCAAGGAACCCTTGAGTTTCAACTTGCCCCCTTGTTTCCTGCACTCCTACCACACTAGCCTAACTTCCATTCCTTGCCTTTGCCATGATGGCTTACACAATCTTTACAGGAGCTTTTACCTGCGCTTGAATCACTCTGCCTTTGCCTGGGTGACAACTGATGAACCTTCCAATCTCAACGTGAGCATCACCATCTCCTGGAAGCTTTGCAGACCTCCCTGACTGGGTCTGGTGCCTCTGTCATATGATTTTACAGACCCACTCAAGAGAGTGTCTACTTATTGGAGCTCTGGTAGCGTAGTGTTTACGAATCGGGCTGCGAACCTTAAGGTCAGCGGTTCGAAACTACCAGCTGCTCCGTGGGAGAAAGATGAGGCTTTCTACTCCCGTAAAGATTTACACCCTCGGAAACCCTGTACAGGGTCGCTATGGGTCGGACCCGACTCGATGGCACTTAACAACAACAACAAATCCCCACTAGGCCCTAACTTTCATGAAGGCTCTGAGGTAGCCCCATGGTTTAGCACCCTGCCAGTCACATGCCAATAGATGTTTGATAATTGTTGGTTGATGAGATAAATGAACCTAAAGTGACCTTTCACCTTCCTAGGCGAAATTCTTTATCTTCTTCCTCCTTCCACCTCCTTTTTACTTAATTTTCCCTTACTTCCATCTTCTTCATCCTTTTGATTCACTTCTTCTTCCCTACTGGACTTTGGGCCTAACTTTGGCTCCCAAGATCACTGCTTTGACACTGTTGTTGTTGTTGTTGTTGTTAAGTGCCATCGAGTCGGTTCCGACCCATAGCGACCCTGTACAGGGTTTCCAAGGGTGTAAATCCTTACGGGAGTAGAAAGCCTCATCTTTCTCCCGCGGAGCAGCTGGTAGTTTCAAACCGCTGACCTTAAGGTTCGCAGCCCGATTCGTAACCACTACGCTACCAGAGCTCCAAAAAAAAAAGTTGCCATAATTTACACAATTTGTCATAATGTGCTGGCCTTCAACTGGTGATGGTGGTTATGTGCCATGGAGTTGGTTCTGACTCACAGTGACCCTGTACAGGGTTTCCAAGGATGTAAATCTTTATAGGATCAGAAAGCCTCGCCTTTCTCCCGTAGACTGGCTGGTAGTTTTGAACTGCTGACCTTGTGGTTCACAGCCCAATTCATAACCACTATGCTACCAGAGCTCCTTGGACTTCAACTACATCACCTCAAAAACCAGGAATCTAGGAATCTGCCCTCCTATGGTGGTGGTTATGTGCCATGGAGTAGGTTCCGACTCATAGTGACCGTATACACGGTTTCCAAGGTTGTAAATCTTTAGGAACAGAAAGCTCATCTTTTCATCTAAACCCTCTTTGACTCACTGAATGGGATTCAAGTAGGAATTCCCAGGCACACATCACCTCAAGAAAGTATGTGAGAGTCTGGGAATTGGAAAATGGGAGAACAAGAGACAGAAATGTGAACTGGAGAAACACACCCAGGAATAAGAAAGGAGGTGTGGAACCCACAGGAGCTAAAATAACTCATCGGATAGCCTTGAGGTTATGTGTCTGAACTCAGGTAATCTGCTAGTTCTGAATTCCAGGCCTTGCTCACCCACTTACTAGTGTGGTAGTGAAGTGCTGTCAAGTCGGTTCGGACTCATAATGATCTTGTATAGGGTTTACGAGGAGCAGCTGATGAATTTGAACCACCAACCTAGCAGTTCAACCTGACCTTGTGGTCCAGTGCATTATCCCACAGCGCCACACCAGGACTCCCCACTTACTGGTTGTTGATGTTGTTATTAAATGCTGTTGAGTTGATTCCAACCCATAGTGACTCTATATGGGGTTTCTGAGGAGTGGCTGGTGAGCTTGAACTGCCAACCTTGTGGTTCAAACCAAATTTTCAGTCCAATCCATTATTCCACAAGGCCGCACCAGGACTCCCACTTACTAGAAGTGGGGCCTTTGTCCTCACTTGTGAACTGTGGGTAATAATAGTACCTATTTTACAAGAATGTTGTAAGTTGTTGTTGTCAGGTGCCATCGAGTCGGAACCGACTCATAGCGATCCCATGCACAGCAGAACGAAACAATGTTCGATCCTGGGCCAACCTCACTACCGCTGCCACACTTGAGTCCATCAATGATGCCACCTGGCTGATCCATCTCGTTGGGGGTCTTCCTCTTTTTCTCTGACCCTCCACCCTACCCAGCATGACATCCTTCTCCAGCGATTGTTTCCTCTGGACAATATGTCCAAAGTAGGAGAGACGAAGCTTAGCCATCCTGGCCTCCAAGGAGCACTCTGGCTGCACTTCTTCCAACACAGCTCTATTGGTTCTTTTGGCAGTCCATGGCACCCTCAGTATTCTCCTCCAACACCACAACTCAAAGGCATCAATTCTTCTACGATCCTCCTTATTCACTGTCCAGCTTTCGCATCCATATGAGGCTATTGAAAACACAATGGCCTGGGTCAGGCGCACCCTAGTCCTCAAGCTGCCATCTCTGCACTTACTAGAAGTGGGGCCTTTGTCCTCACTTGTGAACTGTGGGTAACAATAGTACCTATTTTACAAGAATGTTGTAAGAGAATATCTTAATGGAGGGCTTAGCCCTGTACCTGGCATGTAATAAGAACTCAGTGTGCAGTAATTGTATTGTTATTATTACTACAACAGTCCAGAAAAAATGCTAATTCAGGAAAGGTATGGTGACAATAAAGAGGACAACTGTCACTGATTCAGCCTACACAACTCCTTAGTCTCTTAAATCGTCATAAAGAGAACAGAACCAGAGTAATATCCAGACCAAAGACATCAGAATCACCTGGGTCCCACCCAGAAAATGCAGAATCCTGCGTCCCCCAGGAGCCTGACTCCTGCGTATAGGGCCCAGGAGCCTGATCTCTTATTTTCAAGTTCCCCATGACCATCATGCACACTGAAGTTTGAAATCACTGGGCCAGATCACAGGTTCTGGGAGGACAGAGTTGAGTCTTGCCCATCAGTAAATTCCTTATATCTGGTGCAAGGCAGGCACTGCCTTCTACATCTGTCCCCATTGTCTCATTCCTTGGACAAAGTCATAGAGGTAGTTTTGAGCAATCATGCCTAAAACAAACCTCTGAGTGGTACGTTGTAGACATACGGCTGAGGGGGAATCACAAATCAAATCTTCTACCTTACTGCACTCACACACTTGCGTCTAGATCGTCTCCACAACTGGGGTCACATAAACTTGACTACAGGCTTAGCTCAAGGGTACTTTGGGTTTGAGGGGTGTCATGAGTCTGGGGTGGTGCTATGGGTTAATGCACTGGACTGCAAAGTCAGTTTGAACTGCAAGGTCGGCGGTTCAAACTCACCAGCTGCTCCTTGGAAACTCTATACAGGATTGCTGTGGGTCGGAACCAACTTGATGGTACTTAACAACAACAACAACAACAACATGAGTCTAGCCTAGCAGTCTCTGTCTCTGTTTGGGGGCCCCATTTCCTCTTTTCTGGGCACCATCTACTACCTGGCTCGGAAAAATCTGAGGTCAACCTATTTCTCAGTGCCTGGATTAATTCTGAATTCATCCCAAAGTCTCAACCCTAAAGGTCAGAGGCCTCAAGGCTGTAATATGGCCCTGAGCCAAGCTCAACTCCAGTTAACTGTTGGGAAATTTTTCAAATCCTGGCCTGCTTTCTGGGGACTTCAAACTTCACTTCTTGTTCAGTTCCTGTCACTGAGCTCTACAGGGCTCATCCAGTGACAGTCCCCCACCTCCCACCCCCCACACCAGCCCGGAACACAGCATGCTGATTGAGAGCAGAGATTCATTCTGGACAACTTGGCGTGAAGAAAACAGCCTTTCCCAGGAGCCTCGGTGCCTGTTTCTGTCATAGCCCTGTGACGAGAGCGTCTGATGAGGATTCAGTATGGTGATGCAGCACTGCCTGGCACACAGTAAGGACTTGAGAAGCACTGGTGACTACATACTCTTCTATTTTCGCATGCTTATAGACTCAGGCAAAGTTCCATGCCAGAGCAAAATCCCTCGGTCCTGCCCAAAAGGTGGCACTGTGGTCACTCATAGAATGTCACTTTGGACTTTGAAACAAATAGACTTGTGAGCAGGCTTTTTAAAACTCACTTTTCCATTATCTTAATTATTTGTTGTTGTTGTTAAGTGCTGATTCAGAGCGGCTGGTGAGTTTGAATTGCAGACCTTGTAGTTCAAACTGACCTTTAGGTCGAGTGCTTACTCTGCGGTGCCACACCAGGACTAGTAATAATAACAAATAATTAAGCAGAGTATGATAAACAGGTTTAAAGATAAAAGGTTTAAAATAAGTAAATTGAGGCACAAGGTGTGTAAGACTAATAAGGGGCCGAGCCAGCACTTGAACTCAGGCAGCTTGGTTGCAGAATCTGCACGTAACCAGTATGGAATGTTACCTCTTCTGTGGTGAAATTTAGGGATTAAAATGATCATGTTCCTTTCTACCCCTTACCTTCCTGTTAACCCTGGTCCAAACGCCTGTTGTCTTTCCTATGCCTTGAACTCCTTTACTCCCAGGTGAATTGAACACCCTGTCCACCCAGGCCCATTCTGTTACCTGCCCATTCTAGGTCCCCTTCCTTCCCAATGGTTGACTGACTAGATCCAATCACACTTTGAAATGGGACACACTCTTGATGCTCAATGAACATGTGTTCTTTCAGTGAACGCTTTCTTAAAGAACAATACTTATTCATTCACTGTTATGTGACATGTCCAGGTGTTAGATTTACCTAAAACAAGTACAAATAACTACCAATTATTTTCCCAGTAGCGTAAATCAAGGCATATAGCATCAGTGAAGCAACTCCTGCCTACTTAGTGAAATGAAAGTCGATGTGCCTTCGACTGTGCAATACCTACCTTCCGGAAGCTCCACGGTCCTTAATAGCTTATCCAGAGTCCACAGATGGAGGTCAGCAAAGTGAGCAGTCATGCTTTCTCTCTCTCTCGTGATCTGACATGCCTTGATTAGTGCAGATGGAACATATAAATGCCAGTGGCGGAGGCATTCCATCATCTCAATTAAAAATATTACCATCATGGTAGGTGCTCCTCACCAAGAAAGCCAAACCACTATTGCTATTGTTAATTGCTGTCACATCGGCTCCTGACTCATGGTAACCTCCTGTTCTATGGGATTAGACCAGTATGAGCCTTAGGATTTTTATCACTTGGTTTTTTCTTCCTAGCCCATCCTAGTCTGGGAGCTCTGCTGAAACCTGTTCAGCATCACAGCAACACACCAGCTTCCACTGACAGGCAGATGGTGGCCGTGCTTGAGATGCATTGATTGGGCATGGAAGCCAGGTCTCCCATATGGAAGACAGGAATTCTACCACTGACCCACCACCAGACACTATTTCCTTAAACTCTTTCTAGAACTAGGCAAGCCATCCATGAATATGGCATGTCAGATTTGGGAGGGAGGTGAAAAGTAACTCAATGTTTTCTCTCTTAACTTTCTATGTATTAACTTTGCTTCTGATTAAGTATTTCATTCATGATTTTATTTACTCATAACACTAATGGCAGTGTGATCAGAAGAAAGTTCCCTGCCCCAG
This sequence comes from Chrysochloris asiatica, assembly GCF_000296735.1. Taxonomy (NCBI): domain Eukaryota; kingdom Metazoa; phylum Chordata; class Mammalia; order Afrosoricida; family Chrysochloridae; genus Chrysochloris; species Chrysochloris asiatica. The sequence goes on from NW_006408750.1 coordinate 1,154,614, forward strand.
CCAGTTGACTTAAGCACTAGTTCTTGTGATGTTGCCTTCAGAGACGTACTATCTCAAGAGAGGCATTTCCTTGGAAGCCCTCAATTACCAACACTTGTGTCTATGAATCAGCGTCTACACCACACTCCACACTGGATCACACAGACAAATATCCCCAGTAAACAGCTGGCCAGCCTTTCTCTAGACACCGCTTTCCAAACTCAGGCCCATTTCTCTCCAGCCCCTGCCACTGCCAGGCTGGCTCATGTTCAGAAGAGCCCACAGAAGTGCAGCTTGGCTTGTCCTCTGCCTGGGTACACATGCCAGCCCATTGATGTCCTGAAAGCTAAATCATAAACAACTGCATCCCTGTAGCAAATGAAAGAAAGTACTGGCCAACAATGTAAGAAGGAAAGGGGAATGTGGGGCTGGACTTAGATCAACTGGAGAGAGCACAGAGTGGAAATTCTGTGGATACCTAAAGTGAGCCCTTAAGCCTGAGAGATGAGATAAGATGGGTCTCCAAGAAATAGGTCCTTGAGTAACTGCCTGAAATTCCACTCCAGCACCTGGAAGTCTGAATTTCTCAAGATGTTCTCTCTAGAAACCTTGCATAATTTTGGCACCTTGTGGTAATATGGGTGTGGATAGCCTATATGCCAGAGAATGTGCCCAGTGGCTAGTCCTTCTGTCTCCTCCACTGGTACTTGTCTGGAGGGGCATTGAAATAAGAAGTTATTTTCAAAGAAGGCCAGAAGCTATGAAGTAATCTAGGTGACCAGCAGGGTCGTCAAATAATACCCTGTCAAAATCTCTCACCGATATACTCAAGTCTTCCTATATATTTCAGCCTGACTTTTATACCATGGGTTGATCAAATCTACGGTGCCTACTAAGTGGGCTGCAACAGTGAGTTCAGAGGTACCGACTAGGGTGAGGATGGGACAGGGCCAGGTAACATTTCATTCATAGGATTCAATTATAAGATTGGTATGAGTCAGAGGCAACTCAACAGTTCTAACAACAACAATCAAGTGGGCAGGCTTTCCAAAGTGGCTGAATTTCCATGAGTGTGACAGAGCAAGATAATGCCAGCCAGGCTCGCCAAAGCCACAGCTTGCGGCTTCTGCAGAATCACAAGGAGAGAGCATCCCTGCCCCCATCCTCACCAAGTGGTGGAGGGAGCGGGAAGAGATTATGGGCAGCATGGGTACATTATTATTGTTACTGTCTCTCAAATTTATTTTCACATGTATGTGCCACCAGGAAGCTCATCCCCAGTGCAGTCTGCAGATGGCTTATATGCAGCCAGAGGTGAGCTTCTTGGTGTTCACTTCCAAGAGTGCCAGTTCCAATGGCATTTGCTTACTCCAATTTGCAGCCTTAGCTTTTCTCTTTTTTTCTGTTCTCTTCAAGTACCCTCAACCTTGCACTCCGGGACGCACACATTCAGACAGACACACAAATGTTTCTCAACTCTAGATATAACCTGCTTTCTGTTCCCAGAGCCTGGTCCCTGATTCTTACCTGATGTTACAGAGCTTGTAGGCTGAGGGTTGTGCCTCTCTCCACGCTCCCCCGAGGGAAAGGGAATCCGCTTGGGGTCTTCTGCTTTGTCCGAAGCTGTGGTTGCTTCTCCAGCAGCCCCAAGCTAGTTCTCAGCGTCTCGGTTACTGCAGCTCTGTGCGGGGAGAGGGGACGGGCCGTGGCATGCACATCAGGTTGCTGGCCAGACTCCAGACACCATGCCACAGCGCCAGCTACCAGTCCAGAGGGGGGGGAGGCGGGGGAGGGTGAGCTGGGAAGGTCAGTCTCTGGATCTATTGTTGACCCTTATTTATCAGCAGAAGGACCTGCCTCCACACCCACCCCACCCACAGGGACACACATAGAGAGCCCTAAATGCCCCCAACTCTGGACACACAGCAGCAAGCTTAGGAAGGCAGAGCTACGAGCTAGCAGAAGGTGAGGCAGAGACAGCAGATGGTGACAGCAACTACCCAAAGTGTTGTTTTAACGTGGTTTGTCTTGGGGTGAATGGCAGAGCTAAATGGACTACCAGCTTCGTCTGAGCAGAATCCTGTTTATTTTGAGGCCTCTGTTGCCAGGGAAACAGCAAGTCATGGCTCAGAGAGGCTCTTCTGGAATCAGAAGACTGCTGGATGAAAGGGAGGCCTTTTCTGTCCTGTTGTCTGGCATCCCTGCCCAGGGGTGTCGGTGCCTATGTGTCAGTGTGTGTGTGTGTGTGTGTGCTGCTCCCAGAGCCAAACCTTACAAGGACATTTTGCAAAGCCAGTCCAGGGTAGGTTGGAGAAGGGGGTACAGAGAGATTATTTCTCTCCTACCTCGTCCATGTTTCAGCCTGTCCCTATTACACTGGGTGAATACTCAGGTGAGCTCAGCTTCAGGGGTGAGGATTTCTTCAATTAAGCATGGCACCCTCTTTAGACCATTGGCCAGAAGAGGGCAGGGAGACAAGGAACTGCCTGTACAAATAACACTTTGGCTTGAAGGTGGGAATGAAGCTGTACTGACAGGACATGGATCAGGAGGTGTCTTTGAAGAGACCAAATGGAAAGATGATGAATAGTTTCCTATAACTGAGGAAGAATGCCTCCTCCTTATGCAGGCATCTGAGCCTAGGAGGTGTGAGTATGTGTGTGTAAGAAAATATGTATGTGAGTGAGAGTATGTGTGTGTGAGAAAGACTGTGTGTGTAAATGTTTGTGGGAAAAGTGAGTGTGGGTGTAAAACACACGTGTATGAGTTATGTGTATGTGTGAGAGTAGATGGGTAAGTATGTATGAGTGCATAGTGAGAGAGAATGTGAGAAAGTGTGTATAAGTGTGTGTGTGGGAGACAGTGGGTTTTCCCAGACACATATACAAGCTGCCTACATAATGATTTAGGTACAGATGTTGAAGCTGATTTGTTGCACTAGAAATATGCTTGCTAATCTCCCTCCTTTAGGAAGTTGCTCGGATACAAGGGCAGTAGAGGTTGTTGTTGTTACGTGCCATCGAGTCGGTACCGACACCATAACTCATAAGCATCAATTCTTCTACGGTCTTCCTTTTTCACTGTCCAGCTTTCACATGCATATCAGGTTACTGAAAATACCATGGCTTGGGTCAGGCACACCTTAGTCCTCATGCTGACATCTTTGCTCTTCAACACATTAAAAAGGTCTTGTGCAACAGATTTGCCTAATGCAATACGTTGTTTGATTTCTTGACTGCTGCTTCCATGAGTGTTGATAGTTGATCCAAGAAGAATGAAGTCCTTGACAACTTCCATTTTTTTTCTCCATTGATAAGAATGTGTTTATTGGTCCAGTGGTGAGGATTTTTGTTTTCTTTACATTGAGGTAAAATCCATAATGAAGACTATGGTCTTTGATCTTCATCAGTAAATATTTTAAGTCCTCTTCACTTTCAGCAAGCAAGGTGGTATCTTTTGCAAACCACAGGTTGTTAATGAGTCTTCCTCCTATCCTGATGCCATATTTTTCTTCATATAATACAGCTTCTTGGATTATTTTCTCAGCATACAAGTTGAATAAGTATGGTGAAAGAATACAACCTTGTTGCACACCTTTCTTAATTTTAAACCATTCAGTGTTTCCATATTCTGTTCGAACAACTGCCTCTTCGTCCATGTACAGGTTCCTCATGAGCACAATTAAGGAATACTCATACTTCACAATGTTCTCCATAGGTAGAAGTAGAAGTCTGTTATCCTAACTCACGATCACCCAGAGAGAAGCTCTGTGCCCTTTTTAAAGGTATAAGCCATGGAGAAACTAATTTCCTAAAAGAGGGAACTGAAGAGTTCAAGCATCAGATAATGCAGATAATGGATGAGCAGCAGCCCTCCTGAAAGGAACTTGAAGGTACAGAAAAACCTGACTTCAAGCTCTTATAGACAGCAACCTCCATGAACTGTCACTTCCACACATTCAAAGGATACTGACAAATTGTTTCTTAAAATAATGTTGTTGTTGCTAAGTGCCACTTTGTCAGTTCCAACTCATAGCAACCCTGTATAGGGTTTCCGAGCAGCGGCTGTTGAGCTTGAACAGCTGACCTTGTGGTTCAAACCAATTAATGTACAACACATTAATTCTTAGCACCACACCATGATAATCTTTCCAAGTATGTGCAAGAGTCCAAATGGCCTTCTATATTACAGAAACATAAAAGTATTTAGCAAAATTGTCTTCTAAATTTGGTGATTATGCTATATGCAGAATTATGTTAACTCTTTTTTAGCCACATGGAATAATAGTTTTTTTTGTTTTGTTTTGTTTTGTTTTGCTTTTCCGTTAACAAAGCATGGTACTAAAAGGCCCTTTATTGAAATTATAGGAGTCCCACCCCTGGTGTTTGGAAGATCTTTGGGGTGGGGTGATCTTCTAAATTTGATTGTGGACCCCTTCAAAGTTAGAGATGTGTATCTTTCAGTTTGGGGAATATTGTTGTTGTTGTTAAGTTCCGTCAAGTCACTTCCAACTCATAGTGACCCAGTATAGGGTTTCCCTTGTGGTTAGTAGTCCAGTGCTTATCCCACAGTGCCACACCAAAGGATTTTTTATCCACAATTTTTTGGCTGTTTGGTCTCCTCCATTTTTTTTGTTATCTTTCTATTAATTTTATTAATCAGATATTGGATCTCCAAAATCAATACTTTTTTCTTTTGTTTTTAATCTTTTCTTGGTCACTATCCTTCTCTGTGTTTTATTTTGTTGTTGTTTCTTAATAATATTTTACTGCATAAGGTGAAATTTTACATAGCAAATTAGGTTCCCATTTGACAATTTCTATACAAATCTGAATGATAGATTTTAAAGTTAGTGAATACCCTAAAATTACTGAGGATACAGATTCAGAGTCTCCCAGGCTTATAACCCTAGTTAGAATCCTCATTGTGACTTGGTCACCTGACTCCAGGTTGTTGTTATTAAGTGCCATGGAATTGGTTCTGACTCGTAGTTACCCTGTATAGGGTTTCCAAGGAGTGGCTGGTAGCTTTGAACATCCAACCTCACAGTTAACAGTCCAGTGCTTATCCCTCAGAGCCACACCAGGACTCCAGGTTAGCACCCTTTAAGCTGCTCATGCTGTGGTTGACCATTCCTGAGCAACTGAGCTTTTTAAGCTTCCAGATTCTCTCTTTTTTGAAAGAGTTTATTAAGATGGTCCTAATCAAGCTGGTGTGGCACTGTGGGTTAATGTGTTGGACTGCAAAGTGGGTTTGAACCACAAGGTCGGCAGTTCAAGCTCACCAGCTACTCGCAGGGTTGCTATGGGTTAGAATTGACTTGACGGCACTTAATAACAACAACAATCAAGCTCACAGGATTCTCATGATGTCCAAATGTGTATGTGAAAACTAGAAATACACACACACATCATTATTATGTTTTTATTTATCTTTTGTATCTAGTTGTAAAACACTAGTTCAAAAGCTTATGTTCAGGAAAGGCAAGAAGTGACTGGCTTACAAGCTTTCAAGAGGGAACCTAGATCCAGAGGGCATGGAGGAAGATAGAATCTCCACTGAGTAGTATCCAATCTATCTAGGCAGGGCTGATGAAAGGAAATG
>NW_006408750.1:1160601-1169067 GCF_000296735.1 Chrysochloris asiatica
AAAAAAAAAAAAAAGCTAATGTTCAGGGAAATATAATCCCAAACTCCTCATGTAAACTAATTTGTTAACTACATTGTGGGTGTTCGACCATGTTACTATCTAAATATTAAGAAATAATGAATCCTCCATTCCATCAGATATTTTCCATAATATAATATCCTCAAATGTCAACATTTAAAAAACAATCATTTTAACATTCCTCAGTTTCTATATCTAGATTTCCACATCAAGAATCTAGATTTATCTTTTAAATAATGTGCGTTCAGGCTTTTAGAGTCGTGAGGCATGATGATGCTAATACTTCCTGTCCCCTGTTATTTAGAGTAGGAAGGGACTTCCAGATTGTCTAACCTCAGAATAGCCCTCCAGGTCTCTGCCAGGAAATAGTCAGGGAAAATAATAGCTGTTGAAGCCGCTTATTAAGCATCTGCACTATGCTAGATCCTGTACAGAGTATGTAACAGAAACCCTACCTTCCTTCAAAATCCTTATAGCACTCTTAAAGCCATTTCTGCACTGATCAAAACATGATTTGAGCCCACTCATATTGCTGAGGGGTGGGTCTGAGAAGAGAGAAAATAACAGATTTGGAGGGCCAGTAGAAGACTTGTAGCCTTAGCCACGGAGGTGCAGAACTTGCTCATAGTCATCTATGTTGTGGCTGGTGCCAAAGGTGAGATTTTTTTTTTTTTTTTTTTTTTCTGTATCTAAGAGACTAATTTGCCAAAAAGCACTTTGCTATATTGCTATTATGGAAAGTGGCTCTCAACCTCTTATGAGAGCGTGTAGGAAGACAATAAAGACAAAATGTGGTGTTTCTGTGGGTTTAGTTATTTTGTGCTCAGTACTCTGAAAATCAGACATAAAACTCTTACTTTTTAACTGCATCAACATGAAAAAAGAAGCAGAGCATGGTAGAATCAGCAGGAATCTGAAAACCCCCAATAAAATGTATTCTTTCACTTTAGGCAAAAGGCATACGCCCTGTCTTCTGGTCCTTGAATCTTGAGACTGACTTTCAACATTTGCTTTAAAATTTCCCCTTCCCTCATCCTGTTTACAGAGCTAATACAGTTATATGAGATGCACACCAGACATACCACATTTTCTTTCTAATCTCATTTGACCTTGTTGGGACACAACCAATTCTAATCAGCTGACAGGAAAAATCAGAAGCTGGTTGCCATCCTCTTTTTTCAGCAAAGCATTTCCTTCTGTTTAGGCCCAATCATGGAGGTAAATAAAGGCCTTCTTGGCCTCAGGGGAACAATGTGATGAATACTAGGAAATGCAGCAGACATTCATGAAGAATTTTATTAGTTGCCCAAGGAGATCTGGCAGTCACAAACATTACCAGAACTGAAGAATAGAATCACTATAATCAAAGAACATGTTTTTTGTTGTTAGTGGCCATCTAACAGTGGAATTCTAATTCATGGTAACCCATTGATGCAGAGTAGAACTGTGCTCTGTAGGATTCTCCAGATTTTCACCTTCCAGAGGCAGATTGCCAGAACTGCTTCCAGAGGCACCTCTGCAATTCTTCTCCAATCTTTCTTATTCATTGTCCAGCTTTCACATGTATGTATATGAGGCAATTGAAGATCCTTGGGGTCAGGCACACCTTAGTCTCCAAAGTGACATCTTTGATCTTTAACACTTACTTCAAAGAGGTCTTTTGCAGCAGATTTACTCAATGCAATGAGCTTAATTTATTTGAAAAAACAAACAACTTTTTATTATGAATTGAATGAAGGTTTACAGAGAAGATCATCCGTTTTACATTCAATGAATCTGGGTGTGTTCTAATGGCCAACCTTTCTGCTAGTAGTCAAACACTTAACTCACAGTTTCCTCTAAGAACATCAACTCACCCTAACTTGACAGCCTGGCTCTCCAGCAACATCAGGGGAAAAGTCACAACTCTGAGAGGTAGACTTCCTCTCCTTAGATATTGGTCATGCATCACCTATTCTATCTTATGTTTTTCTCAAGTCAGTCTTTAAATTTTCATTTTAAAATATTTTATCTTTAAAAATAATATTTCATATGTGTTTGTTAAGTGCCACTGAGTTGGTTCCAACTCATAGCGACCCTGTATAGGGTTTCCGAGGAGCAGTTGGTGCGTTTGAACTGCTGATCTTGTGGTTCACAGTCCAGTGTTGATCCACAGTGCCACACCAGAAGTTTATATTTCATATACCTGATAAAAATGCTCTTTGTACAGAAAGGTACAAAATGACCCTTGCTGCCTGCTTTTCCTCATTATATACTCTTTTTTTGGTAGATGCTTTCAGGAAAAAAATATATTTATACCTCTGGATATGTGTGTGTATGTTTATGTGCCCACTCTTCATTTATTGACTATCTTATTATCTAACATTTTACATTACAACAATAATAAACTCTCCTATTGCACTGTTGTCTGCATTAACTACATACATCTGGCAGAAATGAATACTGAGGTATGAGGTGAGAGTAATGCTGGCTGTGATGGTGAAGATTATGTGTCAACATAGCAGGACCATGATTCTCAGTGGTTGGCAGTTACATAATGCTGTGCCTTGGCAGTTACATAATGTTGCAGCCCCCATTTTGTGATCTCATGTAGCCATCCTTCATTTTTGTATAATGCCAATTTTGGCATAATGATCTGGTTTCAGAATCTAGCCATGTTGATAAGTGATGAGTGAGTATATGCTTAATTTTTTCTCCCTATGGCTAATACCTTGCATTGTTGTTTTTTTCACTTAGTAATAGATGTTTGTACAGTGGTCTAGTAGTATTCAAACCACCAGTATTCCTTGCCAGAATTTTATCCACTTCTCACTTTTCAATACGGTTGGGTTCCAAAGATCAGGTCGTTATACAAAAGTCAGCATTATCAAAAATGTAGGATGACCTTTGGATTACAAAATGGAGGATGATTACATCACTGCATAACTGCTAAGTTGCATCATTACATAATTACCAAATTACTGAGAATCATGCCCTAGCCAAGTTGGCACATTATCTTTTTTAAAAAAAAAAAAAAACTTATTGTGAATTGAAAGAAAGTTTTCAGAGCAGATCATCAGTTTTACATCCAAGAAATCACACTAGTTTCATCTCAATGATTGCAATCCCCTCCATGTAACAACAATTATCCCACTTCCTCCCTGTGATTCCTATTTCCATTCCACCCTCCTTCCCAAACCCTCTAAACTTTGTCCCCAAGCAAATGCTGTCCTGTTAATCTTGAATTGACCATTCCATGGTGAGCATACCTCACTAGTGTTATTGTCTCCCTATATACCTATCTACTGTTAGGTTGAAACTTGGGTCTCATAGGTGAGTTCCATTCCAGACATGAAGGGTGGTCAATGGCCGTAATCTCAGGGCTAGTCTCTTTTTGACCAGTAAGGCTGATCTTTTTAAAGTTTTGTTCCAAATTGTCTCCCATTCTATCCTGGTCCTTCTAATGTGATCTCTTTCAGAATAGTTGGTAGCTGGGAACCATCTAGTTCTTCTGGTCTCAGAGACTGATGTTCATGTATTTGATTAGTTCATTAGACTAAGTGATTCCAAGCATCTTCAATTTTAAGCACTCTTCTTTCTTCTGAATATGGAGAGACCAATAGTTGCACCTTAGATGACTTCTCATGAGCTTTTAAGATTCCAGTCACTGCTCACTAAAGTAGGATGTAGAACGTTGTCTTTGAGGACTACGTTACGACAACTGACTACGTTGTCCCCTGAGACTATAGTCCTGGACCTCAGGCCCAACAACTCATTGCTGCAAGGTATTTGGTAATGTTCAAGTAGTTGGCATCATATTGCCCCATGTATGCTCTACCACATTCATAGGTGTGTTTTCAGCAAAGGTAAATAACCCATGTACAAACATCTTCTGTGAAACCCTTATATGTTTGTGGGTTTGCTCCCACTCTCCCTCCCATACCCATTCAGCCTGTGTATCTGTCCATGGATGTACCTGTACAACACTGTTATTCCAGGGTTGTTTATATAATAGTGTTTACGTCTATCCTCTTTAATCCTTGCATTCCTCTCTGTTGACACATAATCTTAACCATCACAGCCATTGTTACTCTCACCCCTCATCTAAATCTTCATTTCTGCCAGATGTATTTCATTGCACAAAATAGTCAGATAGATATTTTTACTATTGGAAATGCAAACTGTCAGATGAACTAGTTGATAAGCAGGGAATATATGCATTGCAATTTCCTAATTGACCTCCCTGTTTCCACCCTTATCTCCTACAGTTCATTCCAGAGGGATTCTGGAATCTTTTAACAACAGAACCATAGGCTCAAATCCAGCCTCGGTACATTGGAATGTATACAAATGGTCTGCGGGAACCCAGATTATGAAATGTAGGAAACACAATGGCTTTTCTGTGAGTAATGAAATCCTCTTGAAAATCTGATAAGATCTATGATCCTAGTCTTCAGAAAAATAAATATGCATATGCATACACAAATACACACATACGCTTTTTAACATTTCATCTCAGGAAGTTTCAGAATGTCCCAAAGTCCATTTTTAAGTCAAAGTTAAGAATTCCTGGTTTAATAATTGATTACCTATTTGGAAAAACAAACAAAAATCCTGAATCCCTAGTTTATCATTTAAATTCCAGATGAATCCGAGATTTATATGTAAGAAGATAAACTTCACAGGAAAACACATCCATGACATTTATCATCTTCACATGGCAACAGCTTTTTGAAGCATGATTTTAAACCCAGAGATAAAAATAGAACAGTAAAATTGATTTCATAAAAGTTCAAATGAATATGGGGGATAATTGTGCAATATAATTAATGTAATCAAATTACTTTAAAGGGTTTTTTTGGTTTTTTTCCATAATCTACACAGAAGAAAGGGGGAAATCTTCCTGGTTTGGACTCTGGGAAGAAACCTATGTATAGATCTAAAGGAGACTAGGTGGCACCTAGTAGAGCATTTAACTGCTAATGAATAGATTGGTGGTTAGAAGCCACCAGTTGTTCTGTGGGAGAACGATGTGGAATCAAGATTTACAACCTTGGAAACTTTATGGGGACAGTTCTGCTCTATCCTATTGGGACAGCATTGTCTTGATGGCAGTGGAGTTGTTAATGGGTTTTTTTGTTTGTTTTGTAATTTTTCCATCAATATTCTTTCCACTTGATTGTGTGGGTGACCTTGGGACAACACTTAAGCTAATCAGAGGAAACAGGGTGGGACCACAGCCTTCATGGAAGTGCTGTCACTGGGTTATTTCACAAGCAGCGGTTTGGCTTTTTTTTCTTAAATAAACAAAAACAGCTTAATTGAGATATAATTTTTGTACCGTATAGTTCATCGTTTCATGTATTCACAAGGATGCACAGCCATTCCACAAACCATACAGCCCCGCAGCTGTCAAATTGATTCTGACTCGTAACAACCGTATGGGACATTGAAGAGCTGCTGTGTTGAGTTTCCAAGGCTGTCATCTTTAAGGAGCCGACGGCCACATCTTTTACCTATGGGGTAACTGGTGGGTTCAAGCCACTGATCTTTCCATTAGTTGCCAAGCGTTTAACCACCGTACTATCAGGGCTCCTTGTACAGCCATTGTTGTTGTCGAGTGCCATCGAGTCAGTTCTGACTAGTAGCGACCCCCTGTAGGTTTTTGAAGAGTAGCTGTTAAGCTTAAACCATCCACCTTGTGGTTCAAATTGACCTTGAGGTCCAGTGCTTATCCTCCAGCATCCCACCAGTACAACCATTAAAACTTCCTAATTCTAGAACATTTTGTCACTCCCCCAAGAGAAACCCATATTCATTAGCAGTCAGTCCACATTTACTTCCTATCCTCAGTCCCTGGCAACCATAAATCTACTTTCTGTCTCTGTAGATTTGCTTGCTCTGACCATTTAATATGAATGGAATCATACAATAATGGGCTTCGTTCCTTTAGCATGTTGTCAAAGTTTTTGCTGTCTCCCCTCACTAAACCTTGATGGCACTTACTGTCAGTAACAAGGATCCATGAATATTCATTTTATTGCCAAATAATATTCCATTTTATGGGTATACCATATTTTATGTATCCATTCACCATTTTGTATCAATTTGGGTTATTTCTAGTTGGAGCTACTATGAATAATGATTCTATAAATGTAAGTGTACATGTTTTTGTGTGGCTATGTGCTTTCATTTCTCTGGGTCTAGCAGTAGTTTTTCCTTAAAGATTTGTTCAGTGACTTTCATTCATCGTATTTTGTTTTTATTAAATGCTGTTGAGTCAGTTCCAACCCACAGCAACCCTGTATATGGTTTCCGAGGAAGGGCTAGAAAGTTTGAACCACTGACTTTGCAGTCATATGCTTATCCTATAGGAGCACACCAGAACTTCCATTAATCATACACACACACACACACACACATATATATATATATACACACACATATATACATATAGGATTCCTGGTGCAGTGCTGTAGGATCAGTACAGGACTTTAATCCACAAGGTCGGTGGTTCAAACCTACCAACTGCTCCTTGGAAACCCTATACAGGGTTGCTGTGAGTCTGAACCGATTCCACAGCACTTAACCAACCACCATCACCATATGTATATTTACATATATAAATATAAATGTTTCCTTCTATCCATCATAAGCTCATGGAGAAATGACAGGCCTGGGTGCTAAAGACTTCGGAACACTTCCATTGCTGGTTCATGACCATCTACATAATTTCAAGACAAGACTCAATTTCACTGTGCCTCAGTTGTACCCTCAATAAAAGAAAGGCACAAACACCAGCTCTCTGACACTCTCCCAGGATATTGAGAGGAGAAGTGAAATAAGATAGATGAAATAGGGGCTGCTCTCCAGCAGATGCTAGCCCCTGTGAATGGGTTGGTATACGCTGAAGAGACAAGAGGCACTTGGGTCAAGGGGTTCAGCGATATCAGCTCACCAACCCTACAGGTGAACGTATCAGCCAAGAAGCCAGTGGCATGATGTTGTTGTTAGGTGCCATCTAGTCATTACCGACCCATAGCAACCTTATGCACAGCAGAATGAAACAATGCCCAATCCTGGGCCAATGTCACTACTATTGCCATGCTTGAGTCCATCAACACTGCCACTTGGCCAATCCATCTCGTTGGGGGTCTTCCTCTTTTTCTCTGACCCTCCACCTTGCCAAACATGATATCCTTCTGACAATATGTCCAGAATATGAGAGATGAAGTTTGGCCATCTTGGCCTCTAAGGAGCACTTCTTCCAAAACAGATCTATTGGTTCTTTTGGCAGCCCATGGCACTTTTAGTATTCTCCTCCAACACCATAATTCAAAGGCATCAATTCTTCTATGGTCTTCCTTATTCACTGTGGCATGATGCAGAGTGATAAATGGTATAAAAACTACTCTTTTTAGTTTCAAGATGTTTAGTTTTCTTTGAGATTGGAATTTGGTTGTCCTCCAAACACTGCAAGCCATGCTTGGAGGAAGAGTTACCTGCCAGTTCAGCTGGTCGAATGTAGGAGGAAGGGTAGGGCCATTCTTAATCACAGGTAGCCAGAAGGGCAAGCTTCAGTCCTGAGGCCACCTTCTAGCCAATGTTTTAACTCCCCAAACCATCCTCATCTCATTTAACTAAAAAGCACCCACTTTCCAGCCAGGCCCCCAGAGAAACCTTCTTTTGTGAATTCACTATGCCTTCTGGCCTTCTAGTAAATTGTGGGGAAGGATCTAATGAGGACTCACGCTGGAGATGCTCTGGGAGCCCAGGTGGCAGCAGAGGGGTCTGAAATACCTGAGCTTACTCATGTTCTCTGACCAATCATCTATGACCCCCTCGTCTTTAAACTATGCACAGCATGCTCCACTGATACAGCATGTAAATGGTAATGGAATGGGAAATGAGATGGCAAGCATACCTAGGTTCTAACCCCAATGTTAGCACTTCCCAGCTGTGTGTTCTAGGACAAGTAATACCATTCTCTGAGTCTCATTTTCTCCATCTGTTAAATAGGGATAATAACAGTACTTGCTTTTGAACACTGTAAAGGAGTCTACAAAAGTAAGAAATAATTTCGTTTCTTAACTGATGCTATTGGTGTTGATTATGAATTTGAGTACAATAAAATCTTTGGCAACTTCAATATGTTCTCTATCTTGTTACTTCTTATTGGTCCAGTTGTGATAATTTTTGTTTTCTTTATGTTAAAGTATAACTTATACTAAAGGCTGTGGTCTTTGATCTTCATCAGAGACTGTTTCAAGTGGTCTTCACTTTCAGCAAAGTTGTGTTAGCTGCATACTTTAGGTTATTAATGAGTCTTCCTTTAATCCTGATGTCATATTCTTTTTCATGTAGTCGAGTTTCTCAGATTATTTATGTACAGGTTACACATGAGCACAATTAAGTGTTCTAGATTTCTCATCCATGTTACCCATAATTTGTTTTGTTAAAAAGCAAATT
>NW_006408750.1:1169167-1173361 GCF_000296735.1 Chrysochloris asiatica
TTTAGTTTTTACTGTGAATTGAGTCATAGTTTACATGGGAAAACATCAGTTTTACATTCATCGTTTCATTGCAATGATTACAATCTCCAACGTGCATCATCATTCAACAGTATTTGCTTCTATTCCCTTTCTGTTTGTTTGTTTTTAAAATGTACAAAAAACCCCACTTAGGAATATATAATCATTTAAACAACCAAAGGGCACATTCTGAAAGCCTGCCTCATGGCCAGCACACAGCCTTTCTCTTTCCATAAGTCTGGAGTCCTTAGCTTCTCTGTCTCTCCATGTCATCATCATTGCCTCCATCTCTGGTGTCACTGCTTCTCTGGATAGGGACTCACATTCCGCTCATTCTGCCTCGATGGTCCTGGGGTCCTCGGTTCTTGAACTGTAAGATTACCTACTCCCCGCTTTTTGTTACAAAACTTCTACCTTTATAGTTGTGATGATTGCAATTAGTCATGATAACAATTACTCACTATTGAATCATAAGAAGCTTATCCCCATCTCCTTTAACCAGACCTGTCTAGACAAGATGAAAACTATTCAGTAGGGGTTCTACCTACCCCTAACCCATACTTCCAATTGCCTCATATGCATCCAAAAGCTGGACGATGAAGAAGGAAGATCAAAGAATTACTGCATTTGAATTATGGTGCTCTCAAAAAACACTGAATATACTATGAGCTACCAAAATAATGAACAAATCTGTCTTGGAAGAAATCCAGCCAGAATGTTCCTTTGAAGCAAGGACAATGAGACTTAGTCCAATGTACTTTTGGACATACTGTTAGGAAGGACCAGTCCCTGGAGAAGGACATCATGCTTAGTAGAGTGGAGATTTAACAAAAAAAGAGGAAGACCCTTGATGAGATGGACTGATAGATTGGCTGTAACAATAGGCTTAAACATAGCAATGATTGTGGGTATGGCACAAGACCAGGCAGTGTTTTGTTTTGTTGTATATAGGGTTGCTATGAATTGGAACCAACCTGACAGCACTGAACAACAACAAGTACTTGTCTCATATGGTCTTTGTATGGATTACCTGAGATGATCCTTATAGAGGCTCTAGTATACATTAAGAGCTTAGTAAATGTTTACAACTGCTATTGTATTCATTTTCAAATCAGAATATATGACCTTAAGAAATCTTACCAAGCTATTTATGGAAACTTGTTTCCTATTAATCGGTGCATTCGACGTACTTAATTGGGCACCTACTAAGGAGCTCTCATAGTATAGTGGTTACGAATCAGGCTGCTAATCTCACAGTTAGCAGTTCAAAACTACCAGCTGTTCCATGGAAGAAAGATGAGGCTTTCTGCTTCCGTAAAGATTTACAGCTTCAGAAACCCTGTACAGGGTTGCTATGAGTTGGTACCAACTCCATGGCACATTACAACACCAACAACTATGAGTTAGACAACAGAAAAAGACCAAAAACAAAAAACAAAAAAAACACTTGCACCTCTGTTTCTGAAGATACCTGGGCAGTTTCTGTACTGGGAACGCTCTCTTATTCCTTTCTCCACACATTCCCGTTCACAATGGCTGCAGTATCTACCAGCCGCCCCAGCTCAGAAGTCACCTTCTTTCTTGCTCCTGTTCCAAATTGTACTCCTGATAAGCACTCAAACACCTTACTTATCACATTACCTGAAGTTCAGAGTTCTGGGATGGTCCTCTGAATCTGTTTCATCTGGTTTTCCATGTTTTCACTGACAGGTCTGTACAGCCTTTCTGCCTAGTCTGCCACTGAGTCCCATCCCCAAGCCATCAATGATGAAATTGAAGAATTTTACCAACTTCTTCAGCTTGAAATTGATTAAACATGCAACCAAGATGTATTGATCATTACTGGTGATTAGAATATAAAAGTTGGAAACAAACAGGAAGGATTTGTAGAAAGAAAACATGGCCTTGGTGATAGAAATTATGCTGGAAACTACATTATAAAATTTTGCAAGACCAATGACATACTGATTTCAAATACCTTTTTTAAATAGCATAAAAGATTACTATACATATGGACTTCACTAGATGGAATATAGAGAAATCAAATTGATGACATCTGTGGGAAAGGATGGTGGAAAAGTTCCATATCATCAACCAAAACAAGGCCAGGGAAGACTATGAAATAGACCATCAATTGCTCATATGCAAATTCAAACTGAAGCTGAAGAAAATTAAAGAAAGTCCACAAGAACTAAAATATGACCTTGAACAAATCCCACCTGAACTTAGAGATCATCTCAAGAAGAGATATGATGCATTAAACATCAATGGCTGAAGACCAGAAGACTTGGGGATGACATCAAGAACATCATACAGGAAGAAAACAAGGGATCTTTAAAAAGACAAGAAAGAAAGACCACATATAAGCAAGCAGGGAGTCACTCCTTCAGTGTCTTCAGTTCATGTGCTTGGAATAGGAATGACTAGATCATTATGACAGGGATGGGTGCAATATCCACACTAATTCAATGAGAGGTGACTCTGAGACTCCAGCTAGAACTGAGAAAGGAAAGTGTTAGCTCTTTTTGGATCTCCAGATCCAGTCTGGAGCTGCCATCACAATAGGAGAACAACCTGCCTGAGAATAGAGCAGCCCAGACTCTGAAAAGCCAAGATACACAGACAGATTCAGGGTACTATTATTTGAGCTCCTGGATTCCACCATACCAAGCCCTGAACTTCTCAGTTACATGAGCTCAACATTTTCTTTCTTTCTTTTTTTCAACCTGTATGTCTCCAAACTGGCCTTCAGTTCATTGCCACTAAAAGAATTCTGACTTATCCAAGAATCATTTTTTTTCCACTAGACTGATGTTGACTTGTTCTCAATGTAGATATTTGCAGTCCATATTCAAAGGACAGCCTGTGTCACAGAACAACAGTATGCACGTGAAGTGATTGTGACATCTGTAACTCCCAGTAACCCAGTAGCCATTGAGCTGACTCCAAGGTGACTCAATGTGTGCCAATGTAGGGCTTTCAATGGCTAATTGTTTGGAAGAAAGATCACCAGACCTTCCTTCTGAACCACCTTCGATGGACTCAAACTGCCAACCTTTGATTAGCAGTCAAGCATGTTTTGTTTTTTAAAGTACATATTTTAGTGATTACATATAAGAATTAAGATTCTAATCCGTGGGTATTATCCAAACGTTTGAAAGTATAGTACTTGATGGCGTCCTGGTGTGGTTCTGTGGGTTAATGTGCTGGACTGGAAAATCAGTTTGAGCTGCAAGGTCGGTGGTTTTGGAAACCCTATACAGGGTTGCTCTTGGTTGGAACTAACTCGATGGCATTTGACAATTGTACTTGATTACCCACACCATTCTATTATTGTATTACTCATCAACTAACAATTGATTACAGACATTTCAGACAGGACATCTTATTTATATTATATGTATGTTGTATTTAAGTGCCGTCAAGTCAGTTCCGACCCATAGCAACCCTGTATAGGGTTTCCAAGGAGTGGCTGGTGAGTTTAAACTGCTGACCTTGTGGTTCAAACCTACCTGCAATCTAATTCTTATCCTATAGCACCAAGACTCCACATTATATATATATGTACAAAATGGTTAAGTGCCGTCGAGTTGGTTCTGGCCCATAGCAACCCTGTATAGGGTTTCCGAGGAGTGAATGGTGAGCTTGAACCTCCAACCTTGCATTTCAAACCCACCAACTTTGCAGTCCAGCACGTTAACCCACAGTGCCACACCAGAACTCCATATACAAATGAGTCCTGGTTCAAACCCACTAACGGCATCTTGAAAACCTATACAGTGTTTCCATAAGTTGAAACTGAATCATCGGCGCTTAACAACAACAGCAACATAGAAGTCAGTAGGAACCCTGGGAGGTGCAAATAGTTAACATGTTTAGCTGCAGAACAGAGTTTTACAGAATTGTTCTTTAGCTAATTTTAAATTAAATGTTTATGTTCTAAGATTTTACCAATAATCAATAAAAGGACTTGTTGATCAGTGGAAGGTTTTTTTCCTCCCTCTTCCATCTTTTATTTATGTTTATTTTAAGGTTTTTATTGTGGATTTAGTGAAAGTTTACAGGGCTTTTACACACAAAAAAATCATACACCTTCTTTCATTGCAATGATTATAATCCCTGCCATGTATCATCAGTTAATAGTTTCTCTTTATTCACTTTAGCTCTTTTTTTTTT
>NW_006408750.1:1173526-1181720 GCF_000296735.1 Chrysochloris asiatica
GCTCTTCTCCCTTGATGGTCCTAGGGTCCTTTGTTTCTGGACTGTAAGATTAACCACTCCCCTGTTTTTTTCACAAAACTTCTACCTTTACAATTGTGACAGTCTTAATTAGTCATGATAAAAATTACTCACTACTGAATCATAAGAATCTTATCCCCATCTGTTTTAACCAGACCCATCTAGACAAGATGAAAACTATTCAGCAGGGACTCTTTCTTTCCCCATACACTCTTAGACTAAACTCTCCCTTGAACCTCTGTAAGCCAGTCACCGTGCCTTTATCATCCCCTCTTTTTAAATAGCCAATGTCTAAGTTACCCATCCTTATCAACTCTATGTTCAAGGGGATAGATAGTATTGATACTTGATATGAAGACCCCTTCCCTCTCTGTTGGTATTTGGAGTTGCTACCTCTGTGAGTATAGATCAAGTTCATCAAATTGTAGCAATTTACCCTCGTTTCCATTATCAAAAAATTTTTTTTCTTTTAATCTTCCTCTAGTCAAGTTCTGATTATCAAGCCATCGAGGCTAGGTCAAATGGGTACCATCTGCAAGTTTGGGTGTTCTTGTGCATCTCCCCTCACTTCATATCAGCTGGATGCTTCACTCTCAGCTAGAGCCCTCTGTGGCTAGGTCCCTGTCCATAGGCTCAGGAGTCCCCAGGTCTAACCACACTTTGGACCAACCAACCTTTCCTCTTCTCTCTCTCATCTCCAGGTCAACAGGAGTCTATGGAACATGGTTGAACTCAGCCCATTTCTTCATTGCTGTCTCTCCCCACCCTTCCATTCACCAATAGACCAACATGGACACCAGCAGGTTTACATGCCTACTAATGTGTTCCCTTTGAGTTTCAGTCTTAGAGGGGGTTTGTCCTGAAGGAACTTGATTGCTTGCCTTGATGGCTTCCCGGCAAACAACTTGCTTATTCTTGTAGTAGACAGTCATACTGCCATTTTTGTTTTTGTTTTTACCTTATGATCTTTCTTTAAAGATGTATCTTCTGTCACTCTAGTTGTTCCAGGCTGATTTGCTTATCCTTTCTAGTGGGAATGTCCCACCTCAGAAGGTTCTGGTTCTTAGGTGGCTCAGGATTCCACCTAAGGTCCCATACACTGCAAAGGCTCCGCAGAAGGCCTATTTCACTGGGCAAGTTCTAGAAACCCTTTTAGGTATTTTAATCAGTTATAGGCTGAAGATGGGCTTACAAGCTTTCTATAATCATGTTTCCTGAACGTGATTCAGGAAACAGGATTACATTCCTTTCTATCCAACTCAAGTTTCCATTTTACAATAGTAGGCAAGGGAAACCAATATACATAAGATAGTGAAGCATCTTAGTATTATTTCCCCTCTTCAAACTATGCCTAGATCCCTGTATCACAGAGCCCTGTTGTTACAAGATTGAACATACATCACTATTTATCTCTGGCTTTTGCTTTTCCTCCTATGAAATTAAAACAACAGTGAAATATCAGCAATTCATAGCTTCAGGAGATATTCGAGCCAAGGGACCAGGAGCTCAAACTTAGCCCATGCAAACCTGTCTCAGTGTTCCCCTATCCACCTTGTTCTTCCACCTCCTCCCCCTTCTTATGTACTGCCCTCCCCAACACCTGAACTATGATGTGTCTGCTCCTACCCTGTGCTCTGCCATCGCCTTCCTCCAACTCCCACAAATCTCCCCACTCAACCCTACCGGTAACTAACAAAGAATTTTTTTTTTTTCCTTTTAGTATGGGTATCTTTTCTTAACCTTTTACAATAATGGTCTTATGCAGTATTTCTCCTTTTGTGACTGACTGATTTCACTCAGCATAGTGTCCTCAAGGTTCATCCATGTTACGTAGTGGTTTGCAGCTTCCTTGTTATTCTTCAAGGTAGCGTAATATTCCATTGTGTGTATGTACCAAAGTTTGTTTATCCCCTTCCATCTTTTAATTTGGTAATTCTTTTTACTCCTAATTACCTCTTTATATCCTTATATTTCTATACGATATAACCCTCCACTTATCTACAAGTCCTTTTATTGATCATTAGTAAAATCTTAGAATATAAACAGCTGAACATGTTAACTATCTACACCACACCCACGTCTCCTAGTGACTTCTGTGTTGTTGTTGTTAAATGCCATCAATTCGGCTACAACTCATAGCAACCCTGTGTAGGTTTTCAAGATACAGTTGGTGGGTTTGAACCACTGACCCTGCAGTCAATAGTCTAATGCTTATCCTATGGTGCCATTCAGGACTCCATCTATACATATCCCTAAATAGCACAGGTACATGTGCTGTGCTTGGAAGTTCAGCGATCTTAGAAGGGGAATCATGACTGTGAAATTTGTTTCTTCTCTTTGCCCCTCACCTGCTTACAACACAATTCTCCCCAAAGCCATGATTGTATTCCTCTTGTTCCCAACCAGCAAAAGAAGCTCTAAAAATCTGTTGAGTGTATTTTCCAGCGCTCTTGACTACTAATGGTTCAAACCCACCCAGTGGTGCCTTGGAAGACAAGCATAGCAATCTGCTTTTGAAAGGTCATAGTTTGAACACCCTATGAAGCAGTTCCACTCTGCACACATGAGATCACCAAGAATCTGAATGGATTCAATAGCAACTAACAAGAAGAAGCCAGGAAGAGACAGGGAAAGGGGTGAGGGCCCGGAGGCTTGGCATATTCTTTTTTCTGCTTTTTCCTTTTTGCCCAAGAGCAAAGAATCACTGGCATCCTTTTATTTATTACCCATTTCATGAAGAGCTTTTTAAGACTGAGCATTAGCTCTACTGTAATGGGATTTGCCTGCTGATTTCCTGGGAAACATCTTCTTGGATCTCAATAAAGATAATTCACTTGGTAGGAATCACTTCCTGCTTCCCTGCTAGGAACCAGATCTACTCAGTTCTTTCTGGAAGCAAATTGGCCTCTGAATGAGAGAAGGGAACACAAGACTATTTCACTCTAACATCCATCACCTAGACTCACCAAATCAGGGAAGAGAGAAGAAAGGAAAGGGGTGGGGGAGAGTGTCATACTGAGCACCAACAGGAAGCCAAGCAGAAATCTGTCCCTATCTGAGCTCCTGGGAGAAACCAATACACTCACCTCTTTGGCTCTAGGACGCCTTCTTTCTGGGACAGCAGCCACTGCCGCAACGTTCTCACTGTCCTTCAAGGACGGTTTTAGACAGGCCAGGCCAGGCCAGGCCAGGCCGGGTGGGGTTTGGGAGGGAGGGAGTTCCACCATCAGAAGGGAGTGTCCTTTAAGAAGAGGAGGCCTTTCTCCTATCCCCCTGGATTAGGCTGTTGGATGCACTTGTCCACACTCTCCTGCTGCTTTTCTAGTGTGAATGGAGCTCAGGGAGCCCCTGTGGGCTGAGTGCAAACCACACTCCACACCCACCCTAATACAGGTTGGCCTTGGGCCTTGGGGATCCTAGGGAGAGAGGTTGAAGAGCGACCTCTACAAAAACAGTCCACTGATACTGGTGTACCCATGAAAAGCCTATGACAAGCATTTGCTAACTTATTTCTCCCTCCTCTCATGTGATCTTAGTTTTGGATTGGACACAAAAGCTATTTGGGGGCTGGCCAGCTGCCAGGTGAAAGGACAATGATCTCATCCAACTTGTCTCTCTGCCTTTCTCTGAACCATCTTTGCCTATTACCTTTCCCAGTGTGAAGCAGTGGGGTGAGGGTCTTGTCCCAAGATGTACTGTTAAAATGTTTAAGTAGTTTGCCCAGCGTCCTACTTCCCCCCACCAGTTCATTCCCATTCTCTGACGGTTCACAAAAGGCAAATGCAATGGAAAGAAGTCATTAGTTTAATGTTTGAGGCAGGTGACTATAAGGGTAGGGGTCACATCTACACAGAGGGTCATGCACACACAAATTTACCACACAATCATAATAAAATCATCTCTATCAACCCTGGGGCTGGACTCCTGACCTTGGAAGGCATGAATAGGCAATAGTGAAGGAGCCAGGCGTGAATACTGAAACATACTCATTTTGCCTTCCTGGCCTGGCTGTCTCCACTTCTAGCTCCTGGACTAGAAGTAAAATAGAAGTAGATGCATTTTTCACCTCTCATTGTCCCTCTTTAGACATGAGAGTAAAATTCCAGGTGAGCATCATTATCTTCATCACCAGGGTTATTAACTGGGTTCTTGCTAAATGCCATTCACATGCTGAGCACTTTTTTCTGCACTCTCTCGTGTAATTAAGAGCCCTGGTGGCTCTGTGGGTTAAGCATTGGGCTGCTGATAGAAAGGTCTATGGTTCAACCCAGCAGCCTCTCCACAGGAGAAAAATAAGGCTGTTTGCTGCCATAAATATTTACTCACGGAAATCCTATAAAGCAGTTCTACTCTATCCCTATAGGAGCGCTAGGATTCAGAAGTGATGCGAAGGCAGTGGTGGCTTTTTAATGTCATTTAATCCTCACATTTTGCTGAGGAATGTAATATTGTTTATACTTGATGGCTGAGTTCAGACTCAGGATGTTCAGGATGCTGAAGTCCAGACTCCAGAGTTTGAGCTCCTTGTCCTTGGGTATAATATCTCCTGAAGCTATAAATTCCTGATATTTCACTGTTGTTTTAATTTCATAGGAGGAAAAGCAAAAGCCTGGATGATTCAGACTTATGACTTCATCCCTCAGTCTCACCCCTCTATCACATTCAGGTATTCAATGGGGAAGAGGCTGAGGTTTTCATCTGCTTACAGTCCCAGCCCCTGATTCTAAGTCTAGGATGGATCGTCTCTGGATAGCGTTCTCCTGGGAGCTGGTCACTGTACATACACAAGCATCAGACAGGGCTCTGCTGGCCGCTCAGGAGGAGCTTCTTAGTGCATCCAAACTGAGGAGCTCACCCTTGCTTCTGACCTGAGAGCGAGCCAGCTATTGAACCCAACAGCTTGTCCAACACTGCTCTCTGCAGGCTACAAGGCTGCATTACCCAGGCTGATCTTCAAAAGTTTCCAAGGCCACACTGAGGATTATTCTTAGAGAAGCAATTTTCAAGTTCTATTTTCTGTGGGTACTCTTTCCTGCAAATAATTTGCTTGAGAATATGTCCATGTTCATAATAATTTCTCCCTTACTTATTAAGGAATGCATACCCTCACCCTTCCCATATTTTCATTAAGGTGTCTTATCTCAAAAACAAACTGGGAGCTTCCTTAAATGGTTTAGTTCATCTTTCTTTAATTGTTGTTGTTGTTGTTACGTGCCATGGAGTCGGTCCCGACTCATAGCGACCCTGTACAGGGTTTCTGACCCTGTAAATCTTTACGGGAGCAGAAAGCCTCATCTTTCTCCCGCGGAACGGCTGGTAGTTTCAAACTGCTCACCATGAGATTAGCAACCCGATTCGTAACCACTACGCTACCAGAGCTCCTTAAATTAATTAGGGCATTTTTAAATTTTAACAATCTTATCTATTTCACTCCTGGGATACTGAGAAAGTCCTCGTGTGTCGCTGTAGGATACACATAAGATTTCAAGATCAGTTTGAACCACAAGTTTGGTGGTTCAAACTCACCAGCCACTTCTTGGAAACCCTATACAGGGTTGCTATGAGTCGGAACCTACTGGATAGCACTTAATAACAACTGTGAAAGCAAAATCAAGAGAATACTAGACATAATAAGAGGTATAGTTAAAGAATTATGATAGTTTCATTTTTTTAATTCCATTATTTGCAACAATTATGAGGATGGCAGTGTTTCGTTCTGTTGTGCATGAGGTTGCTATAAGTTGGAATTGATTCAATGGCACGTAACAACAGTAACAAACATTATAATCTTAAAACAAGATTCATTTAATGCTAAAAATTTATCCACTTTAAAATATGGTATGGGGCATCATTTTTCACAATTATTTTAGAAGTCACAGGAGTGAAAATGTGTGAAGACCACTGACAGCTACATCCTCGGGCTGCCTATTACTGACTGTCCTCCAGAGTAACACATTGTCATCCATCCATTTGATCTGTCCATCTATTCATCAGTCATCAAACATTCACCAAGCAACAGGCACTGGTCTAAAAATGGACATGTTACCTGACAGATTCTTAGTAATGGTTTACTCTGGGGACTTGAAAGACACAAACTAGCCTAATTACTCAAATATATAGAAAAATTCAACTTTGATAACTGCTACCAAGGAGGAGTATTTGGTGACTTTGTTGTTGTTGTTGTTGTTGTTAAGTGCTGTCAAGTTGGCTCTGATTCTTAGCAGCCCTGTATAGAATTTCTGAGGAGCAGCTTATGGATTTGAACCCTTAACTTTGTGGTGAGAAGTTAAGTGTTTATCCTACAGTGCCACACCAGGACTCCTTTGGTGACTAGAGAATGTATGAATGTCTAATGGGGGTTGACCTAGTCAATCAGGACAGCTGTCTAGGAATCTCTAGGAAGTGACTGTGAAAACCCAGGAGGAAAGGCCAGGGGAGGAAAACTTGGGGAGAAGTGGGAGGAACATCTTTTAGAAGCTGTTTTTAGAAAGGCCCTTACACAAATACAATCCATATTACAAAGCAGTGGCTCTCAGTCCCAGGAGATATTTTGCATTATCTAAGGACATTTTTGGTTCTTGCAATTGTGGTTGTGTGTGAAGACCAGGGATGCTGCTAAATATCCTACAGTACATAAGATAGCCCCTCATAACAAAGAATTGTCCATCCCAGAATGCCTATAGTGCTGAGACTGAGTAATCCTGTTAAAGATGAGAACAATGTAGTGGGTATGGGATTCATTAACTCATTCAACAAACATTTGCAGACTCACAGTGTTCCAGTTACTTTTCTGGGTATATCTACAGCATATCAGCACCCAATAACAACAACAACCAGAAATATCAATTCAACTAGAATGCCTGGTTGTGTTTCTCTCTTAGCCTAAAATTTCCACTATTAGAGTGTCGGCAAAGCTGTTTTTATTGTGCGTAAAAGGCAGATACTAAAATGTGTAGAAATCATAAGGATATTCATTGAAGCATTGTTTATAATCATGGAAGCTATTTAAATTAACAAATTTGTGTGTTTGTGTGTATGTTTCATTGCAGGGTGCAATATTCTATGTATGTCCACCAAGTCAAGTTTGCTAATCATATTTAAACATTCTTTATTCTTACTGATTGATCTACTTGCTTCTTGTGGTTTTGTCAATTTAAGCTTTATCTTTTCAAAGTTATATTATAAGATATATACAAGTTTTCTAATCATGATACCTCTCATGAGAATTGACCTTTTTCATCATTATGATGTACCCTTCTTCATCTTTAATATTTTTCCTAAAAGTCTACTTTTTCTCATGTTAATATAGATGCTATGAATACTCATATAATTTGGGGTAATATTTTCATGGTTTACTCTTCCACACTTTTACTTTCAATATTTTTTACTATTAAAGCTTTAGATATAATTTTTTTAAAATGTTTTATTGTGAATTTATTGAAGGTTAACAGGCAAGATCATCAGCTTTACATTCAACAGAGTACAATCCCCTCCCTACAATAACAGTTAGCCTACTTCCTCCCTGTGCGTTCCCTTTTACATTGGGTATTTCAAAAATAAAGCAAAAATACTTGATGTACACATATAAAACAAAACAAAAAATATTTGCTCATTTAAATGTCTTAAGGGAATAGTCTGCAAGCCAGCTTCCTGCCCTCAGGCACACAGTCTTACTCAGTCCATAGGCCTAGAGCCCGCCGCTGCTCTGTTTCTCTATGCCACCGCCTCTGCCACCGTATGGGCGGTAGCTGCTTTTCTAGGTAAGATCTCATGTTCCACTCATTTTCTTTCTTCTTGATGGTCCTGCGATCCTGAAATGAAAGATTAACTATGCACACCCACCCCCAACCATCCGTTTATGTTACACATCTTCTACAATTACACTTGTGACAATCACAATTAATCCTGCCAACAATTACTCACAATTGAATCATAAAATCCCATTAGCATCATCTCAATCCCCTTTCACCAGATCCAGCTGGAGCACAGGAAAACTATCCAGTGGGAATTCTAACTTGCCCCCTTCATTTTGAAAGTAAGCACACTCATGAAAGCTTGTAAACCAGCTACTTCATGCCTTTATAGCCCCCACATGTTTGATAGCCAATGTCTAGATTGCCCATCCCTATCAACCCAAATAGGAGCTCTGGTAGCGTAGTGGTTACGAATTGGGCTG
>NW_006408750.1:1182605-1187455 GCF_000296735.1 Chrysochloris asiatica
CTGCTGACCTTCATGTTAGCAGCCCGACTCGTAACCACTACCTACCAGAGCTCCTTTCCATGATGTAAACTTCTCTTTACATACACATATATAAGCTTTACTGTTTTTGCTTCTCTGGAGAACCTAGACTAAGACAGCCTCCATTACCTTGGGAGTTGTTGCAGCCAACGAACCAACCCATCTCACTGGGGATCTTCCCCTTTTCAATGACCCTCTACTTTACCAAGTATGAACCTTATTGTTGTTTTTGTCACTGACTCATAGAGTACCTGTTTAGGGTTTCCAAGGAGCAATTGGTGACTCTGACTCACCAACCTTGAGGTTAGCAGTCCAGTACTTATCCTACAGTGCCACAGCATAGACCTTAGAACATTTTCATTCTCTTTACCTCCCTACAGTCTTAGAAACCCTGTGGTGGTGGTGACTGTGTGCCATTAAGTTGGTACCAACTCTCAGTAACCCTGTATAGGGTTTCTGAGGTTATGCATTTTTTACGGGGACAGAAAACCTCAACTTCTCCCTTAGAGCAGCTGGCAGATTTGAACTGTTGACCTTGTATTTAGCAGCCCAACTCATAGCCCATTACGCTACCAGGACTCCTTATACAGGGTCACTATAAGTCAGCATTAACTAAATGGCAGTGGGTTTGGTCTTGGTTTGATTTACATGTACTTGATATGTATTGTAATCCTATATGTATTTTAAATCCCAGAGGGCATTTTTTTTTTATTTCTACAGTCCAATTAATTTGGATTTGTGTTCAAATTACCATTTACATTCCTGTTCATTCTTCCTGAATCTATAATCTAAAACCTAAAATCATTTACCTTCAGCTTGAAGAATAACCCTTTAATATTTTCTACAATTAAAGAATTCTGAAAATATCTTAATTTTGTCTTTATTGTTGAAGGCTATTTTTACTGGTCATAGAATTCTAGGACAGCAGTTGTTGTTTTTTTCAGTACTTTGTTGTTTTAAGTTGCCACTTGGTTGTTCTTGTTGTTGTTATTAGATGCCATCGAGTCAGTGCTGATTATAATAACCTCATGCACAACAGAGTGAAACAATACCTAGTCCTGTGCCAATCTTACAATTGTTGCTACTCTTGAGTCCATTGTTGTTGCCATTATATCAATCCATCTCATTGGAGGCCTTCCTCTTTTTCACTGGCCCTCCAATTGACCAAGCATGATATCCTTCTGCAGGGACTGGTCCCTTCTGATAATATATCCGAAGTATGAGAGACAAAGTCTTGCCATCCTGGATTCTAAGGAGCATTCTGGCTGCACTTCTTCCAACACAGATTTGTTTGTTCTTCTGGGAGTCCATGGTAATTTTAATATTCTCCTCCAACACCATAACTCAAATGCATCAATTCTTCTACAGTCTTCTTTATTGTCCAAATTTTATATGCATTGAAATACCATGGTTTGGGTCAGGTGCACCTTAGTCCTCAAAGTGACATCTCTGCTTTTGAACACTTTAAAGAGGTTTTATGCAGCAGACTTGCCTAGTGCAATATGTTGTGTGATTTCTTGACTGTTGCTTCCATGAATGTTTAAGGTTGATCCAAGCAAAAAGAAGTCTTTGACAACTAAAATATTTTCTCCATTTATCTTGATGCTATTTATTGGTCCAGTGGTGAGAATTTTTGTTTTCTTTACACTGAAGTGCAACCCGTATAGAAGGCTGTGGTAGTTCAGCTTCATCAGTAAGTATTTTGAGTCCTCTTCACTTTCAGCAAGCAAGACTGTATCATCTGCATATCACGGATTGTTAATGAGTCTTCCTCCAATCCTGATGTAATGTTCTGCTTCATATAATTCAGTTTCTTGGATTATTTCCTCAGCATGCAGATTGAATGGTATGGTGAAAGAATGCAACTATGACTCACACCTTTGCTAATTTTAAACCATTCAGCGCTCCCTTGTTCTGTTCAAATGACTGCTTCATGGTCCATGTACAGATTCCTCATAAGCATAATTACGTGTTCCGGAATATTTTTTCTCTGCCATGTTGTCCATAACTTATCATGATCCATACAGTCGAAAGCCTTTGCGTAGTCAGTAAAGCACAGGTAAACATCTTTTTGATATTCTCTGCTTTAAGTCAAGATCCATCTGACATCAGCAATGGTATATCTCATTTCACGTTCCAAGCTGAATCCGACATGAACCTCCTCCCCCTATCAATGTACAGCTGTTTTTAAATTATCTTTAGTAAAATTATACTTGCATGCAGTATTAATAATATTGTCCGATGATTTCCACATTTGTCACCTGTCTTTGGAATGGGCACAAATGTGGATCTCCTCCAATCAGTTGGCCAGGTACCGTTCTCCAAATTTGTTGGCATAGATAAGTGAGTGCCTCCAGTGCTACCTAAGTTGGTTGAAATATTTCAATTTGTATTCCATCAATTCCTGGAGATTTGTTCTTCAGTGCACCTTGGACTTCTTCCTTCAGTATCATTGGCTCTTAATTGTATACTAGTCTTTAAATGGTTGAATGTTGACCATTGCTTTTTGGTACAGTGATTCTGTATATTCCTTTTTCTTTCGATACTTTCTTCATCATTTAATATTTTCCCCATTGTTGTTGTTGTTGTTGTTAAGTGCCGTCAAGTTGGTTCCAACCCATAGTAACCCTGTATAGGGTTTCTGAGGAGAGACTGGTGCACTTGAACCGCTGACCTTGCAGTTCAAATGGCTTTGCAGTGTGGCGCATTAACCCACAGCGCCACATTAGGACTCCATTTTTCCCCATAGAATACTTCAATATTACAAGTCAAGGCTTGAATATTTTTCTTCAGTCTTCCATCTTGAGAAATGCTGAGCTTGTTCTTCCCTTTTGGTTTTTCTAACTCCAGGTCTTTTGTACGTTTCATTATACTATTTGACTTTGTCTTTTCAAGCTGCCCTTTGAAATTTTGTTTAGCTCTTTTACCTCCTCACGTCTTCCATTTGCTTTAGCATCGCTACACTGGAGAGCAAGTTTCAGAGTCTCTTCCGACATCCATTTTGGTCTTTTCCTTCTTTCTTGTCTTCATGATTACCTTTTGCTTTCTTCTTGAT
The DNA here is from genome assembly GCF_000296735.1 of Chrysochloris asiatica. NCBI lineage: Eukaryota > Metazoa > Chordata > Mammalia > Afrosoricida > Chrysochloridae > Chrysochloris > Chrysochloris asiatica. Next base: position 1,185,679 of record NW_006408750.1, read on the forward strand.
AGATGTTCTTGACGTCATCCCCAAATTCTTCTGGTCTTCGATCTTTATTGTCTAATGTGTCAAATCTGCTCTTGAGATGATCTCCACATTCAGGTGAGATATATTCAAGATTATATTTTGACTCTCCGGGACTTGTTTTAATTTTCTTCATCTTCAGCCTGAACTTGCATATGAGCAATTGACGGTCTGTTCTACAGTCTGCCTGGCCTTGTTTGGGCTGATAATATGGAGATTTTCCACCATCTCTTTCCACAGATGTAGTCAGTTTCATTTCTGTGTATGCCATCTGGTGAGGTCCATGTGTATAGTCATCTTTTATGTTATTTAAAAAAGGTATCTGCAGCCAATAAGTCATTAGTCTTGCAAAATTCTGTTATGTGATCTCCAGCATCATTTTTATCACCAAAGCCATATTTTCCAACTACTGACCCTTCCTCTTTGTTTCTAATCTTTACATTCCAATCAGCAGTAATTATCAATACATCTTGATTGCATGTTTAATCAATTTCAGGCTAAAGAAGTGGGTAGAATACTTCAATTTCATCATCACTGGCTTTAGTGGTTGGTATGTAAATTTGAATAATAGTTGTATTAATTGGTCTTCCTTATTATTGTTGTTAAGTGCTGTCGAGTGGGTTCCGACCCATATCGACCCTGTATAGGGTTTCCAAGGAGCAGCTGGTGATCTTGAACCAGTCTTGTGGTTCAAACTGACTTTGCAGTCCAGCGCATTAACCCACAGCACCACACATCTGGATCTAGTCTTCCTTATAGGCGTATCTATATTTTTCTATCACAGACAGCATTGTATTTCTAGATAGATCTTGAAATGTTCTTTTTGATAGTGAATGTGATGCCATTCCTCTTCAATTTGTCATTTCTGGCAGAGTAAACCATGTGATTGTGAGATTCAGAATGGCCAATAACAGTCCATTTCGGCTTACTAATACCTAGGATATCGACTTTTTATGTGTTCCACCTCATTATTGACAACGGCCAATTTTCCCAGACTCATACTTCATGCATGTAATGTTCTGATTATTAATGGATGTTTACAGCTGTTTCTCTTCATTTTGAGTTAAGCCCCATTAGCAAATGAAGGTCCTGAAGGCTTTACTCCATTCATGCCATCATGGTCAGTTCCGACTCATAGCAACCCTATGCACAGCAGAGCGAAATGCTGCCCAGTACTGAGTTCTCTTCACAGCACAATGTTATGTTTGAACCCACTGCTACTACAACTGCACCAATTTATCTTATGGTTCTTTTTTATTGCTCACCCTCCACTTTACCAAATATGATGTCCTTCTCCAGAGTCTGGTCCTTCTTGGTAATATATCTGAAGTGAGCTTCTTCTATCATAGATTTGTTTGTTCATCTGGCAGTCCATGGTACTTTTAATATTCTTCTCCAACACCATAACTCAAATGCATCAATTCTCCTAGGGTCTTCCTTATTCACTGTCCAACTTTCACATGTATATGAGGCTGTTGAAAATATCATGACTTGTGTCAGGCACACCTTAGTCCTCAAGCTAACATCTTTGCCCTTGAACACTTTAAAGAGGTCTTGTGCAGCAGATTTGCCTAATGCAATGTTGTTGTTGTTAGGTGCCATCGAGTCAGTACCAACTCATAGTGACCCTATGTACAACAGAATGAAACACTGCCCAGTCCTGGGCCAACCTCACAATTGTTGTCACGCTTGGGCCCATTGATTCTGTCACTTTGCCAATCCATCTAGCTGGGGGTCTTCCTCTTTTTCTCTGACCCTCCAC
>NW_006408750.1:1187680-1198278 GCF_000296735.1 Chrysochloris asiatica
TCAAGTTGACATCTTTGCTCATCAACACTAATACATAGCTTAATTGCTTGACTGCTGCTTTCATGAGTGTTGATGGTTGATCTGAGCAAAATGATATTTTTGACAACTTCAATCTTTTCTCCATATATCATGCTGATGGTTGAACCAAGCAAAATGCAATCTTTGACAACTTGCCTCTTATCTCCATTTATTATGTTGTTATTTATTTTTCAAGTGGTGGGGATTTTTGGTTTCTTTACATTGAGGTGCTATCTATACTGAAGACTGTGGTTTCTGATCTTCATTGGTAATTATTTTCAGTCCTGTTTGCTTTCAGTAAGCAAGGTCATATCATCTGCATATCGCAGGTTGTTAATAATCTTCCTCAATTCTGAAACAACATTCGTCTTCATATAATCCAGCATCTCAGATTATTTGCTCAGCATACAGATTGAATAAATATGGTTGAGTCCACCTTGACGTACATGTTTCCTGATTTTTAAACCATTCGGCATCCCCTTGTTCTGTTCTAAAGACTGCCTTTTTGTCTTTGTACAGTTTCCTCGTGAGCACAAATACTCATTCTTTGCAATGTTATCCATAGCTTGCCATGATCCACACCGTCGGAAGCCTTTGCCTTGTCAATAAAGCACAGGTAAACATCTTTCTGGTGTTCTCTACTTTCTCCAAAGATCCAGCTGATGTTAGCAACGATATCCTTTGTTCCATGTTATCTTTTGACTCAGGCTTGAACCTCTGGCAGTTACCTGTCAATGTACTGTTGCAGCCATTTAAAAATTATTTTTAGCAAAACTTCACTTGCATGTGACATTAATGATATTGCCCAATGATTTCTGTGTTCTGTTTGGTTACCTCTCTTTGAAATGGGCACAAATATGGATCTCTTCCAATCAAATGGCCAGGTAGCTGTCTTCCAGATATCCTGGCATAGATGAGTACCTCCAGTGCTATATCGGTTGAAAGATTTGTATTCCATCAATTTCCAGAGCTTTGTTCTTTGCCAATACCTTCAGTACACCTTCAATTTCTTCCTTCAGTACCACTGGCTCTTGATCATATGCTACCTTTTGAAATGGGTGAATATCAACCATTTCTTTTTTGAAGAGTAAATCTGTGTATTCCTTCCATCTTCTCTTGGTGCTTTTTGATTCATTCAATATTTTGGCCATAGATGTCAAGGATTGAAATTTTTCTTCTTGAGTTCTTTCCACTTGAGACATGCTGAACATGTTCTTTCCTTTGGGTTTTCTAACTCCAGATCTTTGTACATTACATTATAATATTTTATCTGTCTTTTCAAACTGCCCTTTGGAATTTTCTACTTAGCTCGTTTACTTTCTCATTTCTTCCATTTGCTTTAACCTCTCTATGCTGGAGAGTAAGTTTCAGAGTCTCTTCTGACATCCATTTTGTTATTTTCCTTCTTTCTTGTGTTAATGACTGTTTTCTTTCTTTCTGTATGATGTTCTTGGTGTCAACCTACAAGTCTTCTGGTCTTTAATCTTTAGTGTCTAATGCATCAAATCTGTTCTTAGATGATCTCTAAATTCAGGAGGATATGTTCAAGGTCATATTTTGGTTCATGTGGCCTGTTTTAATTTTCTTCAGCCTGAACTTGCGTATGAGCAGGTTTGTTCCATAGCCTTCCCTGGCCTTGTTTTGGCTGATGATATGGATCTTTCCCACCATCTCGTTCCATAGATACAGTCATTTTGATTTCTATGTATTCCATTGGGTGAATGGAATTAGTCATCTTTTATGTTGTTTAAAAAAGGTATTTGCAATCAATAAGTCATTGGTCTTGCAAAATTCTAACATAGGATCTCCAGCATGCTTCCTGTCACCAAGGCTATGCTTTCCAACTACTGATCCTTCCTCTTTGTTTCCAACCTTTGCATTCAAGTTGAAATATATATAATGCTATCTGTGATAGGATAATATCCATATGCCTACAAGGAAGACTAGTTCATACCACTATTATTTGAATTTGCATACCATTAAAGCCAGTGATGATGAAATTGAAGAATTCTACCAACTTCATCAGTCTGAAATTGATCAAACATCCAGCCAAGATGTATTGATAATTACTGGCAATGTCTATGTGAGTGACCAGGAATCACATTAAGTAGAGACCGTAAACCTATTTGTACCCTGTGGAAGAGTATGTTGCCAGATTTTTCAATTTTTTCAAGTAGGAAATGCAGCTGTCTTAAATGCGAAATCCAAATGTTTTAGTGTTGGCTTACGGAAAAACAACAACCATAAAAAAAAAAAAAAACAGTCTCAGGCCATACCTAGTCCCTAAAACATCAGTTTCAAATGTTTGGACCAGTTTGTGTGGTGGGAGAAGCAGACCCATTCAACAGGCTTCCAGGTAGTCCAGACTGCCTCAAATAAACATCCTCACCCACATACACAGCAATAACTTCTAAACCGATTTATGTCTTTATTACAGTCTCTTAAAAATCCCCAATGGAAGGGGGAAGATGCCATTTTTGACACCAAAATTTCTGAAAAATCATTTTTCCCCCACTCCTTATGACAGCTCAGTAACTAGTCTAGACCCAATGAAACCAAACCCAAAGAAACCAAACCCACTGCCTTCAAATAAATTCTGACTCATTATTGTTGTTAAGTTTCGACTCATAGTAACCCTTTATAGGGTTTCCAAGGAACAGCTGGTCAGTTTGAACGGTATTTACCATACAGCACCACACCAGTACCCCTGATGCTGTATAGGGTTTCAGAGACTGTAAACTGTAAATCCTACGGAAGCAGAAAGCCTCACCTTTCTCCTGAAGAGCTGCTGGTAAGGTTTAACTGCCAGCCTTGAGGTTAGCAGTCCTGTGCTTATCCTACAGCACAACAAGCAACTAGTCCAGTCTCCCTTAATTTGTTTCTTCAGTTTCTCCAAACTCAGCCCATCCTGGATTTTGTCTCACCTTCTGACCCTTCTGCTTCTTTGGTGGTAGTGGTGGTAGTGTGCCATGGAGTTGGTTCCAAATGTAACTCCATACCTTTTCTTATGTGAATCTGTCAAGGCATCCCTTCTGGTATAACATAATCCAGAATTCCTTCTCACCTTTTCTCATATTTTGCACAAGAAAGGGTGTGGAACTTAGCTAGCCAAAACTGAATCTTCCCTCACAGGAAGTGGGTCTGGGAGGGTGGAGAAGATGCTGTAAGTCCCCTAAAATCTGTACTTTTCCTTGTTAAATTAGCTATGCCATCTGGGGTGGGATAAAGCCAGAACTGAATGTCATTTGCAAAAGATACAGAATCCCTTACTGATATGTTTTGCCACCGAGGAAAGTTTTCCGATGGCTGCAGGTTCCCTATTACTTATTTTCTACTGAAAGGATAAGGTCCCTGCCTGAGCCACCACCACTTCTGTCCAATGAGGAGGAAAAAGCCTAAGGAAGAGTAATCGAATGTGGACTTGTACTGATTTGTCTAATAATAGAAAGTTGATGAAGCATACCACAGAATAGAAAGTATTTGATAAAAATAGCATGTGTTAAGCTTGGAACGCTAGCTGGAGATGCATGAAAAGTAAATCTATTCCTTCCTTACTCAGTCTTTCTTACTACAGTAGTTCCTATGCTAATTTAATAATTTGGTTTCTTTCTTTAATGAGAGAAATTTACTATGCTATTTTCTGTGATCAAAATGCCTTTCTTTCCCAAGGTTAGATGGTGGAGGAGGTGCCAATTGAAAACACGAGGCTAAGGGATCTTTGGCCATTCTCTTATCCACCATCAACATGAGACGCCCTGCCAGGAGCCTCCCTCATACCAGCTGGTAAAAGGAAAGATCTGAAGAAGGTTTTCCAAGCAAAGCTAATAATAACCACTCTGTCATATTATTACACCCCCACATGAGCCCTCTGGCCAGGCAGTCCTCAGTAAAAGGGCAAAGCTAACAGAAACTGCTGGCTGCTGTCCTCCCTTAAACAGCTACTAAAAGAGTCTGGGACTTTCTCATTCTCCTTCTGCTACTGAGGACCTGTAGGGTTGCCCCAGAAGGTCAGGACCAGATCTCAAAGCATATGCTGGTCTTTCTCTAACACATTCTAGAGCCCAGGAAATGATAATCCTCTTGACTATCCTCTTCCTTGAGTCCTACAAATTCTCTGGGTCTAGTTCAAATCTGGTTTGATCCGTCCTGGTGTGGCGCTGTGGGATCAGCACTGGACTGCGAACCACAAGGTCAGCAATTCAAACCCAGCAGCAGCTCCTCAGAAACCCTATGCAGGGTTGCTTTGAGTTGGATAAGCACTTTGTAGGTTAAGTGCTCAACTGCAAGGCTGGTTTGATCTGGAAACGTTGGTGGTTCAAACACACGAGTTGGCTCCTCAAAAACCCTATACAGGGTTGCTATGAGTCAGAACCAACTTGAAAGTACTTAACAACAACAACCTCATCCTGCCTCTGGCATTAAAAAGCATCTCTTCTAGCCCTAACTCTAAGGTCCTGCCCTGGGCTGAGCTGCTTCTGCTGAAAAGCAAAGCTGTACCAAATAGACAAGAATATGGCCCTCATTAAATGACCTATTGATTTTTTTTTTTTAACAGCTCTATCTAGGAAGGAGACCTGGTGGCACTGTAGGTTAAGCATTAAGCCATTAGCCACAAGGTCAGTAGTTCAAACCTACTAGCTGCTCTATAAGTAAAAGGTGAAGCTGTCTATTGCTATAAAGATTTATGTTGTTAGGTGCCATTGAGTCGGTACTGACTCATAGCGACCTTATGCACAGCAGAACGAAACACTGCCCAATCCTGGGTCAACCTCACTACTGTTGCCACACTTGAGTCCATTGATGCTGCCACTTTGCCAATCTATCTCGCTGGGGTTCTTCCTCTTTTTCTCTGACCCTCCACCTTACCAAACATGATTTCCTTCTCCAGTGACTGGACCCTTCTGACAATATGTCCAAATTATGAGAGAATAAGTTTGGTCATCCTGGTCTCCGAGGAGCACTCTGGCTGCACTTCTTCCAAAACAGAGCTATTGGTTCTTTTGGCAGCCCATGGCACTTTCAATATTTCAATAACCTCATATACATGTGAAAGCTGGACCATAAATAAGGAAGACCGTACAAGAATTGATGCATCTGAGTTATGGTGTTGGAGGAGACTACTGAAAGTGCCATGGGCTACCAGAAAAACCAATGGATCTGTTTTAGAAGAAGTGCAGCTAGAGTGCTCCTTGGAGGCCAAGATGGTCAAGCTTCGTCTCTCATACCTTGGACATATTATCAGGAGAGACCAGTCACTGGAGAAGGATATCATGTTTGGTAAGGTGTAGAGTCAGAGAAAAAGAGGAAGACCCTCAACAAGATGGGATGGCCAGTGGCAGCATCAATGGATTCAAGCGTGGCAACAGTAGTAAAGTTGGCCCAAGATTGGGCAGTGTTTCGTTCTGCTGTACATAAGGTCACTATGAGTCGGTACTGACTTGATGGCACCTAACAACAACAACAATTATGGATTAGGGAGTCCTGGTGTGGTGCTGTGGGTTAATGTGCCAGACTGCAAAGCCGTTTGAACTGCAAGGTCAGTGGTTCAAGCTCACCAGCTATTCCTCGGAAACCTTATACAGGGTTACTATGGGTCGGAGTCAACTTGATAGCACTTAACAACAACAACAACAACTATGGATTGGAGTCCTGGTAAGGCACTATAGAATAAGCTGGATGGCTAACTACAAGGTCAGTGGTTCAAACCCACCAGTCACACCCCAAAAACCTTATATAGGGTTGCTATGAATCAGAACTGACTCAACAATACTTAACAACAACAGTATGGTACTTTGTTAGGGCAGCCCTAGGAAACTAATACAGGAAAAATAAACAATATAATACATGTCAAATTGTTGAACACAGTGCCTGACTCCTGAGAAGCTTTTCATAAAGATTAGCTCTCATTACTACTTGTTAATGGTATAAGTTGACCAAAGCATTTAAGTCTGTTTTGATTTTCATTATCTGTAAAATTGAAATTAACAATCATGGTGAGACTAAAGTGGCTATTGCCGAAGTCTCTATAGAATAATGCATTCCCCCAAGTGATCAGAATCATTTAATAAATGTTAACATGAGCAATTAGAGGGAGAAATATTGTATAGGGGGCTAATGAAAAGGCAAAATGCTCGAATGAAGGATGAAAGTCCTTAGATGTTGTGAGATAAACCAAAAGGCACAAGAATATGATTAAACTTCTCCCTCAGTGATTTGCACTCAGATAAGATGAACGATTTCTGTTGTACAAGTACAAACACAGACTGTGTTGGAAACCAGCCACTGAAAAAGATATTAGAACACAACACAGTCTGGCCACCAGATGAGGTAATGTACTGTTGGATAAATTTTTACAAAATTGTAGGCCTCATTTAAAAATAAGTATAAATATTGATTGCACATTGAAATGCTATTTTTTAATATAAATATTGGTTTACATAAAATATATTAAAATCTATTTTTAATGTGGCTTCTAGATAATATAAAATTACATATATAACTCACATTTGTGGCTTTGTTTTATATTTCTGTTGAGCTGCACTGGTTCAGATAACCCCACATTCCCTTTGCCCCATCCAGATCCAACTCATGTAATCATGAAAATATGACCTTCAACAAGTCATTGAACCCCTCCACACTTCAGTTTTCTCATTAGTACAAGAGTATTTGTAAGGATTTAAAAGGATTTAAAAAGTGCTAGCCTTGGACAATTCCATAATAATAGTAGGAAACTTCAACACTCCACTTTTATGTATCTACAGAATTTCCAAGAAGAAGATCACTAAGGACAGTAAGACCTTAAATAAAATCATAAGCCAATTGGACCTAACAGGCATATATAGAACACTCAAATCAACATGAGAACAATGCACATTCTTCTTCAATGCACATGGATCATTTTCCAGAATAGACCATATGCTAGGACATAAACAAGTCTCAACAAATTTTAAAAGATTGAAGTCATACAAAGCATCTTCTCTTTCTATAACACTATGAAGCTAGAAACCAAAGCAAGCCATCAAGTCCCTTTAGAACCCCCTTCCAAGACTGAAACTCAAAGGGAACACACAAGTAGGCATGTGAACTCACTAGTGACCACATTGGTCTCCTTGTAAGTGGAAGTGGGAGAAAGGCAGTAATGAAGACATGGACTGAGTTTTTCCACGTTCTATAGACTCTCATCAACCTTCAGATGAGAGAGAGAAGAGGAAGGGCTGGTTGGTCTGAGGTTTGGGGAGACTTGGGAACTCCTGAGCCCATGGATATAGACCTAGCCACAGAGGGCTAGAGCTGAGAGTGAAGTGTCCAGGTGATATGAAGTGGGGGAGGCACACAAAAACTGCCAAACTTGCAGATGATACCCATTTGACCTAGCTTCAATGATCAAAACTCAACTAGAGAAATATAAAGTTTATATAGGAAGCAAGTGTAAATTGCTACAAGTTGATAAACTTGAACTTTACTTATATAGTAGCTCAAAATACCAACTGAGAGGGAAGAAGTCTTCACATCAAGGATCAAACCTATCCCCTCAGTATACAGGGTTGACAGGGACAGGCAACTTAGATATTGATTACGAATCAGGTTACAAACCTCAAGGTCAGCAGTTTGAAACTACCAGCTGTTCTGCAGGAGAAAGATAAGGCTTTCTGCTCCCATAAAGATTTGTAGCCTCAGAAACCCTGTGCAGGGACACTATGAGTTGGTACCGACTCCACGGTACTTAACAATCAAACAAAAGATTTACAGCCTTGGAAACCCTGTACAGGGTCACTAAGGGTCGGAACCAATTCCATGGCATATAACCACCACCACCACCTAAAATGGAGACAGACGGGGTGGGGAATTGGGTCCTGTTAAGGCACCAAGTGACTGGCTTACAAGTTTTCAAGAGGGAGTTTGGTTTCAGAGTGAGCTGGGGAAAGCAGAATCTCCACTGAATAGTTTTCATCTTGTCTAGATGGGTCTGGTGAGAGGAAATGGGGATAGGATTCTTTTGATTCAATAGTGAGTAATTGTTATCATGACTAATTGTGATTTTCATAACTGTAAAGGTAGAAGTTGTATAACAAAAAGGGGGCAGTAGTTAATCTTACAGTAAAGAAACAGAGGATCCTAGGACCATCAAGGAAGAAGAACACAAGCAGAGTGCAGGACCCTATCCAGAGAAGCAGTGACACCAGAGATGGAGGCAGAGGTGATGGCATGGAGAGATAGAGCAGCTGAGGACTCTAGACTCATGGAAAGAGAAAGGCTGTGTGTTGGTGGGCAGGATGCTGGCTTGCAGAATGTACCCTTTGGTTGTTTAAATTATTATATATTCCTGTGTGGTTTTGTGTATCCAAAATAAATAAATAAATAAAATAACTTTTGAGCAGGAATTGCTCTGAGCTCTGCTATCCTGAGGATTGAGGAGAAGTCATTGATTTTCAAAGTACTGTATGATTGTTCTATTTACAGTAGGATGTCTGACCAAACATATGCCTCTAAGAAAAAGTCTCAACAACTAAAAAGAAATGCAAAAAGAAAAATTTATGAGGAAGACGAGTTGTCAGAGAACGAGGTTAGAAATATAGTTAAAAAACAACAACCAAAGAAAGCATCTTTCTTCTGAAGTGGGAGGAAAAACAAAGGATTCTAATCTAAAACAGAGCAGGATAGCTCCCAACAAGAGAAAAACCTGGAAACTCCTTTCAAAGACAAATAGAGAACAGTTGCAAACTATGATGGAGTCAATAATAATAACAATTTTGAGTCACACTATGGAAGAAAATGAAAAAATTCAGTACCCTCTTAACTTCCTGAAAAAAAGATTGCTACAATTGTGTGAAACCCTGAAAGTCCCTCCCAGAAATTTGAAAAATATAACTAATGTGTCAAGTCTACTGAAAATGGAAAAAGAACAGCACAGAGCTAATGAAGCAGGACTGGCGTTATTGCAGGAAAAAGTAGATAAAATGGTAGAGACAACAGAGTTAGTAACCAGGAATATTCAGAGCCTACAGTACAAAATTCAAAGTCTCCCAACTGAACTGGAAGAAGAGGAGAAAGCAAAAGAGATACTTCAAATAGATCGCCGTGGGATGCTTTGTCTTCCAGAACTTCCTCAGGAGAGTCTCAAAGCACCTATACTTCAGGAAGAAGTTTTGGCACTAGTTCCAAATAAGAATGCTCTTCTAAAGGACTTGAAAACTCTTCATAAATCAATCCAGATGAAAAACATGTTAACCTTTATCAAAGAAAGCTATAACAAACTAGATACCTCTTGAAGTTTTTATATGAGATTTTTGTTTTATATTAATTTAGTATTTATGAGTATGTAAAACTGTTACTGTACAGTGATTTTACGAGGCTGAGGCTTTTTTGGACACTATTCTTCCCTAATAATTAAGTGCACTTTAAAATCAGACTATACTACGCAGATCTATCATGAGAATGTAGTGTCGTCCTAGAAAATGTTTTAACAGCTGCCAGGTCTAAGATATCACATTTGTTTTATCTCCAGTTGCAAGAACACCTACAGTTCAATAGTTTTTAATGTCTGAGTGAACCTCATTTGTCAGTGCAGATAAAATCTGATTCTGTGAAATGATGTATGTAAAATGTTTGTATATAGTGCCTGGTTCATAGGAATGTAAGTTTTGTTATGATTATTATTTAGCTGATAGCTTGCATTTTGTGTTTGGTTATGTGGATGTTAAGAAATCCCCAAATACCTTTATTCTCTTTAATAACTCCCTAGTCTTTTTTCTTTTTGTGTAATAATTAAAATTGTATTACCAGATCTCTGTAAAAAAGAAAGAAAAAAAAAGGAATAGAGGAAAATACTGTTAACCTGTTAACCAATGGTACATGGAAAGGATTGTAATCAAAACAAAATATGGTTATATGAGTGCAAAACCAATGTTCTCCCATGTAAACAAGTGAGCAAAACAGAAAAGGAGGAAGAGAGATGCCAAGTCACACAGATATTGCCAGGAACAAAGGCTAAAGAAACAAGATCTCCCTCCTGAGCCAAGAGCGAGAGAAAGCTTCCCCCTAGCGCTAGCCTCCTACACTGTGAGAAAACTAATTTCTGTTAGTTTAGAAAAAAATATATCATAAAACAAAGGAAACGAACCATATGATCATACCAATTGATACAGAAGAGACATTTGATAAAATTCAACGCCATTTCCTGATAAAAATTCTTAGCAAAATAGAAATAGAAGGAAAATATCTCAATATAATTGTTTTTGTTGTTGTTAGGTGCCATTGAGTTGGTACTGACTCATAGTGACCTTATGCACAGTAGGACCTTATGCACTGGGCCAACCTCACTATTGTTGCCACGCTTGAATCCATAGATGCTGCTACTTGGCCAATACTTACTGATGAAGATCAAAGAGCACATCCTTTGGTATGGATTGCATCTCAATGTCAAAACAACAAAAATCCTCACCACTGGACCAATAAATAACATTCTTATCAATGGAGAAAAGATCCAAGTTGTCAAGGACTTCATTCTTCTTGGATCAACTATCAACACTCATGGAAGCAGCAGTCAAGAAATCAAACGACGTATTGCATTAGGCAAATCT
>NW_006408750.1:1202092-1203918 GCF_000296735.1 Chrysochloris asiatica
AATGGAATATTATGCTACCTTGAAGAATAACAAGGAAGCTACAAGCCACCACATAACAGGGATGAACCTTGAAGACATTATGCTAAGTGAAATTAGTCAGTCACAAAAGGACAAATATTGCATAAGACCATTATTGTAAAAGCTTAAGAAAAGATACCCATACTAAAAGGAAAAAAAAAATTATTTGTTGGTTACCAGTGAAGTTGGGGTGGGAGCTTTGAAGAGGTGGAGGGGGTGATGGTAAAGCACAGAGTAAGGGGCAGACACGTCATAGTTTGGGTGTTGGGGAGGGCAATACACAAGAAGGGGGAAGGGGTGGAAGAACAAGGTAGATATGGGAACACTGAGACAGGTTTGCATGGGCTAAATGGGACAGAGGAAAATGGATGCATACTCAACCTTGGAACAACAAGGCTCTATGAGACAGGGATCGTGGCATAGTCTGAAGAGAGGAAATAATACTAAGATGCTTGACTGTCTTAGGAATATTGGTTTCCTATTTCCACCACTGTAAAATGGACACGAGTGAAATAGAAAGGAATGCCAGGAAACATGATTACAGAAAGCTTGTAAACCCATCTTCAGCCTATAACTGATTGGAATACCTCAAAGGGGTTCTACAAGTTGCGCAGTGAAAAGCCTCCTGGGGAGCCTTTGCAGGGTATAGGACTGTAGGTGGAATCCTGAGTCCCATCCAGAACCCGTTGAGGTGGGACATCCCAACTAGAAAGGACAAGCAGACCAGCCTGGAAAAGCTAGAGTGACAGAAGATACATCTTCAAAGAAAGATCATCAGGAAAAGCCCAAAACAAAAATATCAGTATGACTGGCTACTACAAAAATAAGCAAGTTGTTCATCAAGGCAAGCAATCAAGTTCCTTCAGGACAAAACCCCCTCTAAGACAGAAACTCAATGGGAACACATTAGCAGGCATGCAAGCTTGCTGGTGACCCATGTTGGTCTACTGGTGAGTGGAAGAGGGAGAAAGGCAGCAATGAAGAAATGGGCTGAGTTCAACCACATTCCACAGACTCCTGTTGACCTGGAGATGAAAGAGAGAAGAAGAAAGGCTGGTTGGTCCAAAGTATGGTGAGACCTGGGGACACCTGAATCTATGGACAGGGACATAGCCACAGAGGGCTAGAGCTGAGAACGAAGCATCCAGCTGATATGAATTGAGGGGAGATGCACAAGAACACCCAAACTTTCAGATAGTACGCATTTGACCTAGCCTCTATGCCTTGATAATCAGAACTCGACTGTGGTGGTGGTTATGTGCCGTGGAGTCAGTTTCAACTCATAGTGACCCTGTACAGGGTTTCTGAGGTTGTAAATCTTTACAGGAGCAGGAAGCCTCATCTTTCTCCCACAGAACTGCTGGTAGTTTCGAACTGCTGCCCCTGAGGCTAGCAGGCCCATTTGTAACCACTACACTACCAGAACTTGACTAGAGGCAGATTAAAAAACAAACAAACAAAACAGTTTTTGATCAAGGAAATGAGGGTAAATTGCTACAATTTGATGAACCTGCCCTATACTCATGGAGGTTGTTGTTGTTGTTAAGTGCCTTCGAGTTGGTTCCGACCCATAGCGACACTGTACAAGGTTTCCATGGCTGTAAACCTTTATGGGAACAGAAAGCCGCATTTTTCTCCTGCGGAGTGGCTGGTAGTTTCGAACTGCTGACCTTAAGATTCGCAGACTGATTTGTAACCACTACACTACTTGTTGTTGTTGTTGTTGTCAGGTGCCATCGAGTTGGAACTGACTCATAGCGACCCCATGCACAGCAGAACGAAACAATGCTCGATCCTGGGCCAACCTC
>NW_006408750.1:1204453-1204972 GCF_000296735.1 Chrysochloris asiatica
TCAGTATTCTCCTCCAACACCACAACTCAAAGGCATCAATTCTGCTACGATCCTCCTTATTCACTGTCCAGCTTTCGCATCCATATGAGGCTATTAACTACTCTACTAGAGCTCCTGAAAGTAGTAACTCCAAATACCAACAGAGAGAGAAGGAGTCTTCACATCAAGTATCAATGTTATCCCCTCTATACACAGAGTAAATAGGGACAGGAAACTTAGACATTGGCTACCTGAAATGAGGGGGTGATAAAGGCATGAAGTGACTGGCTTACAAGGTTTCAAGGGAGAGTTTAGTTTAAGAGTGTGCAGAGAAGGGTAGAGTCTGCACTGAGTAGTTTTCACCTTGTCTAGATGGGTGTGGTTAAAAGAGATAGGGATAAGATTCTTATGATTCAACAGTGAGTAATTTTTATTGTGACTAATGGCGACTGTCACAACTGTAAAGTAGAAGTTTTGTAACAAAAATGGGGGAGTAGTTAATCTTGCAGTCCAGAAACAAAGGACCCTAGGACCATCAAG
>NW_006408750.1:1205352-1215876 GCF_000296735.1 Chrysochloris asiatica
TGATTTATTGAATGTAAAACTGATGATCTGCCCTGTAAACTTTCAGTCAATACACAATAAAAACCTTAAAATAAAAAATAAAAAAAGATAAGAAAGAAAAAGAAAACAACTCAAAAAGAGCAAAGATATAACCATTAAACCTCAAACTATAAAGCTCTTGTGAGAAAACTATTGGACCTAATCTTTTGTACAAAAAAAAAAAAAGAAAGAAAGAAAGCACAAATAGAAGAAGACAAAAGAGAAAAACAAGACCTCATGAAAATTAAAACTTATGCTCATCAAGAGACTTTATGAAAGAATAAGTAGACAGTAAATAGGTTATCCAAAGCCATACCACCACTGCAAGTAGGTTCTGACTCATAGTGAAGATCTCATGAGAGAAGATCTGCCATGTAGACGTTCCAAGGCTGTAAATCTTTATAAAAGCATACTGCCTCATCTTTCTCCTGTCGAACTGCTGATAGGTTTGACCCACTGACCTTCTTGGTTAGTAGTCAATTGCTTTAACCAGGACTCCACTGGGAAACGTATAGACTGGGAGGGAAAATTGTAGGAAATTACTTATCCAATAAGGGACTAATCTCTAAAATCTATTAAAACGTCAGCAATAACAAAGACAACCCAATCACAAAATGGACAGAGGACATGAACAGAAACTTGTCAGAGAAGGCACCCAGGCTGCCTACAAACGTATGAAACTATGTTCATGATCATTAGCCCTGGTTGTTGTCAAGTGTCATCAAGTAGGTTCCAATTCACAGTAAAACTGTATAGGGTTTCTGAGGGTTTGAACTTCCGACCTTGTGGTTAGCAGTCCAATGCTTATCCTACAGCACTACACCAGGATTCCTTTTTATTGTTGTTGTTAAGTGCTGTTGAGTCAGTTCTGACCAGTAGCGGCCCTGTATAGGGTTTCTGAGGAATGGCTGGTGAACTTGAACTGCTAACCTTGCGGTTCAAACTGACTCTACAGTCCAACGCATTAACCCACAGTGCCACACCAGGACTTCTGGCAGATAGCCTGAAGACCTAAAAATAATGACATAAACAGACATGCACCTCCATGTTCCTTTATTCATACTAGCAAATAAATGCAAACAGCCAGAGACAAATTACCCAATAAGCAAGGTACACACAGGTTTAACTGTGGATGCATCCTAATCTATAAGGTAAAAATTTTCACTACAGATAAAACCCAGGTGAAATTGTTCACAGTTTAGTAAGTAAATACAAGGAACAGGTTTACACAAGCCTCAACCTCATCTACTCTGAGACCAGAAAATCTAGATGGGGCCTGGTCATCACCACTGGCCATTCTGGTCAGGGTCACTGTACCAAGTCCCTGATAGAATAGGAAAAAATTAGGGAGCAGAATTCAAATTCTTATTTTAAAAATGTTAAAAAGCCAGACAAACTGGAACAGCAGAGGACAGAAGATGCACTGAGATCCTCGTTAAACCTAGAACCAAGCCTATCCCCTGAGATCCACTTTTAGGGAAATTACAGCGTGACACATAAAATAAAGTTCATTACCCATAAGATAGGTGTCCTATTTAAAAACCTTTGAGACCAAAAGCTTCACAATTACTCAAAAGTAAAAATGAGAACAGGGCACAGAACACTCTAATACTAGAAAGGGAACAGAACACAATTAAAGAGAATATTAACACATTGTAACAAATATAACTAATGTCACTGAACAAGTTGTGTTTTGCACATAGTAAGTACTCAACAACGTAAGCTATTATTTTTCTTGATATTTAAACCCAAAGATCAAAGAGTTTATTATGTATGTCAGTATCTGGTGTGGCACTGCGGATTAATGCGTCAGACTGCAAAGCCGTTTGAACTGCAAGGTCGGCAGTTCAAGTTCACCAGCTGCTCCTAGGAAACCCTATAAAGGGTCGCTAAGGGTCAGAACCAACTTGACAGCATTTAACAACAATAAATCATTGCATAAGGTCCCTGGGGAGCATAAATGGTTAAGTGCTCAGCTACTAACCTAAAGTTGGTGGTTCAAATCCACCCAGAGGTGTCTTGGAAGAGCAGTTATGCTCTGAAACCAAGGCTTCAAACTGGTTTGTTCTGGTTTGACCCCTTGCTGAGAATTTGCACTTCTACCCCACATCTGGAGTCCTGATGTGTCTCTGTGGGTTAATGCACTGGATTGCAAGGCCAGCTTGAACTACAAGGTTGGTGGTTCAAACACACCAGCTGCTCCTCAGAAACCCTATAGAGTCCCTATGAGTCGGAACCGACTCGATGACACGTAACAACAACAAGCCCACATATGGAGTTCTGGTGTGGCACTGTAGGATAATGCATTGGACTGCAAAGTCAGTTTGAGCCTCAAGGTTGGCAGTTCAAACCCACCAATTGCTCTTTGGAAACCCTATACAGTGTTGCTATAAATCAGAACCAACTCGATGGTACCTAACAACATCTCCACCTGTACTGAATCAGATCTATACATTATTTTTTATAGAATTTATAAAATTTTATACATTTTTACAAATCCCTAGGAGTACTAGTGTGGCACTGCAGAATAATGCACTGAACCGAAAGGTCAGTTTAAACCACAAGGTTGGTGGTTCAAACTCAGCAGCCACTCCTTGGAAATTCTATACAGGTTTGCTATGAGTTGGAGACAATTCAACCATACGTAACAACAACAACAACATAGATCCCTAGATGTATACACAAGCTTCTTATGTACACATAAGATTCACCTGAGGAGCTTATTAAAATGTTGGTTCTTATTCTTCCAGACTCTGCCCAGCACTCGGTTTTAGCAAGCCCTCCAGACTGCTTAGTAAACAGTGTTTTCTAGTTACCAGTTCCTGCACATTGCAGGTCCAGGCAGTAGGTGGCAGCAAGTCCTATAGACCAGTTGCTGTCAATTCAATTTCGGCTTAAATCCTGGTGTGGCGCTGTGGATTAATGCGCCAGACTGCAAAACCGTTTAAACGTCAAGGTCGTCGGTTCAAGCTCACCAGCTGCTCCTTGGAAACCCTATACAGGGTCGCTATGGGTCCGAATCGACTCGACGGCACTTAACAAAAACAACAAACCCTATGTGTGTCAGAGTCGAACTGTGTTCTATCAGTGGCTGGTTTTTCAGAAGGTGACCTTTAGGGGCACTTCTTGTGGTGAATTTTGCACTAGGTCACGGTTGATACTGCCTCTTTTTTAATTTCAGGAAAGTTAGAAAAGCCCAGTTCAGCCATCCTAAGGTTCCTACTTGGAGGCCTGGCGTGGCGCTGCAGGTTAATGCACTGGACTGCAAGGTCGGTTTGAACTACAAAATTGGAAGTTCAAGTTTACCAGCTGCTTCTCAGAACCTTATACAGGGTCAGTAGGAGTCGGAACCGACTCAACAGCATTTAACAACAACAAGGTTCCTACTTAACTCATATAGTTTTTAAAGAGTTTTGCAATTGTTCAATTGTAACTTGTGTTACAAAGGCATATTCTCCAGCAGACAACAGTGAACATTTGATTTAAATTCTTCTCTTGTGACACTTCTCACCTTATAAAACCATGTTGTTAGCAAGTGAGAACAAATCATTTCTGGTGTCTACAGGCACCTTTGGGCCAGGAATGACTTGAGCCCTCACACACCTCAATGGAGACCTTTAGCGCCTCCTCTCCACACGGTCCAGATCTGGTGAATGATGAACATCTCAAGGTCCCTGAAACTTCTGTCAGAGCAAATTCAATTTTTAAAAAAAACATCGCAAAGAGTAAAAGTCAATATATGGCCCTTAACAACAACAACGAGGGAGTCCTGGTGTGGCGCTGTGGGATAAAGCACTGGACCAAAAGGTCCGTTTGAACCTCAGGATCGGTGGTTCAAATTCACAAGCCGCTCCTCAGAAACCTTGTCACTATGAGTCAGAACCGACTGGACAGCGCTTATTAACGATATTACATTAAGGAGGTCATTTTCTATTTGGCCACAAGGAGGCACCCTCCACTCAGCCATCTTGACCAGCTTCTTGAGGATTTGAAGATGGAGGTTGTGAGACCTGTTACTTAATGAAGGAAGGAACTGACACTTTTCTTCTATAGAGTGAAGTGACTTTGGAGTTAGACCTTGAATTCTAAAGCAGGTTATCAGACTGTACTCGCCAAGCTAATTGCATCAGTATCACCCAAGAAGATGCCAGAAAAAATGTTTTTTTTGGAATCCACCCCAGCCCTGCTTTATCAGAAGCTGTGGGGGTCAGGACCAGCAATCTTTGATTGAACAAGCCCCCAGGGGATTATAATGCACACTTAAGCTTGAGAACCACTGCTCTCTAGTTTAAAGCTTCTCCCTGGCTTTTCTGCAGCATACAAAGCTCTGTTGGTATCTGATCTTGTCAAACTTCTGCCAGAAAGTGAAATCTAAGATCCAATCTGCTCAATGGCCAGCATCTTCTTCAGGTCACTCACCTGCGAACACCTGAGGACATTGAAGCCAGTCATTCCACACAAACCTGTGTATTCCTGGGCTGAACACTGCCAGGGCCTCTAAGGGCTCTGAGTCCTGGGATGGTGCTGTTGGATCAGCACTAGACTGTGAACCACAAGCCACTCCTCGGAAACCCTACACAGGGCCACTGTGCGTCACATTCAATCCAATGGCACTAAACAACAACAACAAGGAAAGTCTCTAGAGTCCTGCATGGGGGGTGGGGGGTGCTGTAAGATAAGCAATGGACTGCTAACTGCTCCAGCCACTTCATGGTGACCCTATACAATGTCGCTATGAGAGTCAGAACAAACTTGACAGCAATTAACAACAGCATTAAGGACTGTCCGTGGTGGCTCAGTGACTAAGTGCTCAGCTGCTAACGGAAAGGTTAGCTATTCAAACCCACAGCAACTCTAAAGGATCTGCTTCCAGAAAGATTAAATCCTAAAACCAAACTCAATGCCAACTCACAGTGACCTCCCTATTGGACAGAGTAGAACTGCCTTCTAGGGTTTCCAAGACTGTAATCTTTACAGAAAAGGAGCTCAGGTAGCATTGTGGGTTAGGCATTGGACTGCTAACTCAAAGTCGGCAGTTCAAATCCACCAGCCGCTCCAGAGGAGTAAGAGGAAACTGTTGGCTCTAGTTAAGATCTAGAGTCTTAAAACCCTATGTAGAATCACTATGAATCCAAATCAACTTGATGGCACTGGGTTTGGTTTGGGTTTAATCTTTACAGAAGCAAGAAGACACATTTTTCTCTGTAGTGGTTAGTGGGTTTGAACCACCTACCCTTTTGTTCACAATTGAGTGCTTAACCACTGTGCCACCATAAAGATTACAGCCCCTGAGAACCCAGGGATCCAGCTCTGCTCGATTACATGGGGTTACTGTGACTCGAAATCACCTCTCTGGCAGCCCACAACACCAGCAAAGGCTGGTCTCAGCCCTCACAAGTTTCTCATCTACCATGTTGTTGTTGTTGTTGTTGTTAAATGCAGTCAAGTTGGTTCCAACTCTTAAGCATCCTGTGTACAGTTTCTGAGGAGTGGCTGATAAGTTTGAACTGCCAACCATGTGGTTCAAACCGACCTTGGGGTCCAGTGCATTATCCCACAGCACCACACCACGTGGGATTGCCATAGAGACCAAATGGGACCGAAATGGTGTGCTTCTGACTGTGGCCAGGTAAGCAGAATGGAAGCTGGGACTCACAACACTAGATTCACTTGTCACCTTTCTTCCTCTTCTTCCTTTCCCTTCCACTAAGCTGCTGCTCCACGGCCCTTCCCTTTCTCCTCCACTCTCAACTGCTTACCCAGGTCTGTCTGTCTTTTCTTTTCCCTTTTGCTTCCCTAATCTTCCCTTTTCCCTCCTTTCTCCCACCCCATTCTGCATCAAAGAAACTCAGAAATAAGCCCAGCAGAGACAAGACAGCAGAAAAAAGGAAGAGAAGTGGAGTGGACAAGGACAGATTTCTAAAGACTGAGGAGCCTCACCCACCCTTTAATAACTGTTGCCCCAGGCCCATATGCAGTGTAAGGCTGGGGATGGAAGACTACCCTGTGGACAGAGCTCAGGAAGGAGATTGGAGCGAAGCTTTGGCTAGTGAGGCAGGCAGACTTCCGGTGAGCAAAGGGAGCAAGAAGCCATATCGTCCTAGGCTCACAGTCAGTGGTGAGCTAGGGTGTGAGGGGAACAGAGAGCAGCCTATTGGGGAAGAGGCATGAGGGGGAGTTGTGGAAACTGAGGTCGAATGGGTCATTACTTTGGGAGGGGCAGTTAAAGTTTCAGCTTGATGATGGAAGTACTAGAGAGATATCTTAGGTTCTTGAGCAGAGGAGAGCTGTGAATAAGGATGCATTGCATTAGTACTGGAACGCTATCATCCATGTTCTTGTTAGGTGCTGTGGAGTCAGTTCTGACTCATAGTAACCTATATATGATTTC
Organism: Chrysochloris asiatica; assembly: GCF_000296735.1. Lineage (NCBI taxonomy): Eukaryota > Metazoa > Chordata > Mammalia > Afrosoricida > Chrysochloridae > Chrysochloris > Chrysochloris asiatica. The sequence goes on from NW_006408750.1 coordinate 1,211,762, forward strand.
TGAGGCTGTAAATCTTAACAGGAACAGAAAGCCTCATGTTTCTCCAGTCAAGCGACTGGTAGGTTTGAACTGCTGACCTTGTGGTTAGCAGTCCAGTGCTTATCCTAAAGCACCACCATAAACAACATCTGTGTTGTTGTAGTTGCTGTGTACTGTCAAGTTGGTTCTGACTCATGGCAACCCTGTATAGGGTTTTAGAGAGCAGCTGGTGGATTTGAACAGCTGACCTTACAATTAGCAGGTTAAAGTTTTTCCTATAACACCATATCAGGGCTCATCTATAGCAGGGGTCAGAGCTTAAATGCCTGAAGTATAAGACAGACCAGGGCTGAAGCAGGAGGTACTGAGGGACAGTGAGGAGCAGGGGCAAGTGTCCAATTTACAGTCAGCAGTCACTACACAAATCCAGACAGTTACTGCTGTGACGAGCTAGAAGGCCAGTCTTAAAGTTTTTAAAAGGGAATTCAGAATTCTGGATTTATTTTAAATATTAAATGTCTTAGTTGGTGTCAGAATTGGTAAGGGAGGAAAGAGGGTGGAGTCATGCCTGAGCTCCACCACACAGCAATTAGCCTTGGGCTGATGTTAATGGTGATTCTTCTCCTCCCCTGTGCAGCGAGAGGAAGTCAGATGCTGCCTCCAAGCCCTTCTTGTATTTTCTGTTTTACCTAGGGGTCTGTACCATATTCTCAAAGTATAGTTGACCCTCTGTATCCAAGGGTTCTGCATCTGTGGATTCAATCAACTGAGGATCAAAAACAAACAAACAAACAAAAACCAAGTGGTCAAAACAATCCCTCAAAGAGGGAGCATAAAGTGCAATTTACATAGCATTTATAATGCTTTGCTTATTATATGTAATCTGGAGGTGGTTTTAAATATATGGGAGGAGGTGCATAGGTTATATGCAAGGTCGATACCATTTTATTTAAAAGACTTGTGTATCCTCAGATTTTGGTATCCATGGGTGGGTGGAGGTGGGGGTGGATGGGTAAACTGGAACCAATCCTCCATGGAGACCAAGGAATGACTGTACTATATTGTTTCTTCCTCACCTTCTCTTATCAGACCTGTTTATTATTAGCAAAAATAATAATAATTACATTTATTGAACATAATATTGTATAAGTATAAACACGTAACATTGATCATCTCATTTAATCCTCACAAAATCCCATAAGATTACTCACTGCCATCCAGTGAATTCCAACCATTACTGACCCTTTAGGACAGACGAGAACTGTTCCACAGGGTTTCTGAGAGGGTCAATTTTTTTTTTAATAAAGTTTTATTGTGAATTATATGATAGTTTACATGGGAGAACATTAGTTTTACATTCATCCTATTGTATATCATTTCATTGTCATGGTTACAATCCCCTCCATGCGTCATCAACCAGTCAAAGGGTATACCCTGCAAGCCTGCTCCCTGGTCGTCAGCTCACAGTCCCTCTCCCTATCTGTGTCTAAAGTCCCCAACTGCTCCATCTCTCCATGTCATCGTCTCTGCCTCCATCTCAGGCATCACTACTTCTCTGGGTGGGGTCCCGCTCTCCACTGTTCTCCCTTGATGGTCCCAGGGACCTCTGCTCCTAGACTGTAAAGTTAATCACTCCGAGAGGGTAAATTTTTAAAGGCACAGAGCACAGACAGTCTCATTTTTCTCTTGTACAGTGGCTGGTAGATTTGAACTACTAGCATTTTGGCTAGCAGTCATGCTTAATGCACCATTTTATCGATGAGAGAACTGAGGCTCAGAGAGTTAAAGTAACACAGATAATAAGGGAGTCAGAACTCAAACGCAGGTGGTCAAATTTCAGAGTCATGCATTTGACCTGTGTTTTTTATTCATTCCTAATAAGTTCTGGTGTGGCATTGTGGGTTAATGCACCAGACTGCAAACCCGTTTGAACTGCAAGGTCGGTGGTTCAAGCTCACCAGCTGCTCCTTGGAAACCCTATACAGGGTCGCTATGGGTCGGAACCGACTGGACAGCACTTAACAACAATAACATATACAAGGGAGCTTTAAGAAGTTGGTGGAAAATGGAATTAAAAGGTAATAGAATCTTTCCACAGACATTCTGAAGCCCCCTCATGCTTATTAGAATCTTTCAGTCATGTTTTCCTCCCAAACATGAGTGACCTCTGTGAGGTTGTGTTTCCTTTCTTGTATCAAGTATCAGTGGTCCCTGGGTAGCACACAAAGTTTTCGATCTGCTACTGTAATTCAGTGCATTATTTAATGTCTCTTCTAGCCACAGTCTTTCTAAACTCCATCAAACAACCGTTTCCTGATGGGTCTGGGTAACAGAAATTTGGGGGAAATGCTGATACATTACATGATTCAGTTGTCAGTTTTGCCATCCTGCTGGGTATAAAATGAACCATCTGAGAAGCAGAAGGGGATTTCATTAACATTAAGAAGAAAGAGCCAGGAGTGGAGCATGTCCTTTGGACCCCAAGATCCCTGAACATTGAACCTCCTCAAGCCAGGGATAGAAATCTGTGGACACTCGAGGAGTGGCAGAGGAGAGCAACGGCAGCAGAACCAAGAGCCAGAGCATAGAACAGTGGGCCTCCCAACCCAGTGAGCAGGTAAAGCTGTGAGTGACTTAGGATAGGAGGCTTACTTGCAGAGTGGGGTGCCTTCAAGCACTTAATTGGAGGAGGTAGGTTTGCTGACCCACAGTGCTAGAGCCGAGTGCCTTCCAACAGAGGCTTTTGGTGGAGCGCTGTGCTCGGTAAGCATTTATCAGCAGCCCTGAGTTTTGTAACCTTGCTGAAGTAGGACAGAGATCAGGTCAAAAGGCTAAGGTCAAAAGGCTAAGGTCAAGAGGCAAAACTGAGAAGAGGCTGTCCTGACCAGAGAGAACTGTGTTTTGAGCATTTATGATTCTGCATGGTAGCCTGTTAACTTCCCTAGTAAGCCCATAAGTGAGTATAGTGTCTGAGTTCTGTGTTACCATTGCAGTGAATGATCAAACCCAGTTGAATAGAGAATGATGTGAGAAAGCTGTTTAGTACCATTTCTTACAGCTACTAACTGAAAGATTGACTGTTCAAACACACCCAGTGGCACTGCAGAAAAAAGGTGTGATGATCAGGTTCTGTAAGGTCTACAGATGATAAAACCCTATGGAGCTATCCAGAGAAGCAACGACACCAGAGATGCAGAGATGAGGACATGGAGAGAAAGAACAGCTGAGGACTCTAGACTCATGGAAAGAGAGGGACTGAGTGCTGGCAGCTAGGAGGCAGGCTTGCAGAATGTGACCTTTGGTTGTTTAAATGATTATATATTTCTGAGTGTTTTGGTGTACATCTCCCCACCCCATCCCCTAAAAAAAACAACAGAGAGAATAGAAGCAAATACTGTTGAATGAGGATACACGGGAGCAGTTATAATCATTGCAATGAAACAATGAGTGTAAAACCAATGTACTTCATGTAAATTATAACTCAATTCACAAAAAAACCATAATATATAAGTAAATAATTGTAAAAGTTCAAGCTCTACAAACTAACTAGCAAACAACATTGGAAAAGTTTTATGATTTTCGCATTAAATTCTTCAACTATGGAAAAAAAAAAGAATAATGGAATTTTTCCATGATATTTTTTAAGTTCCTTCATATATTGGATGCAGCTCACCCCCCACCCCCTCAAAAATAAAAACCCTATGGAGCAGTTTTACTGTGTAAGATCTGAGGTTATCGTGAGTCAGAGTCAACTGATGACAATAGGTTTGATTTCGTTTTCTGGTTAAAATATCAAGTTCACTGTCTTCTTTGGTCATTCCTTGGTACCTATAGCATGTGAGGTCTCTTCTGGTAAGTATGGCACACATGTACCATGCATCCTGTTGGGCAACTTCACAAAATTCTGTTTTAACAGAGGCGATCATACAAAAGTCCTGGTGTGGCGCTGTGGGTTCACACGCAGGACTGCAAGGTTGCTTTGAACCACAAGGTCGGAGGTTCAGACTCACCAGCCGGTCCTCGGAAACCCTATACAGGGTCGCTATGGCCACTCGTCTGTCTGTCGTGCTGTGGTGGTCTGAGTTGCTGTGATTCTGAGGGCTATGCCACCGGTGTTTTAAATAACCAGCAGGGTC
>NW_006408750.1:1217836-1233107 GCF_000296735.1 Chrysochloris asiatica
GTAGTGAGGTTGGCCCAGGATCGGACATTGTTTCGTTCTGCTGTGCATGGGGTCACTATGAGTCGGTTCCGACTCGATGGCACCTGACAACAACAACAACAACAATGGGTTGGAATCGACTCAATGGAACTTAACAACAATAAAAGTTCATACACCTGTTAACCAAACCCATGCTGTCAAGCCAATTCCAACTCAGAGAGATCTAGAGGAGATAGCTGAACTACCCAGTAGGATTTCCAGAATTATAATCTTTACAAAAAGGTGTTAAGCAGTTAAGCACTCAGCTGCTAACTTAAACGTCGTGGTTGGAATTTACCATCTGCTCTGCAGGGCGAAGATTTGACAGTCTACTTCTACAAAGATTACAGTCTAGGAAACCCAGTGGGGCAGTGTCCCTGCATCCTATAGGATTGCTATGAGTTGGAATTGACTCCATGGCTATGGATACTCCTCATGGAAGTAGATTGCCACATCTTTCTTTCTCCTGTGAAGCAGTTGGTGGTTTTGAATAGTCAGCCTTTTGGTTAGTAGCCGAGTACTTAACCACTGCACCATGCTCCTTACAAAATCGCATATTGTTGTTAACTGCCGTCAAATCAGTTCTGACTTAAAACAACTGATGGGTTTGAACCAGTGACCTTGCGGCTAGCCATCCAATACTTATCCTACAGCGCCACTCCAGGACTCCTTACTGATCATATTGTTGTTGTTGTTAAGTGCTGTCGAGTAGGTTCCGATCCATAGTGAATCTGTATAGGGTTTCCAAGGAGCAGCTGGTGAGCTTGAACTGCCGACCTTGCAGTTCAGATGGCTTTGTGGCCTGGTGCATTAACCCACAGCACCACACCAGGACTCCTTTGTTAACACTCTTTTAGCAGTGATCTACTACGATGGTGCAGTCATATGCTTTGTAAACTCCCATCAAATAACTTTTTCCTGATGGGTCTGTATAAGAGAAGGTGGGTGGAAATGCTGATGGATTATTCAGTTGTCAATTTTACTGTTTTGCTGGGCATAAAATGAGCCAGCAGGTCCAAGAGGTCAAGAAACCAACAGCCAGAGAGAGAGGACTGACTGTGGGCACAGCTAAAAGTAGGCTGTCCTGATCTGTATTCTGAGTTGTTGCAGATCTTGAATTGTAACCTGTTACTTCCCTAATAAGCCCTATAATCATGAATAGTTATGAATTCTGTGTGCCCATTACAATGAGCAATCAGACCTATCAGAAGGGTAGAAGTGCTATGGTTGGGGGATGGTTGATGTCAGAATGGGTAAAAAGGCTTGAGGGTGAAGGCATATCTGACCTCCATCTCATAGGGAATCAGGCTTGGGCAGGTGGTGTTGGTCTTGATCCTCCTTTCCCTTGAGAAGTTAGAGAAGGTCACATGCTTCCACCATACCATTTTTGGTACCACTGCTACTGCTGTGTGCTGTTGAGTTTGTTCTGACTCATAGCTATCCTGTACAGGATTTTCAATGCTATTTATCTTCACGGTAATTCAAAAAACAGTTGCAACAGTACATTGACAAAGAACTGTCAGAGGTTCAAGAAGATTCAGAAGACTTGGAATGAGGGATACAGTTGCTGATGTCAGATGGATACTGGCTGAAAGCAGAAAATACCAGAAAGGCTTTTTGATTGTGTGGATCATGACAAGCTATGGGCAACATATCAGAGAATGAGTATTCTGAAACACTTAATTGTGCTCATGAGGAACCTGTGCATAGACCAAGAGGCAGTTGTTAGAGCAAGGGAACACTGAATGGATGCAGCAGTCAAGAAGTCAAAAGAAATATTGCATTAGGCAAATCTACTGCACAAGACCTCTTTAAAGTGTTCAAGAGCAAAGATGTCAGTTTGAGGACTAAGGTGCACCTGACCCAAGCCATGGTATTTTTAATAACCTCATATGCTTGTGAAAGCTGGACAGTGAATAAGGAAGACTGGAGAAGAATTGATACATTCAAATTATGGTGTTGGAGGAGAATGTTGAAAGTACCATGGACTGCCAAAAGAACAAACCAATCTGTGTTGGAAGAAGTACAGCCAGAATGCTCCTTGGAAGTCAGGATGGCCAGACTTCATCTCTCTTATTTCAGACAAATTATCAGGAGGGACCAGTTACTCAAGAAGAACATCATGCTTGGTAAAGTGGAGGGTTAGCAAAAAAGAGGAAGACCCCCCCCAACAAGATGGAGTGACAAAGTGCTCAAGCATAGCAATGATTGTGAGATTGGTGTAGGACTGGGCAGTGTTCCATTCTGTTGTGCATAACATCGCTATGGGTTGGTACTGACTAGATAACACCTAGCAACAACAAATAATCATGGGAGCAGAAAGCCTCACCTTTCTACCACTGAGTGGCTGGTGGATTCAAACTGCTGACCTTGTGGTTAGCAGCCCAACACAAAACCCACTACACCAACAAGGCTCATATTTTTACAACTGGGCACACTTTATTCTGCTATACATAAGGTTCCACAAGAGTCAGAGACAACTGGACGGCAACTAGCAACAGCAACAATTCATGTAGTTTGGTGACTATTGAGTAAGAAGACACCTGTGTCAAGTCTAGCACAGGCTTGACCTAGACTAATCACTCAGACAAGGTCAGTTAATACTAATGTGATTATTGTTGTGGTGGGGGTGTGTGTGCTGTGGAGTCAGTTCGGACTCACTTGGTAAATAGTCGTTGAATGAATGAAAGGGAACAAGGACTTATGTGACTCCCACTTCCTCTCTCTGCCCATTATAACAGGGAAACCAAAGTAGTTTTTTTTTTTTTTTGCTTTTTTTAAAAAATAAACCCATGAGATCTACTTGTCTTTGAGGAATGGAAAATAAATGTTACATTAGTTTGAATGAGACTTTAGTTTTTCCATAAACTCCTAAAGAAGTCATCTGGTCTTCCTGAGAAGAAGTGCATCCCAATAGGCAAGTGTGACCTTTGGATACTACAGTTGAATTAGTCTTCCTTGGGGGCAGAGGCTGCTGATTTCCCAGAGGGCTTATCTGCACTCAGGTGAAGCAAGCAATTCGGCAGTTTTTACATCATCCCCTCCAGGTGCAGATAGCTTCGCCAGCGGAACTCTCTCCCCGCAGCTGCAGCAACTTAGCAGCTGATCCTGAGAAGCCAGGCCCACCCGGGGATGACATACAGCCTGTTCAGGATGTTTGCCAGCTACACAGGCTGCCAGGTGGCAGGCTGACACAGCTGCCACCACTGCCTGGCTGGCTCAGGAGGAACACAGGGCGGGACAGTCAGGTGACTACCTTCGCCTTGGGGCTTCCCATTGGATAAGGAAAGAGAGAAAGCTTTGTAAAAAAAATACAATCCTGCTTGCCATCTCTGTTGAAATTTTTGTTTAAGGATCTCACCTGATGAGCCGATGTGACCTTTTCTCCAGAGTTTCCCTGCTGGGACATGATGACAGCTGAGTGCCTTGATTTTCAGGTTATGATGAGAGTTCTTGGCTAATTTTTCCTGAATGAAGTAATTTGCTCAGAATGGGTCCCAAACTTAGGTCATGCTGGATCCATCCGTGGGGCATGTTATGTAGAGGGCGAAAAATTCTGAGTTACTAAGTGTGTGAGCAGACCGAGATCCTTGCATTGTTAACCAGCTACTTAGGACTCGTTAATCATGGTGCGGGCTTCTAGTGTGGTGCTGTATGGTTAGCACTGCTCTGCTAACCACAAGGCCGGTGATTCAAACCCACCAACCACTCCTTAGAAACACTTTACAGAGCTGTTATGATTTGGAACCCTTATAAGATTCAATGGCACTTCACAAAATACAACACATTCATGGTATAAGGAGCCCTGGTGATGAAATGGTTTAAGTGCTGGGGTGCTAACCTAAAGGTCAGTGGTTCAAACCTACCAGGTGCTGCATGGGAAAGCTATAAAGATTTACAGCCTTGGGGGAGTCCAGTGTGGCGCTGTGGGTTAATGCGCTGGACTGCAAAGTCAGTTTGAACCATAAGGTCAGAGGTTCAAGCTCACTAGCCACTCCTTGGAAACACTATACAGGCTTGCTATGGGTTGGAACCAACTCAACAGTACTTAAGAACAATATATACATCTATATATATGTAGATGTGTATTGTTGTTAGGTGCTGTGGAGTCAGCATCGACTCATAGAGACCTTGTGCACAACAGAATGAAACACTGCTCAGTCCTGGACCAATCTCACCATCATTGCTAAGCCTGAGCCCATTGCTGCCGCCACTGTGTGTGTGTGTGTGTGTGTGTGTGTGTTGGAGGTCTTCCTCTTTTTCTCCAACCCTCCACTTTACCAAACATGATGTCCTTCTCCAGTGACTGATCACTCTTGATAATATGTCCAAAGTATGAGAGACGAAGTCTGGCTATCCTGGCTTCCAAGGAGCATTCTGGCTGTACTTCTTCCAACACAGATTGGTTTGTTCTTTTGGCAGTCCATGGTACTTTCAATGTTCTCCTCCAACACCGTAACTCAAATGCATCAATTCTTCTACAGTCTTTCTTATTCACTGTCCAACTTTCACATGCGTATGAGGTTATTGAAAATACAGTAACTTGAGTCAAGAGCACCTTAGTCCTCAAACTGACAGTTTAAATAGGTCTTGTGCAACAGATTTGCCCAGTGCAATATTTCTTTTGATTTCTTGACTGCCAATTCCATGAGTGCTGATGGTTGATTCAAGAAAAATGAAGTCTTTGACAACTTCAATCTTTTCTCCATTTGCATATAATGTTGTTGTTTATTGGTCCAGTGGTGAGGATTTTTGTTTTCTTTACATTGAGATGTAATCCACACTGAAGGGTATAGTCTTTGATCTTCATCAGTAAGTATTTTAGGTCCTCTTCGCTTTCAGGAAGCAAGGTTGTATCATCTGCGTATCGTGGTTGCTAATGAGTCTTCCTCCCATCCTGATGCCGTTTTTCATCATATAATCCAGTTTCTTGGGTTATTTGCTCAGCATACAGGTTGAATAAGTATGGTGAAAGAATACAACCCTGGCGCACACCTTTTCCAATTTTAAACCTTTCAGTAGTCCCTTGTTCTGTTCAAATGACTGCCTCTGTCTATGTACAGGTTCCTCATGAGCACAATTAATTGTTCCAGAACACTCATTCTCCACAATGTTGTCATGGTCCACACAATAGAAAGTCTTTGTGTCAATAAAGTACAAGCCAACATGTTTCTGGCATTCTCTGCTTTCAGCTAAGATCCATCTGACATCAGCAATGATATCCCTCGTTCCACGTCCTCTTCTGAATCTGGCTTGAACCTCTTAAAGATCTCTGTCAGTGTATGGTTACAGCCATTTTTATGTTATTTTTAGCAAGATTTTACTTGCATGAAATATTAAATGATAATGTCCAATGATTTCTGAATTCCATTGGGTCACCTCTCTTGGAATAGTCACAAATATGGATCTCTTCCAGTCAGTTGACCAGGTAGTTGTCTTCCAAATTTCTTGGCATAGATGAGTGAGTACCTCCAGTGCCACATCAGTTGGTTGAAATATTCCTATTTGTATTAGTATATAATATACTAATTAATATATAATTCATATTAATGCAAGTTCCTTGGTGCTGCCCCAGCCCCATAAAATCAGAGGTTTGGAGTATGGATGGCTTTTTTAAAAAAGGTAATATTTCTCTTTTACTGTAGTAAAACATATATAACATAGATGTTTCCAGTTTAACCATTTCTAAGGTTTTGGAAAAGTGCAGCCCAAGTGCTTCTTAGAGGCCAAGACGGCCAAACTTCATCTCTCATACTTTGGACATATTGTCAGGAGGGAACAGTCGCTAGAGAAGGATATCATGCTTGGTAAGATGGAGGGTCAGAGAAAAAGAGGAAGACCCCCAACGAAATGGATTGGCCAGGTTGCAGCATCGATGGACTCAAGTGTGGCAACAGTAGTGAAGTTGGCCCAGGATCAGACATTGTTTCATTCTGCTGTGCATGGGGTCGCTATGAGTCAATGCCGACTTGATGGCACCTAACCACAGCAACAAAGGTTACAAGACTGAACAGTGTTTGTTCTATTATACACAGAGTCCCTGTGAGTTGGAAGCTACTTGATGGTACCTAACAACAACTAGGGTATCATTCCATGGTTGGTTTCTTTCCTAACAGGTGACTTTAACCACGTATCCTTCAGCAATTCTTGAGCATATTAATGTGTGGGAACTGCTGCATATATGATCTTAATGCATCTAAATGTCTGGAACAATCACAGTAGAATTATTGTCTTGCAAACCATAGCATTTTTTTCCCTGACTCAACTAGATTTACTTCAGCAACAGAAGAAAGTGTTGGCCAACATAACACAATGAAATAAAGCAAGTCAGAGTGAAGTAATCTCATGCCAGGTTGAATCTGAGGCCAAGAAGCTGTGAAGGAAAACCCCAGGGCTCCTTACCTTGATTGTGACAAAGCTGGTGATATGGAATAGGCATGAAAACTCTGAAAACTGCCCACGTGACACCGTTCTCAGTGAAGGGCTAGCTGTCGTCAGCAGCCTCCTTCTGGTAGCTGTTGCCACTTCTAAGTTTCTTGGGGTTTTCACTGTTCCTGGTGGTCCTGGTTGCCTTGGGGACAGGTACTCTATAAGCAGAAAGCTTGGAAACTGAGATCTCAGAGATAAGGTGCCAGAGCTCTGGCTCAGCCTTCCTGTCTGAACTGCAAGGACACAGGGGACACCGCATGAGTGAATTGTGTCGGGCCATGCTTTGCTGCCAGCCCACTGAGACTTCCTTCCGTGTCCCCTCTCCCTGTGGTCAACATGAGCAATGTAGCCTGTGGAGTCAGGGCAGAGCCTCCTCTAGGAACCCAGCAACCCTGACAATGGCCCTTTTGTCCCTCTCTGCAGGCACCAGGCAGTTAACCCAGAAACCACCCTCATGCCCTTTGGGGCAGGAAAATTATAAAGTTCTCCTTTCAACATTGGCCCCACATTGTGTAGGCTGAGAAGATGCACTTTCTTCCTTGAGGCACAGTTGTTCCATGATGCCTTCGAGAGGATCTTTTCTTCCTTTAGAGCTGAGGGAGAATTTGTAGATCTTCAGAAGAATTCCCCTGGGAATCCCCAAGACAAGGAAAACTTATGTCTACTCAGAAATAAGATCTGGGAGCTCTCAATTTGTGTCTTTCCTCACCCACACGACAACCACAGACTAGCCAAGCCATCCCAGAAAGCCAGGTGACATTTTTTAAATGTGTTTTTAAGTTTTATTAATTATACTTTATATCACTTCAAAAACTCAGATAACTTACAGAAAAGTATACAGTATATCTCCCTAAGAGGAATAGAAGCAAATGGAAAAAACAAACCAGGATAGAGGTATATGCATAAGATCTCTTGTACATAAGAAAGTAGTAAGAGCTGAACAGAAAATTCAAAGGGCAGCTTGAGAAGACAAAGGAAAGTATTCTAATGAAATGTACAAAGACCTAAAGGTAGAAAATCAAAAGGGAAGCAAACGCTCAGCATTTCTCAAGCTGAAAAAAACTAAAGAAAAATTCAAACCTTTTCTGCATCACTCAATATTTTGTAGATGGAGTCACTCAATAAGTTTGCAATATTGAGTGACTCCATCTACAAAATATTGAGTGATGCAGAAAGCGTCAAACTAAGATGGAAGATATACACAGAGTGACTGTACCAACTAGAAATGATGGGTGTTCAACCATTTCAACAGGTAGAATATGATCAAGAACCTATGGTACTGTAAGCCCATGGACTGAGTAAGGCTGTGTGTCTATGGGCAGGAGGCTGGTTTGCAGAATTTGCCCTTTGGACATTTAAGTGAATAAATATGTTTTGTATGTGTACATCAAATATTTTGGCTTTGCTTTGTTCATTTGTTAAATTTATTCATTGTGAAATGGGGAGCCACAGGAAGTTGGATAACTATTGTTGCAGGGAAGGGATTGTAATCACTGAAATGAAACAAAGTGTATAATTTGTTAAATGTAAAGCTGATGATCTTTTCTATAAACCTTCACTCAAACTAATAATAAAAAGTTAGATGAAAAAAAAAAGAGTTCTTTAAATGTTCTGGATACAAGACCTTTATCTGATAAATAATTTGCCAATATATTCTCTCATTCTTTTGGTTGTCTTTCACTTCTTTTTGGTGGCCTTTAAAGCAAAAAATGTGTGTGTGTTTTTGAATATGTAAAGTTTATAATTTTGAGACTCATCAGCATGCAGATATTCTTTTATGCCACAAGACTCATGAGATATCCTAGAAGGTTAGGCTAGTAAGGAATGGAAAAATACAAGGACTGAATCCAAGGTCCAATATACAAGCCTACACCAGTAAAGAAGACTGAGAAGGATCCTACTTCCATTTCCTTTCTTTTTTTAGTGTTGTGAGTGTTTACTCCATTTTTCCATGGAAGTAACAGAAATTTGAAATTTGTTCTCTTTTCAGGCAATGTAATTTTGACCTTCTGTCCCAGAGTCCTCACTCTTTCCAATGAGAAATCCTAGCACATCAATTCAGATCCTAAGAGGAAAAGATGCCAAGACAGAACTATAAGCATAAGAAATTGCTGCCTGCAAGAGATAAAAGAGAAAGGGAGAAGGAACAGTCCCGGACAGCCTTCAAACTTCACTGCAGGTATGACGTCTGTAAGAGGAGAGAGAGAGAAGGAGGATCGGATAGGAAGAGCTTCAGACTGCAGTGCAATTCTGAGAACAGCCTTACAAACCCAGTGTGGAGCTCCAGTGCCAAGTTTACCGGTAAAGAATTCCATTCTGGCCAGAAACAGCCTGGGTCTAGTACTTGATCATACTCATCTCATGGGGAAAACATGGAGTTGGTGTGGACACTGAAGTGAGTCCTGTAAATTCTGGAGATTATCAGCTAACTATATTCCCTGTAGCGAATTCTTTCTTGATGAGAATATATGAATGGTATGCCTCCATGACTTCCTCAGAGATCAACTTCCCCAGATACATTCAGAAAGTAATTACTCCATGCTTTCCATAAGTTTCTCTTCCTAGGGCGAAAATTTGAAGGAGCTTAGTGAAACAAACTACAGCTCCCATAACTGCAAGGTCCCAAGTCTACAAATGATATGTATCCCTCCCTCCAATCTAAATGTTTTCACTTACGAATCGGGCTACTAACCTCAGGGTCAGCAGTTCGAAACTACCAGCTGTTCCGCAGGAGAAACATGAGGCTTTCTGCTCCCATAAAGATTTATAGTCTCGGAAACCCTTTACAGGGTCGCTATGAGTCGGAACTGACTCCACGGCACATTTCCACCAAGTTATTATCTGTTGTTGTTGCTAAGTGCCATTGAGCAAGTTCTGACTCATTGCAACCCAGTATAGCGTTTCCAAGGAGCAGCTGGTGGGTTTGAACTGTCCATCTTGCAGTTAGTAGTCCAGTGCTTATTCTACAGAGCCACACCAGGACTCCTATAAGATCTTTATGGCTTACTTGATGATGTAACTCAAGTTTTCTTTTGAGGTAGCTGAGCTTTCTCAACTAAGGTTGCTGTACCTATGTGCATATCACTTGAGTTTCATATGTATGCCTCTATGCTGCCGTTGTGTAAAAGTAGCCTACTGGAACACAAGTTTGGTTTGAATGCAAGGTCAGTGGTTCAAATTCACCAGTCGCTCCTCAGAGTCACTATGAGTTGGAACGACCCGAAGGCACTTAACAACAATAACAACCTCATCTTGTTGATCAGAGTCAATTGCTTCTGCTAAGATGGTCACTTCTCTTCTTTCCTCTAGTCTGTAGACGCCCCCAAATCCAAGTTTCCTGATGGTAACCATAGCTTGTAGTTCAATGAGATACTTGCTTTGTTGCCTGGCAAGAGCCTTACAGAGTTGTGGGGACAAGAAATAAAATGTCTCCAGTGGATCATTAATAGTGGTGACAGAGGCTACCACACCTTGATTCCTGGACCCATGTAATCATCCCACTAAGAATATAGTGCCATATTGAGATCTCTGATTTATTGCGTGTTTATTGCTTCCTGAAGCATGGTGTTACATCATTCAGAAGTGCCTATTGAAAGTTGTCCCAGCACTCTATGAGTACATTTGGACATTGAGCTTCCAAATGGCACTAGTGAATCCCATGTTAATGGGTCCACACCTGCATTTTCTTCACTGTGAAGAGTCCCCTGGTCAGATGCTAGGTGGGATCCCATGTTGGGGTATCATGTGTCCCATAAGCTTCTGTATCGTGGTACAACTGAAGATTTGTGGGCAGAAAAGACAAACTCTTGAACTTAGACCACATCAAAAGGGCAGTTTTAGCATACTTGAGGGACTCAAATCCGATTCATTTTAAATAGTCTAAATTTGGGGGAACCAAAAAAAATTTGAAGGGAGCAAAATCAGGAATACGGGCTGGATGGATTAAAGTTTCCCAACGAAATTCTCATAGGACAGCTCTTGCTACCTTCAAAGAATGAACAGGTGCATTGTCATGATGGGGGAAAAAAATCCTTGGCACAACTTTCTTTGTCTTTTTCTTACCAATGCAGTTTTTAATTTGCTTAAAACTTCTTCACCCCCTCCACACACAGAGTAGACAGGGATGGGCAACTTGGACATTGGCTACCTAAAATGGGGCCGGGGGAGGGCGCTACAAAGGCAAGAAGTGACTGGCTTACAAGCTTTCAAGAGGGAACCTAGATCCAGAGGGCCTGGAGGAAGGTAGACTCTCCATCTTCTTGTCTAGGCGGGGCTGATGAAATGAAATGCGGATGGGTCTCTTGTGATACAATAGTGAATAATTGTTATCAGGACTGATTGTGAGGGTTGGAAATGTAAAGGCAGATGTTTTATAGCAAGGAAGGGGAGTGATTAACTTTCCAGTCTAGGAGCGGAGGTCCCTAGGACCATCAACGGAGAGGAGCCTAGAGCGAGACCCTACCCAGAGAAGCAGTGATGCCTGAGATGGAGGCAGAGATGATGACGTGGAGTGATGGAGCAGCTGGGGACTTTAGATCCAGAGAGGGAGAGGGACTGTGTGCTGAAGACCGGGGGGAATGTGGGGGACAGGTTTTCAGGGTATACCCTTTGGTTGGTTGATGATGTATGGAGGGGATTGTAACCATAACAATGAAACGATATACGATAGAATGAATGTAAAACTAATGTTTTCCCATGTAAACTATCACATAATTCAAAAAAAAACATTAAAAAAAAACTTCTTCATAGTAATAATCCTATGTCCTTTGAGAAAAATCTAAGAAGATTATATGCCTTTGGAGTCCCCCAAAAAACATTCACCATAACCTTCTGAGCTGAACTCTCTGCCGTAATTTTTTTTTTTTTTTAATGTTTTATGTGAATTATGTGATAGTTTACATGGGAGAACATTAGCTTTATATTCATCCTATCGTATATCATTTCATTGCCATGGTTACAGTCCTCTCCATACATCATCAGCCAACCAAAGGGTATACCCTGCAAGCCTGTCCCCTGGTCATCAGCACACAGCCCCTCTCCCTCTCTGGGTCTAGGGACCCCAGCCATTCCATCTCTTCTCTTCATTGTCTCTGCCTCCAACTCTGGTGTCACTGCTTCTCTGGGTAAGGTCCCGCATTTGACTCTTCACCCTTGATGGTCCCAGGGTCCTCTGCTCCTAGATTGCAAAGTCAACCACTCCCCTCCTTTGGCTATAAAACATCTACCTTTACATTTCTAACCCTCATCGTCAGTCCTGATAGCAATTATTCACTATTGTACCACATAAGTGCCATCCCCTTCTCCTTTCATCAGCCCCACCCAGACAGATTGGATACTACTCAGCGGAGAGTCTACCTTCCTCCACACCCTCTGAATCTAGGCTCCCTCTTGAAAGCTTGTAAGCCAGTCACTTCTTGCCTTTGTAGCCCCCAACTTTGGGTAGCCAATGTCCAGGTTGCCCATCCCTGTGTACCCTGTGTATCAAAGGGTAGGAATGATCCTCACTGTAAAGATTTGTTCCCTCTTTTGAGCTACTGCATCCATAGGTGTAGGTCAAGTTCATCAAATTGTATCAGATTACCCTTTTTTTCCCCCCTCTTCTTTCTTCCAGTCAAGTTCTGATTATCCAGCCATTGAAGCCAGGTCAAGTGGGTATTATCTGCATGTGTGGGTGTTCTTGGGCATATGCCCTCTCTTCTCATCAGCTGTACGCTTCACTCTCCACTGTATTCCTCTCTGGCTATGTCACTGACTCTGGGCCCAGGAGTCCTCAGGTCTTACCACACTGCTGGCCAACAAGGTCTCCACCCGGGTTCGCAGGAGTCTACTGAACGTGGTAGGGCTTAGCTTGCTGCTTCATTGCTGTTTTTCTCTCACTTCCCCTTATTGGTGATCAACATGGTCACCAGTCAGAAAGCATGCCTGCTTGTGTATTCCCCTTGAGTCTTAGTATTGGAGAGGGGTTTCCTTGAGGGGACCCGACTACTTGCCTTGATATCTCCTTGGTGAGCAACTTGCTTGTTCTTGTGGTAGTCAGTTGGACTGCTGTTATTGGTCTTTTTGTGTGTTTTTTTTAATGGTTTATTGTGAATTTTGTGATAGTTTACATGGGAGAACATTAGCTTTACATTCATCCTATTGTATATAGTTTCATTGCCATGGTTACAATGCCCTCCATGCATCATCAAACAACCAAAGGGTATACCCTGCAAACCTGCCCCCCGGTTTTCAGCACACAGCCTCTCTCCCTCTCTGGGTCTAGAGTCCCCAGCCGCTACACCTCTCCAAGTCATTTTCTCTGCATCCATTTCTGGCGTCACTGCTTATCTGGGTAGGGTCCTGCATTCTGCTCGTCTCCCTTGATTGTCCCAGAGACCTCCGCTCCTGGCCTGCAAAGTCAATCACTCCCCTACTTTTGCTACAAAACAACTACCTTTACATTTCCAACCCTCATAGTCAGTCCTGATAACAATTATTCACTATTGTACCACAAGAGACCTATCCTCATCTCCTTTCATAAGCACCACCCAAACAGATTGGCTACTACTCAGTGGAGATTCTACCTTCCTCTGTGCCCTCTGGATCTAGGCTCCCTCTCGAAAGCTTGTAAGCCAGTCACTTCTTGCCTTTGTATGTAGCTCACCCATTTTGGGTAGCCAATGTCCAAGTAGCCCATCCCTGTCTACTCTGTGTATGGAGGGGGTAGGAATGATCCTCGCTGTGAAGATTTGTTCCCTCTTTTGAGCTACTGCATCCATAGGTATAGGTCAAGCTCATCAAATTCTGTCAGATTACTCTTTTTTTTCCTCTCTTTCTTCTTCTAGTTGGGCTCTGATCATCCAATCATTGAAGCCTGGTCAAGTGGGTATTATTTGCAAATGTGGGTGTGCATATGCCCTCTCTTCTTATCAGCTGGATGCTTCACTCTCCACTTTAGTCCTCTGCGGCTATGTCACTGACTCTGGGCCCAGAGTCCCCAGGTCTTGCCACACTGCTGGCCAGCCAGGTCTCCACCCGGGTTCGCAGGAGTCTATTGAACATTGTAGGTCTTAGCTCGCAGCTACATTGCTGTTTTTCTCTTACTTCCCCTTATCGGTGACAAATGTGGTCACCAGTCAGAACACATGTCTGCTGGTGTATTCCCATTGAGTTTTAGTCATGGAAGGGGGTTTTCCCTGAGGGGACCCAACCAGTTGCCTTGATGTCTCTGGGACAAACAACTTGCTAGTTCTTGTAATAATCAGTGGGACTGCCATTATTATTTTGTATTTTTCCTGTCAGCCTTTCTTTCAAGAAGTATCTTGTGTTCTTCTAGCTGCTCTAGGCTCATCTGTTTGTCCTTTTAAGTGGGAATTTACCACCTCAGAAGATTCTGGGTGAGGTTCAGTATTCCACCTATGGTCTTATGTAATGCCAAGGCTCCACAGGAATCCTCATTCACTGGGCACGTTGTAGCCCCATTTTAGGTATTCCAATCAGTTATTGGCAGAAGACGGACTTACAAGCTTTCTATGGCGATGTTTCTGGCTATTCCTTTCTCTCCCCCTCAAGTGTCTATTTTATAATGTTATGCAATGGAAACCAAGATTCAAAAGACAGCCAAACATCTTAACATTATTTTCCCCCTTTTGCCCATTCTAACCATGCCTCAATCCCTGTATCCCAGAACCCTGTTGTTCCAAGGTTGTGCATACATTATTGTTTACCTCTGTCCCACTTAGTCCATGCAAACCTGCCTAATCGTTCTCCCATCTGCCTGTTCTTCCATTCTCCTCCCCCTTCTTGTGTATTGCCCCCTCTCGAGCACCCAAACTATCCTGTGTCTCTTCCCTACCCTGTGCTCTACCTTCCCCTCCCTCCCCTCGCCCCAGTCCCCACATCCCAATAACCAGCAAAGAATCCCCTCTCCCTTTAGTATGGGTTCTTTTTCTTAGTCTTTTACAATAGTGGTCCTATACAGTATTTCTCTTTTTGTGACTAACTAATTACATTCAACATAATGTCCTCAAGGTTAATCCATGTTATGCAATGGCTTGCAGCGTCCTTGTTATTCTTCAAGGTAACATAATATTCCATTGTGTGTATGTACCACAGTTTATTTATCCATTCTTCAGTTGATGGGCACTTAAGCTGTCTCTATCTTTTTACTATTGTAAATTGTGCTGCTATGAACATTAGTGTGCATGTATCTACACGTGTTATGGCTTGTGTTTCTTGTGGGTAAATACTAAGTAGAGGAATTGATGGATCATAAGGTATTTCTATTTTCAACCTTCTGAGGAACCACCATATTGCTTTCCAGAGAGGTTGGACCATTTTACAATCCTACCAGCAATGCAGGAGCGTCCCAGTCTCTCCTCTAGAAAGCATTTATTGTCCTCTATTTTTTTGATCTTTGCTGGTGTGAGATGATATCTCATTGTTGTTTTGATTTGCATCTATCTAAAGGCTAGTGATCGTGAACATTTCTTCATATGTTTGTTGGCTGCCTGGATCTCCTCCTTGGTGAAGTGTCTGCTCATGTCCTGTGCCCATTTTTAAATTGGGTTATTTGTCTTTTCCTTGTTGAGGTGTTGTAGTTTACTATATATTTTAGAAATTAGTCCCTTGTCTGATATGTTGTTGCAAAATAAATTTTCCCATTCTGTGCGTTCCCTTTGTACTCTTTTGGTGAAGTCTTTTGATGCACATAAGTTTTTAATTTTTAGGATGTCCCAATCATCTATTTTGTCTGCTTTTGTTTGTGTAGTTTTCAAAATGTTTGGTAGTCAGTGTATTCCCTGGATTAGAGACCTCACATTTGTCCCTATTTTTTTCATTGATG
>NW_006408750.1:1233457-1247082 GCF_000296735.1 Chrysochloris asiatica
AGTGCTTTGCTTATCCTGGGTCTCTTTCCTTTCCATATAAAGTTTGTAATTGTTTTTTCCATCTCTTTGAAGAACGTTGGAATTTGGATTGGGATTGCATTATATGTGTAAATTCCTTTGGGCAGTATTGACATTTTCACAATGTTAAGTCTTCCTATCCAGGAGCATGGTACATTCTTCCATTTTTCTAGGTCTCATTTGGTTACTTGTAGTGTTTTGTTGTTTTCTTTGTATAGGTCCTTTGTTTCTTTGGTTATCTGCGTTGAAATTAACTGGCCAAGCAGATCTTCCTGGAAGTTTTGGTTGAAGCTTTTGTTTTGAAGGCACCCTAATATTATTAAGCCAAGTGTATTACTGAGAGAACTTGTTGACAGTCATCCACTGATTGCAAAGACATTTTAAAACACACTTCATTTAGAATAAACCTGTGTATGTGTGAACTAGAGCCCTAGTAGCCATATTTTTTTAACTATTTTTTTTTTAACTGTATTGTGAATTCAGTGAAGGTTTACAGAGCAGATCATCAGTTTTGCATTCAACAGAGCACACACTTGGTTTCATCTCAGTGATTGTAGTCTTCTCAATGTAGCATAACTTATCCCACTTCCTCCCTGTATTTCTTGTTTTCAGTTCACCTTCTTGCCCAATCCTTCTGAACTCTTGTCCTTGGGTAAATGCTGCCGGTTTGATCTCAAATGGTTGATCATTTTGTGGCGTGCGTACCTCATTTGTGCTGTTGTCTCACTTATAGGCTCTTACTTGGCTGAATATTGAGCCACGCAGGTGGGTTCAGTCCCAGAACTGAAGGGTGACCAAAGGGCCAAAGTCTCAGGATTCCACTGGTTTCTCTCCAGGATCTTCTAGTGTGATCCCTTTCAGAACAGTTGGTGGTGGTAGCTGGGCACCATCTAGTTCATCTAGTCTCAGGGTCATGGAGAGTGTTGTTCACGTGGTCCATTAATACACTGGATTGTTTCCAGGTGCTTTCAATTTTCATCACTAGTCTTTGCTCTAGATAGGAACAGCAGTACTTTTCAACTTACTCATGTATATGCCACATTTTATTTATCCATTCATCTGTTAATTAATATTTTGAATATTTCTGCTTCTTAGCTATTGTGAAAATCACTATGATGAACACTGGCGTATAGGTTTCTGTTTGTGTTCCTGCTTTTTACTTCTTTTGACTGTATGCTTAAGAGTGGGTAAACGAAGGTATCTGGTGTGGTGCTGTGGGTTAATGCACCAGGCTGCAAAGCCATTTGAACTGCGAGATCGGTGATTCAGGCTTGCCAGCGGCTCCTCGGAAACCCTATATAGGGTGGCTATGGGTCAGAACCGACTCAACAGCACTTAACAACAACAACATCTTATTTTACCTTCAACACAGCATAGCATCAGATACTATTATTTCCATTTTACAGAGGAGGAAACGAAGGATCAAGAGAGGCAAACTAATATGACCATGAGTTGGGATTCAGATGGAGACCTTAATCACTGCATTAAGGTCACATCTTTATATATTTTGTTGTTTAACTTTTTGTTGTGAATCGGGTGAAGGTTTATAGAGTAGATCAGTGTTCTAGTTAACAATTCATAACATGTTGTCTCCTGTCCTTGATTGCAATCCTCACAATCATTTATCCCACTTCCTTCCTATGTTATCTGTTTTCATTCCTCTTTTTTCCCTAATCCTGCTAAACTTTGTCCATGGGTAAATTCTACCCTGTTGACCTCAAGTGGTTTATTAGTCTAAGGTGTGCATACCTCCCTAGTGATTTTGTTCCCCCTTATAGGCCATGGTCGCTATGAGTTGGTACTGACTTGATGGCACCTAATAACAACAACAACATAGGTTATGGAGTTCTGGTATGGTGCTGTAGGGTAAGCACTGGACTGCAAGGTCAGTTTAAACCACAAGGTTGGCAGCTCAAACTCACGAGCCGCTCCTCAGAAACAGGGTCACTGTAAGTCAGAACTGAATTGACGGCACTTAACAACAAAATAGGCCATGGGGTAAGTTCATTTCCAGACTTGAAGGGTGACTAAAGGCCAGGGTCTTGGGGGTTTTGGAGGTTCCTCCAGTCTCTATCCAATCAATAAGCCTGATCTTTAAAAAAAAATTTTGATTTTGAGTCAGATTTTTCTCCTACATCCGTATTATATCGAGAGAATCAAAGTCTGAGAAAGTAGTGACTGACTCAAGGTCAAAGTGCCATGTTAATCCAACAGCTCCCAAGTCTCCTGAGGAAGAACTGAAAGTAAATGGTCATGAATGCATATAATCTATAAATTGGGTATCATCAGATCTGTTGACCCTTCACTCTGTGATCTCCTTTATTATATCCAAACTTAAAGGATATGATAATCACTTATATTTTTAAAAGATGTTTTGAGGTGGCACACAGGGTTAAGCTAACCAAAAGGTTGGCAGGTTAAACCCAACAGCCTCTCTGTCAGAGAAATATGAAGCTGTCTGCTCCCATAAAGATCTACAGTCTCAGAAAGGCTTAGGGGTAGTTCTACTCTCTCCTACAGGGTTATATAGGTTGGGATCAATTGGAAGACAGTAGGTTTTTGGTGATCTGTTTTGAAGTATGTATTTCACTCTTTAAACATATTTGTATTTATTTTGGTGACTATGAATCCATTGTTGTAGCCACTGTGCCAGTCTGTCTCATTAAAGGATCTTTCTCTTTGTTACTGACTCTCTACTTTGCCAAGTATGATGCCCTTCTCTAGGGATTGGTCCCTGTTGATAACACATCCAAAGTATGTAAGACAAAGCTTCGTTATCCTTATTTATAAGGAATATTCTGGCTGTGATTCCAAGACATATTTTTTTGTCCTTCTAGTGATCCATAATATATTTAATATTCTTCACCAACACCATAATTCGAAGTACTTCTCTGGTCTTCTTTATTCATTCTATAGCTATCACATGCATACGAAGTGATTGAAAATATCATTTTGTTGTTGTTAGGTGCCATCGAGTCAGTACCGACTCATAGCAACCTTATGTACAGCAGAACGAAACACTGCCCGATCCTGGGCCAACCTCACTATAGTTGCCACGCTTGAGTCCATCGATGCTGCCACTTTTGCCAATCCATCTCATTGGGGTTCTTACTCTTTTTCTCTGACCCTCTACTTTACCAAACATGATATCCTTCTCCAGCGACTGGTCCTTCCTGAAATATGTCCAAAGTATGAGAGATGAAGTTTAGCCATCTTGGCCTCCAAGGAGCACTCTGGCTGCACTTCTTCCAAATGGATATATTGGTTCTTTTGCCAGCCCATGGCAATTTCAATATTCTCCTCTAACATCATAACTCGAAAGCATAAATTCTTTTACGGTCTTCCTTATTCACTGTCCAGCTTTCGCATGCATATGAGGTTATTGAAAATACCATGGCTTGGGTCCGGCACACCTCAGTCCTCAGGCTGACATCTTTGCTCTTCAACACTTTAAAAAAGTTTTGTGCAGCAGATTTTCCTAATGCAATACGTCATTTGTTTTCTTGACTGCTGCTTCCATGAGTGTTGATGGTTGATCCAAGAAGAATGAAGTCCTTGACAACTTCAATCTTTTTTCCGTTGATAAGAATATTGTTTATTGGTCCAGTGGTGAGGATTTTTGTTTTCTTTACATTGAGATGTAATCCACACCAAAGGCTATGCTCTTTGATCTTCATAAGTAAATGTTTTAAGTCCTCTTCACTTTCAGCAAGCAAGATTGTATCATCTGCATATCAGAGAAAATACCATAGCTCTTTAACATTTCAAGGAGGCCTTTTGCAGCAGATTTGCCCAGTGAGATATGTAATTTTATTTCTTGACTGGTACTTCCACAAATGTTGACTGTGGATCCATGTAAAATGAAATCTTTGACAACGTCAATATTTTTCCCATTTACTATTTTGTGCCTTATTAACTATACAAAGACTTTTCATTATATGGATCATGACAAGCTATGGATAACGTTGTGGAGAATGAGTAGTCTGAACACAATTAATTGTGCTCATGAGGAACCTGTGCATAGACCAATAAGCAGTTGTTCAAACAGAATAAGGGAACACTGAATGGTTTAAAATTAGGAGAGGTGTGTGCCAGGGTTGTATTCTTTCCCATACTTATTCAAACTGTGTGGTGAGCAAATAATCCAAGAAACTGGATTATATGAAGAAGAGGAAAATTCATTAACAACTCGTGATATGCAGATGAACAACATGCTCCCTGAAACAGAAGAGGATCTAAAATACTTACTGGTGAAGATAAAGGACCACAGCCTTTGGTATAGAATGCACCTCAATGTAAAGAAAACAACAATTCTCACAACTGGACCAATAAACAACATCACGATAAATGGAGAAAAGATTGAAGTTGTGAAAAACTTCATTTTGCTTGAATCAACTATCAACACTCATGGAAGCAGCAGTCAAGAAATGAAATGACATAGTGCATTAGGCAAATCCACTGCAAAAGATCACTTTAAAGTGTTGAAGAGCAAAGATGTCAGTTTGAGGTCTATGGACAGTGAATAAGAAAGATTGTAGAAGAACTGATGTATTTGATTATGGTGCTGGAGAAGAATATTAAAAGTACCATGGATTGCCAAAAGGAAAAACAAATCTGTGTAGTAAGTACAGCCAGAATACTACTTGGAGGCCAGGATGGCCAGACTTTGTCTCTCATACATCGGACATATTGGCAGGATGGACCAGTTCCTGGAGATGGATATCATATTTGGTAACATGGCGGGTCAGAAAAAGAGGAAAACTGCCAACAAGATGGATTGGCAGAGTGGCAGTAACCATGGGCTCAAACATAGCAATAATTGTGAGGTTGGCTCAGGACCAGACAGTGTTTTGCTCTGCTGTACTATGAGTCAGTACTGACGTGATGGCACCTAACAACACTTGGTCTAGATGTGAGGATTTTTGTTTTCTTTGTGTTGAGGTGTAATCCATACTGAAAACTGTATTCTTTAATATTCATTGGTGGTGGTGGTTATGTGCCATGGAGTCGGGTCCAACTTTTACCGACCCTTTGCAGGGTTTTCGAGGCTGTAAATCTTTACGGGAGCAGAAAGCCTCATCTTTCTCCCGCGGAACAGCTGGTAGTTTTGAACTGCTGACCTTGTGGTTCACAGCCCAATTTGTGACTACTGTGCTACCAGAGCTCCTTTTAATATTCATTAGTAAGTGCTCTAAGTCCTCTTCGCTTTCAGCAAGGTTTTGTCTTCTGCATATTGTATGTTGTTAATCAGTCTTCCTCCAATTCTGATGCCACAGTCTTCTTCATATAGTCCACCTTCTCAGATTATATGCTCATCATACAGATTGAATACATATTTTGAAAGGATACAACACTAATGTACACCTTTCTTAGTTTTTTTTTTTTTAGATTTTAAACCACTCAGTATGTCTTTATTCTGTTCAAATGATCTATCTATGTACAGGATTTGCATAAGAACAAGTAAGTATTCTGGAATTCCCAATTTTCTCAATGTTATTCATAGTTTGTTATGATCCACGCAGTTGAGTTCCATTGCATAATCAATAAACATATTTACAGTATTCTCTGCTTCCATCCAAAATTCTTCTGACATCAGCAATGATATCCCTCATTCCACATCCTCTTCTAAATCCAGCTTAAATTTCTAGCAGTTCCATTTTTAAATGATCTTCAGCATAATTTTAATTATACTGAATTTTTTTATAGTGATATTAATGATATTGTGTTACTTTAAAAATGTTCTTTGAGTTTTGGGAACAAAAAAACGAATGTCTAAAGGGGCAAGATCAGAGCTGTCGGGTAGATGAGATAAGGTTTCCCAACAAAATCCTAGCATAGCACTTACTACATCACAGAATGAGTAGGTGCATTTTTGTGACAGAAGAGAAACTTCCTTGGCACAACTTACCTGGCCTTTTTCTCACCACTAGAGTCTTTTGTTAGCTTCAAATACCTGATTTAATAAAGCTCTGTTTATTTTGAAGAAGAAGAAGAAAATGATCCCAAACAGTAGGCTGTTCACAAAAATAACCCATAGTATCAACTTTAGAAAACAAATCTTAAAAGACTATGTAGTGGGGGATTCTTTGCTGGTTGCTGGGATGTGGGGTGGGGGTGGAGGTGAATGAAGGGAGGGAAAGGTGGAGCACAGGACAGGGAATAGACACAGAATAGTTTGGGTGCTGGGGAGGGGGCCAATATACAAGAAGACGGAGGGGAACGGAAGAACAAAGTGGATGGGAGAATAATTAGGCAGGTTTGCATGGGCTAAGTGGAACAGAGGTAAAGAATGATGTATGCACAACCTTGGAACAACAGGGCTCTGGGATACAGGGGTTGAGACATGGTTGGAATGGGGAAAAGGGGGGAAATAATGTTAAGATGCATGGCTGTCTTTTGAATCTTGGTTTCCCTTGCATACCATTATAAAATAGACACTGGAGGGGGAGAGAAAGGAATAGCCAGAAATATCACCATAGAAAGCTTGTAAGTCCTTCTGCTGCCTATAACTGATTGGAATACCTAAAATGGGTCTACAATGTGCCCAGTGAAGGAGGCTTTCTGTGGAGCCTCTGCATTGCATTAGACTATAGGTGGAATCCTGAACAGCATACAGAATCTTCAGAGGTGGGAAATGTCTACTAGAAAGGATGGGCAGACCAGCCTGGTGTGGCTAGAAAAACAAGATACTTCTTGAAAGAAAGACCGACAGGAAAAATACAAAACAATCACGGCAGACACCGACTGATTTCTACAAGAACAAGCAAGTTGCTTTCCCAGGAGACATCAAGGCAAGTGGTCATATTCCTTCAGAGCAAACCCCCTTTCAAGACTAAGATTCAATGGGAATGCACACTCTGATTGGTGACCACATTCATCACTGATAAGAGGAAGTGAGGGAAAAACAGCAATGAAGCTGCGAGCTAAGCCCTACAATATTCAATAGACTCCTGTGAACCCAAGTGGAGACTTGGTTGGCCAGCAGTGTGGCAAGACCTGGGGACTCTTGGGCCAAGAGTCAGTGACATAGCCACAGAAGACTAGAGAGGAGAGTAAAGTGTCCAGCTGATAAAAAGAGAGGGCATATGCATAAGAACACCCACACTTGCAGATAATACCCACTTGACCTGGCTTTAATGATTGGATGATCAGAGCTCAACCAGAAGAAGAAACAAAAGGGAAAAAAGAGTAATCTGATACAATTTGATGAACTTGACCTACACCTATGGATGTAGTAGCTCAAAAGAGGGAACAAATCTTTACAGCAAGGATCATTCCCACACCCTCCATACACAGAGTAGACAGGGATGGGCAACTTGGACACTGACTACCCAAAGTTGGGGAGCTACAAAGGCAAGAAGTGACTGGCTTACAAGCTTTCAAGAGGGAACCTAGATCCAGAGAGCATGGAGGAAGGTAGAATTTCCACTGAGTAGCATCCAATCTGTCTAGATGAGGCTGATGAAAGGAAATGCAGATAGGTCTCTTGTGATACAATAGTGAATAATTGTTGCCAGGACTGATTGTGAGGGTTGGAAATGTAAAGGTAGACGTTTTCTAGCAAGGAGGGGAGTGATTAACTTTTCAGTCTAGGAGCAGAGAGAGGTCCCTGGGACCATGAAGGGAGATAAGCGGATAGTAGGACCCTCTCCAGAGTTGCAGTGACACCAGAGATGGAGGCAGAGATGATGACGTTGAGAGATGGAGCGGCTGGGGACTTTAAACCCAGAGAGGGAGAGGGGCTGTGTGCTGACAACCGGGGGGCTTGATGATACATAGAGGGGATTGTAACCATGACAATGAAATGATGTAAGGTAGAATGAATGTAAAACTAATGTTCTCCCATGTAAACAATCACATAATTCACAATAAAACATTAAAAATAAAAAAAGACGCTGTTGTTGTTATGTGCCGTGAAGTCGGTTCCGACTCATAGCGACCCTGTACAGGGTTTCTGAGGCTGTAATTCTTTACAGGAGCAGAAAACTTCATCTTTCTTCCGTGGAACAGCTGGTAGTTTTGAACTGCTGACTATGTGATTAGCAGCCCAATTCGTAACCAAGTCGCTACTAGAGCTCCTTGAAAAGACTATAACACTAATTATTTTCCTAGAGGATGCATTTGACATGCCGACTCTAATTCACACACAGAAAATACATTGTTTCATTTGTGTTGGACAGCCCCAGGCAGTTCTCTTACATGGGGTATAATGCTCATACTTGTAACTCAAAGCTGTTCTCAGGGGCTACTCATCTCAATGAGACTGCCTGTGCAATTACAGAAGCAACTAATGAACTCATACAAATGGAGATAACTGTACTCCCTGCACAACAGGAGATTATTTTGGAGACAGTTGATAAAAACCATGCATCCTTTTTATTGTTCAGTGAAAGAGGTATCAAAATTAAAAGCAAAAATTACAGGTAAGTCTTAACTACTAGGAGCGTCAAAGGAAGGGAAAATGGAACCAGGAGCAGGGCAATATGAATGAATCAACTTAGGAAGGACACCAAGGGGGAGAACAGTGAGCATGTGCTGAAGATACTAGGGGAGAGGATCTGGTGAAAACTATCTTAGATGAGTGCTTAGGTAAAGAAATAATTGGATAACATTCCTAAACCCTACTATCTGCTATGATTCATCCTCACCATTGGTGCTGTCTCCATGATCCTCTCGTCTCTCAGCCCCTTTTTCATCACCCTTGATCAACTCCAGCTGGTCATCCCCCCAAATCTTCATTACCATCATTATCCAGTAGGTCCCCACCTCAGCAGAGTCATCTACAACCCCCCTCAGACTCCATCTTCACATTAGTCTCATCTTTCTTCAGAGAGCTGCTGCTTTGCTTCGCTTCATCTCTCCTTGTTTGCTCTGTTCTTTTTCCAGGCTTTCCAGTAGAGCATCCACTTTTTGTCTTATCTGGGTCAACTCATTATTATTATTATTATTAACAATTATTGTTTAGCTTTATTTCTTAACCATAAGCATAACCCTGCAATCCGGCTAGACTTGGAGAATAAGGAAAATATGGAACCCATAGAACTGGAGTGAGAATAAAGATTAAAGAATATTGCAAGCGCACTGGGGGTAGAAGGGTGGTCCCCAAGCTACACAAGGAATGGTCTTGTGGTTAAAATAAAACATAAAATACAGATTAAACTTTTTAGAGCTGCCCACAATTAACAATGGTGATTTTCTTGCTGGTCTTGTCATTCCTGGACCCAGAACGCTTTATGGTTTCCACAATGTTCATCCCTTCTTTCACCTTGCCAAAGACCACATGTTTGACATCCAACCATACAGTCTTAGCAATGGAGGCAAAAAACTGGGAACCATTTGTATTGGATCCAGCGTTTGCCATGAACAGGATGCCAGAACCCATATGCGTCAGGACTAAGTTCTCTTCGTCAAATTTCTCCCCATAAATGGACTTGCCACCAGTCCCATTATGGCGTGTGAAGTCCCCACCCTGGCACCTAAACCCAGGAATAATGCTGTGAAAGCAGGAACCTTTGTAACCAAATCCCTTATCCCCAGTGCTCAGAGCACAGAAGTTTTCTGCCATCTTTGGAAATTTATCTGCAAACAGCTCAAAGCAGATGCGGCCCAGGGGGTCGCCATCGACTGCGATGTTGAAGTACACAGTGTGATTGATCATGGCTGAACCCAAACAGCAGCAGATTCGAACACGAGCTCAGGCGACGGCATCTGCAAAGCTCTCAACTCCTTTGTAATGGTCTGAAGGTCATCTTTTAATTTTCCAGACTTGGAAGAAGATTCCCCTCTGTCCACTTTTGCTATTGGAGACACTTTTTGCCCCTTCTTGAGGTGTTTACTGATACACACTGGCGTTCTGAGGGCACTACAGCCTGAGCAATAGGAGGAGGACCGTGTGCTGGGTAGCTGTACATCCTGTTATAATCATCCCGCTGAAAGTCCTAGTCCAAAGTCAAAAGGAGAGCTGAGTAGAGAGGGGCGGAGAAGGGGGTCCTGGTACTGACCCATCCATGTCTGCTGCAGATTGTTTCACACCTGCTTTTCCTCTATTCATTTGTAGCTCTGTAGCCAGGTTAATATCTAAAATGTGGCCAGCAATCATTCTGCCATTGTCTCCTGCCACAGCGTTAACATACTAAACAAAGGCTAAGCCCTTATAAACAGCAACCCATGATTCTGACACACTTCAAGAAGACGGCCCGCACCTCAGACTTCTTGACCATAAAAGTATTGAGATTTCCAATAAATACACGTGAGTTCATAGAGCGAGGATCTGTCTTGTTGGTAGCATTGCTGGCCTTCGTGTTTGACAAGGGTTGTCACATCACTGAAAAACGTAGCTGAAGATCAACAAATTGTCACAGGAGGGGGAAAGAAGAAGAGATTCAACTATGATTCTATGTGAAGAAGTGGCAACATGGCGCAACCACTCACGTCTTGTCTCTTCACAAAATGGTCCCTGAGTCTCCTCTTGCCAGTGCAGTTTTACATTTTCTTAAAACGTCATGATTGGCTTCCATGATTGTCCTATGCCTTTGAAAAAAATCTATTAAGATTACCCCGTTAAGATCCCAAAACATAATCACCATAACCTTCTGAACTGACATCTTTCTGTACCTGGGATTTAACTAATCTTGGAAGCCTGTTTTGATTGGACTTTTTTTTTTTTTAAGGCATCCTAACAAGGAGCTCTGGTAGCGTAGTGGTTACAAATCGAGCTGCGAACCTTAAGGTCAAAGGTTCGAAACTACCAGCCGCTCCGCGGGAGAAAGATGAGGCTTTCTACTCCTGTAAAGATTTACACCCTCGGAAACCCTGTACAGGGTCACTATGGGTCGGAAGCGACTCGAAGGCACTTAACAACAACAACAACAACAAGATTAGAAAACTTGCCCACAGACATCTAGTGATTGATTGCACAGACATGCTTAACTACGTTTTGTTTAGAATAAACCTATGCATGTGTGAACTAGAATCCTAGTAGCAATATATTTTGACTAACCTGTA
Organism: Chrysochloris asiatica; assembly: GCF_000296735.1. NCBI lineage: Eukaryota > Metazoa > Chordata > Mammalia > Afrosoricida > Chrysochloridae > Chrysochloris > Chrysochloris asiatica. Next base: position 1,244,480 of record NW_006408750.1, read on the forward strand.
TATACGCTAGAGAAATAAGTCTTGACATGAACAGACTTTAGCATACTCATGCTAGTTACAGTATTGTTCATAATAGTAAAAAGATCAATAAACAATGGCATCTGTATACAATGGAATACTTGAAAACATTAAAGAATAACAAATCTGTGAAGCATCTCATAATATGGATAAACCAGAGGGCATTATGCTGAGTGAAATTGTTATTGTTGTTAGATGCCATCAAGTCAGTTCCAACTCATAAACAACCGTAAGCACAACAGAACTGCCTGGTACTGTGCCAACCTCAATCATTGGTATGTTGAGCCAGTTGCTGTTGCCACTGTGCTGGTCCGTCTTGTTGATGGTCTTCCTCTTTTTGCTGACATTGCACTTTACCAAGCATGTTGTCATTCTCCAGGGACTGGTCCCTCCTGATAATATATCCAAAGTATGAGAGACAAAGTCTGGCCATCCTAGCTTCTAGGGAGCATTCTGACTGCACTTCTAACACAGATTTGTTTGTTCTTCTGGAAGTCCTTAGTACTGTCAATATTCTTCTCCAACACCAGACCATAACTCAAATGCATCAATTCTTCTACAGTCTTCCTTATTCACTGTCCAACTTTCACATGCATATGAGGTTACTGAAAATACCAAGGCTTCTGTCAGGTGCATCTTAGTCTTCATATTGACATCTTTGCTCTTGAACACTTTAAAGAGGTCTTGTGCAGCAGATTTGCCTAATGGAATACGTTGTTGATTTCTTGACTGCTGCTTCAATGAATCTTGATGGTAGATCCAAGCAAAATGAAGTCTTTAGTAACTTCAGTCTTTTCTCCATTTATCATGATGCTATTTGTTGTGCCAATGGTGAGGAATTTTATTTGCTTTACATGGAGGTGCAACCCATACCAAAGGCTGTGATCTTTGATTTTCACTAATATTTTAAGTCCTCTTTGCTTTCAGTAATCAAGGTTGTATTATCTGCATATCACAGATTGTTAATGAGTCTTCCAATCCTGATGCCATGTTCTTTTTCCTTTAATCCAGTTTCTCAGATTATTTGTTCAGCATACAAAATGAATAAGTATGGTGAAAGAATAGAATCCTGTCTTCCTGACTTTAAACCATTCAGTGTCCTCTTCTTCAGTCCTAACAGCTGCCTCTTGACCTGTGTATAGATTCATAATGAGCACAGGTGTCCCAATATACCATTTCTCCACAATGCTGTCCATAGCTTGTCATGATCCACACAACCAAAAGCTATTGCATAGTCAATAAAGAACAGGTAAACATCTTTCTGGTATTCTTTGCTGTCAGCCAAGATCCATCTGACATCAGCAATGATATCCCTCGTTCCACATACTCATCTGAATCTGGCTTGAACCTCTGGCAGTTTCTTGTCAATGTAATATTACAGAAATTTTTAAATTGTCTTTAGCAAAATTTTACTTGCATGTGATATCAGTGATAATGTCTGATGGTTTCCACATCTTATTGGGTCACCTCTCTTTGGAGTGGACATAAATATGGACCTCTTCCAATCAGTTGTTCAAATAGCTCTTTTCCAAATTTCTTGGCATAGATGAGTGCATCCAGGGCTGCATGAGTGAATTTGTTGTTGTTGTTGTTATGTGTCTCATAGAGACCCTGTACAGGAATTCTGAGGCTGTAAATCTTTGCGGGAGCGGAAAGCCTCATCTTTCTCCGCAGAACAGCTGGTAGTTTTGAACTGCTGACCCTGATGTTTGCAGCCCAATTTATAACCAGTATGCTACCAGAGCCCCTTTGAGTGAATTTAGTCAATCACAAAAGAACGAATGTTGTATTAGACCACTACTATATAAAAGAGTCAAGAAAAGATCTACAAACAGAAAGAAACATTCTTTTATTGTTACCAGGGATGATAAATTATTAACTAAAGGGTTGCTGCTGCTGTTGTTGTTGTTGAGTGCCATCGAGTCAGTTCTTACCCATGGCAACCCTATATAAGGTTTCTGAGGAGTGGAAGGTTAGCTTGAACCACAGACTTGGTGGTTCATACTGACTTTGCAGTCCAACACATTAACCCACAATGCCACACCAGACACATTAATTGAGTGAAGTGAAAGGCAATATACACAATGAGGAGTACACACAAAATGATTAAGGTAAAGGAAGACTCTGAGAAGAGCAGAGTTAAAGGCAACCAAGATAAATACTATTGCATACAGTCCTACAATAACAGTAATAACAATAATCAATGAATAGATACCTAGACTCTCAAGCTGAACAGTGGTGGGAAGGCTAATTGGACTATACACACAAATATATAGATATAGGTTTGATATAAGATACTTTTTCATATATATACTGTTGTTGTTGTTGTTAGATACCATTGAGTTGGTACAGACCCATAGCTACCCTATCCACAACAGAACAAAACACTGCCCGGTCCTGGGCCAACCTCACAATCAGCTGCATATTGCAGATTAATACGGAGTCTTCCTCCAATCTTGATTCCACGTTCTTCTCTATATAATCCAGCTTCTCGGATTATTTGCTGAGCATAAAGATGGAATAAGTCTGGTGAAAGAATACAACTCTGGCTCACACAGTTCCTAATTTTAAACAATCATTGCTAT
>NW_006408750.1:1253267-1267008 GCF_000296735.1 Chrysochloris asiatica
TGAGAAGCTGGGTTCTATGAAGAAAAACGTGGCATCAGGATTGGAGGAAGACTCATTAACAACCTACGATATGCAGATCATGCAACCTTGCTCGCTGAAAGTGAAGAGGACTTAAAACATTTACTGATGGAAATCAAAGAGCACATCCTTAGGTATGGTTACATCTCAATGTCAAGAAAACAAAAATCCTCACCACTGGACCAATAAACAATATTCTTATCAATGTAGAAAAGATTGAAGTTGTTAAGGACTTTATTCTTCTTGGATCAATTATCAACACTCACGGAAGCAGCAGTCAAGATATCAAACGTCATATTGTGTTAAGCAAGTCTGCTGCACAAGACCTTTTTAAAGTGTTGAAGAGCAAAGATGTCAGCTGTACCTGACCCAAGCCATTGTGTTTTCAATAACCTCATATGGATGTGAAAGCTGGACAGTGGATAAGGAAGACCGTAAAAGAATTGATTGATGCCTTTGAGTTAGGGTGTTAGAGGAGAATATTGAAAGTGTCATGGGCTTCCAAAAGAACCAATAGATCCATTTTGGAAGAAGTGCAGCCAGAGTGCTCCTTGGAGGCCAATATGGCCAAACTTTCTCATACTTCAGACATATTGTCAGGAGGGACCAGTCACTGGAGAAGGATATCATGTTTGGTAAAGTGGAAGATCAGAGAAAAAGAGGAAGACCCCCAACGAGATGGATTGGCCAAGTGGCATCATCGATGGACTCAAGCGTAACAACAGTAGTGAGGTTGGCCCAGGATCAGGCAGTGTTTAGTTTTGCTGTGCATAAGGTCGCGATGGGTCAGTACCGACTCAATGGTACCTAACAACAACAAGATTTTTCTTTATGTAGAGTAAAGATAAGTAAGAAAATCAAAGATGCAGGGAAACAATTAGTCAAAAGGAGTAAAGGGCCACGTGAACCCCAGCCTCCACGATCATGAAAGCAGAAAACTAGATGGTGTCTGGCTACCACTGCTGAATGCTCTGAAAGAGTACCAGCCTCTATAATAGGAAACTCTAGGTAGACTGAGAGAAATAATGAAACAAAACTCTAAATTATGAAAAAGAAAAAAAGACCAGGTTTAGTAGACTGTTAGAGACTGGTGGAACCCCTGAGCCTATGATTCCTTAGATCTCCTTCAGTCCTGGAACTGAAATTCAACCGTGGTTCAACTTTTATTCAAACAATAAGTGTTCTATAAAGTGAACAATAACACCAGAGAATTACATACTCATTAGAACAATCATATGAATTTTAAATGGCAGAATTTACATAAGAATAAAACTCAGAAAGCAGGAAGTGATAAGAAAGAAAGGCAGATGAAAATAGAAAACAGTGTGGAAAAGGGAAGTGTATTGTTACACTGTGGGAATTGTAACTGGTATCTTAAAATAAAATATGTATGAATCGTTGAATGGAAAACCGATTTGCTCTGTAAACTTTCACTCAAATCAAAGTAAAAATTAATTACTTGATTACAAAATTGAGATTTGTCCTCAGTTTCACCAGTTCTGTCTTACATTGATTTAAGTCTACTTGGTGACAGTTAAGGTTGTGTGTTAACTTGGCCAAGTCCTGAATTTCAGTGATTTGGCAGTTATTATGTAGTCTCCCCCTCATGATGAAAGTGGATGTAATAGAATCACTTCCAGGATGAAATCTGCAATGAGCAGTTCAAGGGTGTGGATGTTCTGGCAAAGCTCTCTTGCTTTTTGCTTAATCTGGGCACTGCATGTGGCTTCTCCTCATCTGACCTTTGGCTCTTTGAACTTGAGTAAGTGGCCTGCTTAATTGCCTTGGAATGCATTAGTCTTGGTAGCCTATGAGACTGCAGCCTGCCATCTGGCCTACTGATCTTGGGTTTATTCAGCAGCTTTGTGAGTCAGGAGAAGCTTCCAGCCTGACATCTGAACAACATACATGGGACGTGCCAGCCTCTATAATCACATGAGCCATTTCTTTGGGCAAAACCACTGGTTTTGCTTCTGTAGAGAACCCAGTCTAAGACATATTCTTTTGTCCTTCCAATGAGTGATCTATTTCTAAAATTTTATAATTAATCTCATGGATTTCAATTTGCTGCTTTTGTATGGTTTTATACTGTCCATTTATTTTGTTAATTTGTTCTTGTATTGTTTTCTTGCATTCTTTTTGAGCAGTGTCTGTTTTCCTTGATTTGGTCTATTTGATTTTGTCTGATTTCCTTGATGTCATCTTTGTTTTCCTTGACTTCTTAATCTGCTGAAGGATCTGAAGTATAAATCTTTTGAATTCCTTAACAGGCATTTCCGATACTATTTCGTCTTCTGAGAGATTTCCTGGCTCTGTGTTTTGGTCACTTGATAGAGTCAGTCATCTTGTGCTTTTTTGTGTGTGATTTGAAATTGTCATGTCTGTAAGACATTGTGGTGCTATGGTACAAAGGAGCTTCAAAAACTTCATGGAAAAATTGAATTAAAAGATAATGGAATGTTTCCATTAATTTTTTGAAGTACCCTCATATTGATTTGTTGACTGTACAAAAGGGCTTCAAAGAGTTCATGGAAAATAAAATTAAAAGAGAATGGAATTTTTCCATAAACTTTTGAAAGTTGGTTTGTTTCACCCGTGTCTTTTGTTTTGTTTTAATATAGCCAGGCAATGGGTCAGATGTCCCTAGTGTGCAGCATGGGACATTTACCACTTGTCTCCAGGTAAATTTAGGCAAGAGTGTGGGCTAATGTCTGATTACTGGTCATGTAGAGCAAGTGAGGCCAGGCAAGGTTCCCACCTGTCATCAGTCCAGTGATGGACTGGTGTTGCCACTTACCCAGTGGGCAGGGCAGCAGGTGTGGGAATATGGCTGGGTAGAGTCTCTGACTCCCAACTAATGGGGGTAAATATATATATATAGATGATAGTTAAGATTAAGGTTTTGTGTCAGCTTGACTGGGCCAGGATTCTCAATGGTTTGGCAGTTAAGGAAAATTATAAAGAAAAGCAGGACAAAAAGGCAGCACAGCACTGGCATAAATTCCAGCTACCAAACACATAGGTGTGGCAGACTGGGCTGGGTAGAGTCACTGGTTCTTGTCAGATGGGAGGGGCGGGACAAAGAACTGGAGAGATAAGAAGAAGAAGAAGAAGATAAATTCAAGGAAGAGGGAAAAATAAGTTGAAAGAAAAAAGGAAAGAGAGAAAAAACCCAGCTCTAGCACAAGCTCTGGCCACCAAACATGCAGGTGTGATGGGTATGGTTGAGTAGTCTCTGGCTACTGGCTGATGGGAAAGAAGAAAATAAAGAAGTGGGAGAGGGAAAAAGTAAAGAGGGGAGAGGGAAGAAAACAGGGGGCAGGGGACGAACATAGCATCAGCACAAGCTCCAGCCACAGATGTCTGAGGCATTAGGCTCATAACACTTGATCCACTGGAGTGTGCCTCAGGCCAGTGGAAGGTGACAGTGTGGTGACTGGGGAGGGAGTAGAAAGAGGATCAGGAGAACATTAGATGGAGGAGGAGTAACAGGCAGAAATTTGACTGGTCACCAAGTGGGTGGGTGGAGACAGCACCTCTGGTCACTGGGAAGGTAAAGGGGGTGCAGGTTAAGGGAGCAATCATACCTTTCTAGTCACCAAACACCAGTGTGGGTGCCAGTGCAGTTCTGGGTGACTGGAGCCAGTCATCTCGTTTCTGCCCTGATAAGAACAAAGGTTGCAATAATTCAGAATGGCCATACATTGCCAAACCAGTTTTCTTACTTACTGTTCTCATTTAGTTTCTTCTTCTAATCAGCATTTGGTCTACCTCTTTATCCTTTCCTTTGAAGCTCAGAGGTCCAGTATTGCCATCTGTATTTGTTTCATTTGGTTCCTTGCATCTTTGTTGTAGAGGGTCTTGGTAGTATATCTGCCTAGTCCACCATCTTAGAGCCTCTCCCCAAAGTGCTTACTCTTATTAGGGAGAAATGAGTTAGTCCTGCAAGTTCTGAAGCACAGAGCCATCTAATAGGGATGCAGGACATCATCCCAATGGATATTGATACACACCACTACCCACACATCCATCCAGATGTTTTCATCCCACATTTTAGGGTCCAGATTTTCCAACCAGAGCCCTTCCATTCCCATAACAGACCAGGTTTAGGCGGAATGTTTACTCTCTGGAACTCCACAACTCTACCAAGCTTTGCATCTGTTTCCCAGCTGTTTTATATCATCCACTGAAAGAGAGAAGGGCCTCTTCATATACTACCAAATAAGCCCTCAAGTTCTTACAATTGGCCTTTAACTGTTTGCTTAACTGTTTGTTAATGGCCCTCAATTTCTCTTTATTCCTCCACATGACTATAAGGGAAAAACATGCCAACTTTGTTGTCCTCAGAGACATTGCCCACCTCCCCAATATCTTTGAAATGCTTGATCATTGCAGCTACCAGGCTCTTCCCCTGGCCCTGGCTGCTGCCTGAGCCACACTGTAACAGGAGCACGCTATGCCCCACTTCATCAGCATGCCTTTCTGGGGGAAAGGCTCTCCCCAGGTCTCATCTTTCTGCCTGTTTTCTTGAGACACTCCTAGTGTAACCTGTGCTAGTTCAAGTTCTCCAAGAAGCAGATGCCTAGTTATGATGACTTATGAGGAATTTACTGGTGGAAGGGAAATGGGGGCAGAATCCACCAGGGAGAGTCTTCAGACTGTTCTGCAGGTCTGTCACCTGAGGACTGATTAGAAGAGTCTCAGACAGAAGCACAATTCTCAGACATTCTTGGCCAGGTCAAGGGAGAGCCCTCAAGCCAGAGCTGTAGTCACCAACCAAGTTCAGTCGTTGGAAAGCAAGTTCAGACCTGGAAAGCATGGCCTCCGCACAGTGTTGGAGGGTCCAGATGACTAGTAACTGGGGTTGTCAATCATCTGTACACTCACCCCCTCCAACTCCAGCAGGAAGTTCTACGTTTGAGTAGCACATCAGCAAGTGCCTAAATACAGGGACCTTCCACCTCCCTGCTAACTTGTGAACAAGATGAGATGTGTAAATGCCCTAATCACTAAGTGTCTGAATTTGAGGGTCCCTCTGCCCTGCAAGGTGGTACAAACAGTTAATGCAATCAGCTGTGAATCCAAAGTCTGGAGTAAGAGTCTACACAGAGATGCCTCAGAAGGAACGCTTGGTGATCTACTTCTAAAAGTTGAGCTATTGGAAACCGTATTGAGCACAGTTCTACTCTGACACCTATGACTCACTATGAGTTGAAATTGAGTTTATAGCAACTGGTTTGTTTGTTATTATGTCCTGGAAACTCAACCAAATGGCCTTGCTCACCCATTCCTCCCACTCAGCACACTGACCATGGGTTCGGGCTTGGTCTCAGGAATGAAAACTGGTAAGTCATGATGGGCATCTCTGGTGTCCTTGGTGAGTCTAAGCTAGGATTTACTTGTCAGGCTTAAAAACTCTGGGACACTGATGCTCTCTCCACAACCAAACAGATTCCCTGGAGCTAGGTCACCGGCCAAAGACTTTATGTTGTGAGTTGAGGCCATCCCAGATGTGTTCCCACCTGCCTTTGTGGCCTGAAGTTCCACAATTAGAACCTTCTTTAGTCTGTAACATAATAGTCTCCAGGCTCTTTTTAAAAATTTTTTAAAAAACAAAACAAAACTGTATTCCTCATTCCCATTCTGCTCCCACTTCCCAACTGATTAAATCACAAATACTTCCATAAAAAATCACTTTCCTGGTCCTTTCCTCAGTTGTAGGAATAACCCGACAGTTCAAACCCATGAGCAGCTCCTCAGAAACACTATATAGGGCCACAATGAGTCAGCAGAACTTAACAATAACAGTAGAAGTGAACTGAGGTGTAAATTGTGAGCTCTTTTATAGAGGATGAGTTGGTGAGAAGGATGAAGGCCAATGAGGCATCGTAGTCTGCTGTTCCCTGCTAGACGAGGGGAGTCCCTGGGTGATACCAACCATTAATATGCTTGCCTTAGCTCTAACCACAGGTTGGAGTTTCTGGCCCACCCAGAGATACCTAAGAGGAAAGTCCTGGAAATTTACTTCGGAAAAACCAGCCATTGAAAGCCTCACGGAGCACAGTTCTACTCTGATATACATAGGGTCACCATGAGTCAGAGCTGACTTGATTACAACTGTTTTGTATTGTTTGTCTGGAAGGGGCAATTGATTGCGTTTTTGGTTTTGTTTTGTTTTTAATTTGGCATTTGGTCATTACACCTGTCTCTTTACAGGTAGTCTAGGAAAATATGTGTCTGTGTGTGACTTTGAGGCAAGAAAATGAACCTTTCTATCACGGGAATGGGTGTTCCATAAAAGAAATACGGTAGTGTTTTTGTTCCGTAGGTGTTGAAGGGGAGGGGAGGGTGCTGGAGCTGGATTACTCTAATTAAGCATTTGCACATTGTAACATCTTCAGGTGAAAATTATCATGGTCTAGAACGACAGAAGAAAGCAATGCTCTCTCCCCTCACCCTGCAGCTTGCATCACAGAACGCTGTGTTCCTCCTGGTGAAGCAGATGGCTGCAGTTCCTTAGAACTGCAAGCAGGTGGCCCTTGCTTGTTTCCAGCAGCTGGACAGAGTTCATGCAGAAAGCCTTCACCTTGAGATTGGTTTTTATTAGAGATTCTTCTCTAAACTCACAGGAAAGTAGGTAAGGCCAGGGAGGAGGACCCTCCTCTGGGTAGTTAGGGGCCGTGGTGATTCAGTGGTAGGATTCTCACTTTCTGTTCATGGGACCTGAGTTCTGTTCCTGGCCAATCCAATGCACCTGTTGCACAGCTACCATCCACCTGTCATTGGGGGGAGGAGGGGCTTGAAGAGTTGCATGTTGCTATGACGGTGAACAGGCTTCAGAACAGCTTCCAGAGTAAGGACTAGCAAGAAAGTCTTGATGGTCTATTTCTGAAAAACAGCCAATGAAAACCCTGTGGACCACAACAGTCTGATGTGCCACCAATCATGGGGATGGTACAGGACCACATAGTATTTCATATCGTTGTGCCTGGGCTCTCCACTAATTGAGGCCATTTGAAAATCTAGTCTATGAATCAGGAACTGAGTGGACTCCAGCCAACAACAATAACAACTGTAAATGTATGGATAAGAGCACATGAGCCCTTTACAGACCTGGAGCTAGTTGTCAAGGGTCTCTGGGTCCAGCTTCTACACCTGTTACATGGACATAGATAGCAAATTTAAGGAGGTGACTATATGAAAAGTTCCTTGGCCAGGGTCTGGCATGCTAAGACCTTCATAAATGAAAGCTGCTGTAAATATGATATGGAGTCCTAGTGTGGCGCTGTGGGCTAATGTGTCAGACTGCAAAGTCGTTTGAACTGCAGGGTTGGTGGTTCAAGCTAACCAGATGCTCCTTGGAAACCCTAGACAGGGTCACTATGGGTTGGAATCGACTCGACAGCAATTAACAACAACAACAACTGGAACAGCAGGTATACATAGTCTGCTTCCGAAACTCTAGTGTGTCTAAAATGCCACGTCACTTCATTACTTTAAAAATATTGAATTAAATCAGACTCCAGTTCCTCCATTCCATCAGGCTTTATTATTCCAGCTCCTCATTCCCTCAGGTCTCACACCTGAGGAGATACTGAGAAGGCACCAGTGTTGATACTGGGGCTAATGTGTGGGTATAATCTAGGTTCACACTGAGCTCACTCTGTTCCTTGGTACTTCCCAGGAAATAAACCAGATTGTGACAGTTTACACCATGGTAAGGTCTAGAAGAAGATCTGATGCTACAGTTTTTAACGCACTCAGCTGATAACCACAAGGTCATTGGCTCGAACCTACCAGCCACTTTTTGGGAGAAAGTTGTGATGGTCTGCTCCCATGTAGATTTACTGCCTTGGAAACCTTGTGGGACAGTTCTACTCTGTCCTATCAGATCTCTGAGTCAAAATGGCCTCAAGAGCAGTGAGGTTTGCTTTGGACTTGGAAAGCCCTGAGAGAAGGTTTAAACCAGAGCAGTAGCATGGTCTGATTTGTATTGTCTATAAAAATAACTTTGGTTACTGGGGGGGATCATGAGTTTGGGGTCAGTGGTCTTTTCTACATGGCAACTGGGCAGGAGACCAGTTGAGAAGCTGCGTTGGTGGTACAGGGGTGATCATGGCAGCCTGGACTATAGCAAGAGCAATTGTATGACCCTTCCACCTCTTAATGCTATCAGTTAGTACTGAGGCTACGAGATTACCAACCGAAGCATATGGCATCCTTTCCCACTTTATATAGGTGTTGTAATTATACTCTTTCTTCTTCCCCTTATTATTTAGAAAGAAACGTATGTAGCTTCCTCCTAAATTATTTTAAATATTACAACTGTCACAGACAAATTAATTTGTGTCTAGAGAAGAAGTCTATTCTTCAGATGGATTCTAATTTTCTTCCCATCAATTTTGTATTTAAAAACTATTCGTAAAGCAGTGAACTTCCCAGCCCATGGAACAAGTAAAATTGAGTGACTTTGGGCAAGAGACTTGCTTGCAGAGTGGGGTACCTTTAAGCACTTAATTGAGGGAGCTAGGTTTGCTGAACCGGGGAGGTAGAGAGCTGAGTGCCTTCAGGCTGAGGTTTATGGTGTAGTGGTGTGCCCTGTGAGAGTGTATCTGCAGCCTAAAAGAGCTTTGTAACCTTACTGGAGTAGGACAGAAGCCAGGTCATGGGGGGCAAGGGTCATCGAGAAGCCTACCTGTGGGCATCACTGGAAGAACTGTGTCCTGAACATTTCTGATTCTGAATTGGGACCTGTTAATTTTCCTAGTAAACTCTAACTGTGAGGATGGTATCTGGGTTCTGTGTGGCCATTGTAATGAATTATTGTACCCAGCTGAGAAGTAGAGTGTCCCATGAGAGGGATAGTTTGCTACCAATTGTTACATTCATTTTTTCTTTTCTCTCCTCCTTTCTTCTTGTAAGATGGATTTGGTCACCTCCTGTTTCCAGCTTTGTGCCAATTCTTCTTCACACCCATTGCCATTCTGAAGTGAGAAAGAGATCAGTAACGTTAATAATGTTCACTGGTAACTACACAGTTCTTACACACTTACCACGTGTTGGGCACCAAGTTAAAACTTTGTTTTACATAATTCTTATGACAATTCTGTAAGCCGGCATTTCCATTATCCACATTTCACAGAAGAAGAAAAGCTTCAGGCAACTAAACAAATTTTCCAAAATCTCATGACCAGAGCCAGCATTCAGACCCATGGCTGCCTGATCCCAAGGTGGGCCCTTGATTAACCACCTCACCCCTCCCATGGTTTTTACAGACTTGGCTGCCTGTATTATACCCATTGCCACTGAGACAATTCCCACTCATAACAGCTCTACAGGACAGAGTCGAATGCCTCATAGGGTTTACAAAGCTGTAATCTCCTGGTGTGGCGCTGTGGGTTCATGCACAAACTCAAAAGCTGTTTGAACTGCAAGGTTGCCTGTTGACGCTCACCAGTTACTCCTTGGAAAACCCTATACAGGGTTGTGATGGGTCAGAACCAACTCGACGGCACTTAACAGCAACAACAATTTTTATAGAAGCAGACTGTCACATGTTTCTTCCAGAGGGGCTAGTGGGTTCAAACAACTGAACTTTCAATTAGCAGCTGAGTACTCAATTAGTATAGCATAGTGGTTACAAATCAGTCTGTGAACCACAAGACAAGCAGTTTGAAACTACCAGCTGTTTCACAGGAGAAAGATGAGGCTTTCTGCTCCCGTAAAGATTTACAGCCTCAGAAACCCTGTACAGGGTTGCTATGAGTTGGAACCGACTCCACGACACATAACAACAACAACAATTCAGTTACTATGCCATCAGGACTCCAAGTTTGACAATGGAAATGGTGGACATGCGTTGAATTCAGACCCCAGTTGAATTCCCTGCACTAAATGAAATAGGCAACATGCAAATAAGTAACCTAGCTGTTTTCTAAATCGACCTTTCAGGCATTTTCTACCAGTGTAGAAAAGAAGTCTGTAACTTCTTGGGTAAAACTGGACCTTGATTGACTATCATGTTGCTGTCAGTTCAGATTAGTGCTCACACATGTGTGATGGTCCGTGGAGGCTGCATGATGCTCCGTTAAATTCAGTCCAGCAATGGCTCCTACTCATCAAACCTCCACTAAGAAAGCAGAGCTGGCACAGCTGCTAAGACAGTCCTGGTTTAATGACTTCCTTCATTTTCATGACTGGCCATCATTAATGACATTTGGCTACCACACATACTCAGTGAATTAGGATGTCCTGGAAAATGTGACTTCTTCATAGGAAGTTGAAAATCCAAAACTTGCATCTGGATTTTACGTCTCCTTATACAACAAGACAAGTCTCTCAAGACAGCCCATTTTGCAAGTAGCTTGGCAGCATTCATCTGCAGCTTGCTTCCTCTCCATTCTTCCTTCTCCCAGCAGCTCTGTAGCTGAATTGGAGTAGGAGTGGGCTCAATGGATGAAGAATCTAAGACTGTGCCTTCCTTACTCAGTGACTTTGACCACTGACAGGCTGCGTCACTTCTCCCTGTCTTTGTTCTTGCTGCCACACAGGTTTCTGCTGTCTTTGAAACCTTAATGACACCTTCTTCTAGCAGACTCTAGCTCTCTTTCTCTGAATAGTTTGCCCTTCTTAAGATTGGTACGGCTTCTCCAAGGAAGGCAGGTATGGAAATTGTAAGCATAAGCTCTTACTAAGTACTGGTGGTGGTGGTGGTGGTGTGCCATGGAGACGGTTCTGACTCGTAGCGACCCTGCATAGGGTTTCCGAGGCTGTACATCTTTACAGGAGCAGAAAGCCTCATCTTTCTCCCATGGAACAGCTTGTAGTTTCAAACTGCTGATCTTGAGGTTAGCAGCCTGACTCAAAACCACTATGCTACCAGAGCTCCTTACTAAGTACTAGCCATTACTATTACTACTATTATCACTGCTGCTGCTGTTGCTACTACTACTATTAGTAAATCTTTGGTGCAGTATTGTCACTGTTATATAACTTACATCCTTCTAGTTGCCTAGAACAGTGTTGGGTACACAACAGCTGTTTATTAAATACTTATTGGCCTGGTTTTATGCTTTAGCTTTGCTTCATTATCTGCAAAATATTCATAAGGTGTTTCCCAAAGTTTAGCCATTCCACACTAACTTTGCTTACTGATGCATCACCTGTATTGTTCTTGTTTTATTTCTTCAATACTTTTTTTTTCTAATCAATTGACCACCTTTTAATTTTTTATTTCTTTCATAGTAAGTCCATTTGTTATTAGATAAATATTATAAATACCCAAAGGCTTTTGATTGTTTGGAACATGACAAGCTATGGTCAATATTGTGAAGTATGAGTATTCCTGAACACTTAATTGTACTCATAAGGAATCTGTACATGGCCCAAGAGGCAGTTGTTTGAACAGAACATGGGAACACTGAATGGTTTAAAATGAAGAAAGGTGTGAGACAGGATTGTATTCTTTTACCATACTTATTCAACCTGTATGCTGAGCAAATAATCTGAGAAGCTGGGTTTTGTGAAGAAAAACGTGACATCAGGATTGGCGGAAGACTCATTAACAACCTGCGATATGCAGATGATACAACCTTGCTTGCTGAAAGTGAAGAGGACTTAAAATACTTACTGATTAAGATCAAAGACCACAGCCTTCAGTATGAATTTCATCTCAATGTAAAAAAAAAAACAAAAATCTTCACCACTAGACCAATCAACAACATTCTTATCAATGGAGAAAAGATTGAACTTGTCAAGGACTTTATTCTTCTTAGATCAACTATCAACACTCATAGAAGCAGCAGTCAAGAAATCAAATGACATATTGTATTAGGCAAATCTGTTGTACAAGACCATTTTAAAGTGTTGAAGAACAAAGATGTCAGCTTGAGGACTAAGGTGCGCCTGACCCAAGCCATGGTATTTTCAATAACCTCATATGCATGCAAAATTTGGACAGTGGATAAAGAAGAACACAGAAGAATTGATGCTTTTGAGTTATGGTGTTGGAGGAGAATATTGAAAGTGCCATGGGCTGCCAAAAGAACCAACAGATTTGTGTTGGAAGAAGTGCAACTAGAGTGCACCTTGGAGGCCAGGATGGCCAAACTTCATCTCTCATACTTCGGACATATTGTCAAGAGAGATCAGTCACTGGAGAGGGATATCATGTTTGGTAAGGTGGAGGGTCAGAAAAAAAGAGGAAGACCCCCAGCTAGATGGATTGACAAAATGGCAGCATCAATGGGGTCGAACGTGGCAACAGTAGTGAGGTTGGTCCAGGACCAGGCAGTGTTTCATTCTATTGTGCACAGGGTCTCTGTGAGTTGGTACCAACTTGATGGCACCTAACAACAACAACAATAAATAGTGGAGTGTGATGACTCCACATGGTAATGACTGGACTGTGAACCATAAGGTCTGTGGTTCGAGCCTGCCAGACACTTCTCGGGAGAAAGATGAGACTCTCTGCTCCCATGAAGATGTAAAGCCTCAGAAACACTATACAGGGTCACTATGAGTCAGAACCAACTGGATGGCACTTAACAACAGCAGTTATAAATAGAGAGCAAGAATCTTATGCTATAAATAGAAGGGAACTGTGAAACATAACTTATAACTATTCAAATTTTAGAAGCTTGTCCATGTACCATATTCTCCCGTGTCACCTGTGAAAAAAGACATCAATGTCTGAACTTTACTTGAAGTGGGTTGTAGAGGAGCTGCCAATGTCCCACCCTCATTGTGCTCTAGAGACTTCTAACTGCAAATATCTGCATCTCTGTGTCTAAGGGTTGTATCTATAACTACAGAAGGCCCCTCTGCTCTACCAGAAAATTAGCATCTCTGAGGGCAGCTCTTAACCAATGTCTGGACAGGAATTGGTGTATGAGTACCCCAGATCCCTCACTCCTCTGGTGGGCTACTTCTGAGGCATGCCTTTATGTGGTTTTCCAGACTTTCCCCACAAAGTTCCAGTCATTCTCTGTAGGATCTGGCTTACTTTGTTGTTGGTAATTACTGCCAAGCAGGTTTCAACTCATAGTGACCCTGTATAGGGTTTCTGAAAAGCGACTGGTGGATTTAAACTAACAACCTTGCAGAAAATAGTTCAGTGCTTATCCTACGGAGCCACACCAGCAATTTTGGCTTAATAAATGCACCCATTATCGACTGTCTGCCTTTCCTTTATCACCTCATCAGTCCCTTAACCGGGTCCCTGCCCCTTTCAAATTAACTCCTTATAATCACATCCTTACCTGTAGGCCTGCTTTTGGGGGAAACTAAGTCAGGATCTATTTGCAGATCAAAGAACAAAGGTCATTTTTACACTTACCAGTTGAGGTTTGCATGACACTTTATTCAATCTATGCCAATTTAACAAGTGATGAGTGAAAACAAATACAACGATAGTTGGACAAATATTTTATCGTGAGTCTATTTCACAATGCTGTAACAATTTGAAAATCTCCAGGAAAAAAAAAAACTATTTTTGTTATGAATGGTCTAATAGTTTCCAATAGTAGTGGATCTTTCCAACACACACACATGAGACAAAAGTTTTATTTGGAGAATGTCCTCCAGTGGAGGAAAGCCAACATACTTAGTTTATTAAGTATTATTAAGCAGAAAAGTTGATAATAATGGCAAAGACTTAATTTGAGAGAATATTTGAAGGAGATATCCACCAAGTATTAACTATGAAGGGACTTCAAAAAAGTTC
>NW_006408750.1:1268948-1289752 GCF_000296735.1 Chrysochloris asiatica
TCATCCATGTTATGTGGTGGCTTGCAGCCTCCTTGTTATTCTTCAAGGTAGCATAATATTCCATTGTGTGTATGTACCACAGTTTGTTTTTCCATTCTTTAGTTGATGGGCACTTAGGCTGTCTCCATCTTTTTGCTATTGTAAATAGTGCTGCTATGTCCATTATCTTTTCATTACATTTTCCCACAATTTTTTTAAACCCTCAATATTCTACAATACTGACTATGGTTAATAATTAGTTCCAAAGTCCTCATGATTTCAGCATTTCATCATCTACGTAAAACTTTCTATTCTTGCCTCCTGTAAACACTGCCCAGTGAGTGAAACAACAGCAAAAACAGCTTAGAATAAAAGGACAGCCTTTATCATCTGTTGTGTTGATCTAGATGCTCTGACTTTTTCTACTTTGCCCCTTCAGTGATTCCAACATTAATGTGGTTCTTCTTAAGAACTGTTGCTTGCTTATTTGAAATTCAGCCTCTTTTTGGGAGGCTACTCATAGGAATTCAATGGTCATAAAGGAGATCAAGTCCCCAGACTTCATAGACCTTGTAAACTATTGAGAAATTTATGTAGCTAATCAAATAATTATAAAGCATAAATGCTATGAAGAAAGAGGACAATATTGCTCAGTTTTGGTCAACTACTCAAGATCAAAAGGGCAGCATTTACTGAAGGACAAAATTCAGAAGGGTTGTGAAAGAAGAAGGGAAACAAGAATCGCAGGGAGGAGGTGGAAGTAAATGATGTTATACTGAGGGGAATACAATCATTGAACTGATATTAAGTATATGATTTGTGACTTGTTGAATGTGAAACTGATGATCTGTTTTGTAAACCTTCACTCAATTAACAATAAAAGGTTCAAAAGAAAGAATAGAAAAAGGGCAGTATTCTTCAAAAGAGATTGTTTTCAAAGTATTTGAGTGGAGGATTATCAAATGGAATGGAGGGTGTGTTCAGCAGAGAGTAGTAGAAACCTGATAAATGATAGTTTAAACAATTTAGGGTTTGTTTCTCCCCATGGAGGATGAGAAATCTAGAGGTGGGCATACCAATGTTCATATGGCAGCTGCTCAATGCCAGTAGGGTCCTAAGATTTTTTCCAGATTTCTGATCTGCCATCATTAGAGTATGGCCCATGACCTCATGTCTACCAGAAGGCTCTTGGAGTTCCTTTCATCCATCCATCCATCCATCCATCCATCCATCCATCCATCCATCCATCCATCATCATCAAGGCTCAGGCATAAGAAAGGAGAAAGGATGAAGTGCAAACAAAATATGCTTGCCTATTGAAATGGCCTCCCTTTTCTGAAAATTTCCGGAAGTACAATTTAATAATATCTGTTTACATTTCTTTGACTTTAACTTTTTCACATGGCTCTTCCTAGCTGCAAGGGAGACTAGGAAATGCAATATTTTACTGAGAACTTTTCTGTGGCCTACAAAAACAGAATAACATTATTAGAAAGGGAAAAAGTGAATAGTAGATAGGCAACTGGTAATCTGTGCCCCAAGATAAAGGTTGGGGAAAAGCTCTTTTGAGGAAATAATATCTAAGCAAGGTCTTAAAAATGATGAAGAGTCAACTATAAGAAGAGAAGTGGGAGAGGTGTTCCAGAAAGAGGGGACACCCTATATGAAGATCTGGGGGAAAGAAGCCCAGGGTAAGAGAATGTCCCATCATGAGCAGGTGAGATTATTCCACCCCTTTCCTGGTTTTCATTGAGAGGCATGATGACTGTAGTCAAATAATAAAAAAAATGCTGAGCAGGAATATTAAATGACTGTTCCCAGAAAGAAAATATTATATATCACCATTTCTCTATGACTCATCCCTTCCCCAATATCTTCAGTTTTGAGCACTTGCTTTTTCCAGTGGAAGTATGAAATGCTGGTCCCTTTTCCTGCCAAACTCCTCATCAGCTTTGTTCTGGATGCTGGAAAAAAGAAATCCTGTTTCCTGTTCTTTGTTTCCTGGCGGTAGCCTCTGGTTCCACCCCCTTCTTGGTCTCACAGTGTCCATTTCCTTCTCCAGCCCCAGAGTCTCTAACAAGCTCATAGATCACTTTTCTCTCTCACAGTTACTAGTTAATCACACAGAATTATCAAAGAGGAAAATTACTTTTTCTCATTAGTATGTTTTTGTTTTCCCCCCTACTTGGATCTCTTTGTTTTGCTTTTTCTTAGGCTAATTTCCCAGGCTCTTCTCTGCAAAGGCAGGAAGAAATTAAGCAGGTGTTGAGGGGCTGGTTCTCCTGGGGCACATACTGGAGCAATGTTGATGCCAGAACCAGAAATGATGTAATCAGGTCTTTGGCAACAAAATGAAGACAAGGAAAACTCCAGGGGTTTCTATCATGGGTGTGAGATGGAGACACAACTCTATGACCAGGAGAGGGAGTAAAACATGCCTATCTAAGAGAAGAGCTTCTTGGTTAGCATGTTTTTTCACTTAGAGGCTGGCTGACCTTGGATAAGTTACTTGGCCACCATCTGAGATAGCTAGTGCTGCTGTAACACAAATACCACAAGTTCATAGCTTCAAAGAACATAAATTTTATTTTCTCACAGTTATGGAAGCTGACAGTTCAAATCAGGGTCTTGGCTGTGTTGATTCCTTCCTTGTTGGTAGCCCTAGGCATTCCTTGGGTCCTTGGTGATCCTCACATGGAATTTGTTGTGTGTATATGTGTGTGTGTCTAATGTGATCTTTTTATCATTCAGAAGTGATGGAACTTAAAACCCATTCTACTTGAGTATAATCTAATTAAGATAACAAAGAAAATCCTGTTTCCAAACAGGATCACATCTGAAGGGGTAGAGGTTATAATGCCAACACATGTGGTAGGAGGCCACAATATACTCTATAATAACCTCTCTAAACTTTATTTCTTCATCTGTAAAATGGAGACAATACTTTCTACATCCTGTTGTTGTTGTTAGGTGCCATCGATTGGTACCTTATGCACAGTAGAATGAAACACTGCCCTATCCTGGGCCAACCTCACTACTGTTGCCATGCTTGAGTTCATCGATGCTGCCACTTGGCCAATTCATCTCGTTGGGAGTCTTTCTCTTTTTCTCTGATCTTCCACCTTACCAAACATGATATACACCAGGACTCCACAGCTTACTCTGATGGTGGTGGTGGTTTCTACATCCTAGAGTTGTGTAAATTAAATAAAATGATGGATGCAAATTGCTTATTGCAGTATCACATAATAGTCATTCAGTAAAGCATCATTATTGTTGCTACTGCTGGGATTTAAGCTGTGTGTCTATATGTGTTTATTAAGAGTATGCATAATATTATTCATCCAACTTAGGAGAAGAAAACATAAGGAAAATTGCTGAATCCTTCATGAAGAAGATGGGCCAATCTGTTCAAGATTGGCATCAACCCTCAGCCTATCTTCACTATTGTCTTGAGAGACTGATAATAAGCTCCCTAGAGTTGGGGGACATTTGAGATGGTTGATATGCCCCAAGGTGCTCTCAGTTTGAGCTAAACCACAGCTCTCCAGCTAGCCTTCTTCTGGGAAGTGTCAAAAGATGAAGGAAAGAAAGCCTTCTTGGGACTCTCTCTAGGGTTCATTGATGAATGAGGAAAATTCCAGCTGGGAATATAAATTTAAGAGCCATCTTTCTTACTTTTATGATGGAATTGGTTGTATTGTTGTTGTTGTTAGGTGCCATCGAGTCAGTACCGACTCATGACGACCCTATGCACAGCAGAACAAAACACTGCCCAATCCTGGGCCAACTTCACCATTGTTGCCACGTTCGAGCCCATTG
The DNA here is from genome assembly GCF_000296735.1 of Chrysochloris asiatica. Taxonomy (NCBI): domain Eukaryota; kingdom Metazoa; phylum Chordata; class Mammalia; order Afrosoricida; family Chrysochloridae; genus Chrysochloris; species Chrysochloris asiatica. The sequence continues at coordinate 1,272,750 of NW_006408750.1, forward strand.
ATGCTGCCATTTTGCCAATCCATCTCGATGAGGCTCCTCCTTGCCTTCTCTGACCCTCCTTCTCCAGTGACAACAAGTCCCTCCTGACAATATGTCCAAAGTATGAGAGACAACGTTTGGCCATCCTGGCCTCCAAGGAGCACTCTGGCTGCACTTCTTCCAACACAGATCTGTTGGTTCTTTTGGCATCCTATGGCACTTTCAATATTCTCCTCCAACATGATAACTCAAATGCATCAATTCTTCTGAGGTCTTCCTTATTCACTGTCCAGCTTTCACATGCATATGAAGTTAGTAAAAATACCTTGGCTTGGGTCAGGCGCACCTTAGTCCTCAAGCTGACATCTTTGCTCTTCAACACTTTAAAAAGGTCTTGTGCAGCAGATTTGCCTAAAGCAATATATAGTTCACTGGTCTGGCCAAATCATATGTCTACCCGCAAATCAATCATTCTAATCCAGGTAGTGGAATTCTCTCACTTGGTCAGACTGAGTTAAGCCCTGATTCTTAAGAACATGTTGTAGATGGAGTAGAAACAATTAATGTCCTTATGTTTCTCAAGTCTCTGAATTCTCAGGATCTGGTGCTATTAGAAGACTGCTGTAGGAGATTTCGATTTGAGAATGAGCAACCCAGTTTTCTCCCCCTCATTAATAGAATTATTTTTCTGATCATCCATATATTAAATTGGACAATAAATGAGCCTCCACATAGTAATCTTGCCTTGCCTCTGCTCTCATTACTCTATAATAATGAGAGCTGCTAGTATGCGTTTGGCTTCTATTGGAGGATTATGAAAACACTGATAGCACAGTCAATATTTTGAGCTAGATTATGTCTTTTGATATAAACTGAGGACAGAAAGAAAAGCTCTGGCTTGTCAGGGTGGGTGCCCTTTGATCTAAATCATCCCCACCACCAGCATTCACAATGGAAAAAGTTTTCTGCCTGAACAGTATGTGGCAATATAGGATAATCACTGGAACACAAGGTTTGTTTGAACCACAAGGTCAGCAGTTCAAACTCACCAACCACTCCCTCCTTGGAAGCCCTATACAGGGTGGCAATGAGTCCTAACTTAAAAACAACATAGCTGTCTCACTTGAGGTTTCTCTTCACATACACGCTGGGGTAAACATAAGCAATTGCAGGGCACTAATGCCCACTGAAAAATAGCTTACACTGAGCCACAGATTTTTTTCCAACTGGCAATTGACAGAAATTTTTGGTGTTTTCTGGGTCAGATTAAATTCATCAGGATACTTAAAGGAGTTTATTCTTTCCTCTGATTCTTAAAACCACAACTAAGGACTTCTTCCAATCCTTGAAACATCCTTTAAAGCCGCCCCTCCCCCCCCCCCCCCCCCCCCACACACACACACCTTTTTCTTCTGACACATTAGGCACTAAAGACCCAAGAACACCATACAGGAAGAAAGCAAAAGATCATTAAGAAGACAAGAAAAAGAGAAAAGACCAAAATCAATGTAAGGAGAGACTCTGAAACTTTCTCTCCAGCATAGACATGCTAAAGCAAATGGAAGAAGTGAGGAGGTACAAGAGCCAAATAGAAAATTTCAAAGGTCAGCTTGAAAAGACAAAGTCAAATATTTCCAGCTCAAAAATTTGGAGTTAGAAAACCAAAAGGGAAGAACACGCTCAGCATTTCTCAAGAAAAATTTCAAGCCTCGACTTATGCTGTTGAAGGAATCTTTGGGCAAATTATTGAATGATGCAGAAAACATTAAAAGAAGATGGAAGGAATACAGAGTCACTGTACCAAAAGGAAATGGTCAATGTTCAACCATTTCAAGAGGTAGCGTATGATCAAGAATCAATGATCCTGAAGGAAGAAGTTCAAGGTACATTGTAGTCATTGGCAAAGAACAAATCATTGGGAATTGATGAAATACAAATTGAAATTTTCAAGAAAGTGAGGTAGCACTGGAGGCACTCACTCATCTATGTCAAGAAATTGGAAGAAGACTACCTGGCCAACTGATTGGAAGAGATCCATATTTGTGCCCATTCCAAAGAAAGGTGACCCAATGGAATGCAGAAATCATCAGACAATCTCTTTGATATCCCATGCGAGTAAAGTTTTACCAAAGGTAATACAGAAATGACTGCAACCATACATTGATCGAGAACTTCCAGAGGTTCAAGCTGGATTCAGAAGAGGACATTGAATGAGGGATATCATTGCCGATGTCAGATAGATCTTGGTTGAAAGCCTTACTATGCAAGGCTTTCGGTTATGTGGATCATAACAAGCTATGGACAGCACTGCGAGTATGAATATTCCTGAACACTTAATTGTGCTCATGAGGAACCTATACATAGACCAGGAGGCAGTTATTTGAACAGAACAAAGGAACACTGAATGGTTAAAATAAGGAAAGGTGTGCGACAGGGTTGTGTTCTTTCACCATACTTATTTTACCTGTATGCTGAGCAAATAATCCAAGAAGCTGGGTTATATGAAGAAAAACATGGCATCTAGATTGTAGGAAGACTCATTAACAACCTTGCTTGCTGAAAGTGAAGACTTAAAGTACTTACTGATGAACATCAAAAACTTAAGCCTTCATCTCAATGCATCTCAATGTAAAGAAAACAAAAATCCTCACCACTGGATCAATAAACAACATTCTTATCAATGAAGAAAAGATTGAAGTTGTCAGAGACTTCATTTTGCTCAGACCAACCATCAACCCTCATGAAAACAACAGTCAAGAAATAAAACAACACATTGCATTAGGCAAATCTGCTATACAAGATCTTTGTAAAGTGTTGAAGAGCAAAGGTGCCCCTGACCCAAGCCATGGTATTTTCAATAACCTCATATGCATGCGAAAGCTGGACAGTGAATAAGGAAGACTGTAGAATTGATGCATTTGAGTTATGGTGTTGGAGGAGAATATTGAAAGTACCATGGACTGCCAAAAGAACCAACAGATCTGTGTTGGAAGAAGTATAGCCAGAGTTCTCTTTAGAAGCTGGCCAGACTTCGTCTCTCATACGTAGGACATGTTATCAGGAGGGATCAGTCACTGGAGATGGGTATCATGTTTGATAACATGGAGGGTCAGAGAAAAAGAGGAACACCCCCAATGAGATGGACTGGTACAGTGGCAGGATCAATGGGCTCAAACATAGCAGTGATTGTGAGGTTGACCCAGGACCGGGCAATGTTTGGTTCTGTTGTACATAGGGTCGCTATGAGTCAGTACTGACACGATGACACCTAAAAACAACAACAACCTTTGTCTTCAAGATTCCTTTTTTTTTTTTTTCTTTCAAGTTTTTACTGTCAACTGAGTGATAGTTTACATGGAAGAACATCAGCTTTACACCATCGTTTCATTGCAATGATTACAATCTCCTCCATGCATCAACAGTATTTGCTTCCATTCCCTCTGGTTTTTGTTTGTTTGTTTTTTGGGGAAGGGGTGTACAGAAAAACACTCAGGAAGATACAGTAATTTAAACAACCAAAGAGCACATTCTGCAAGCCTGCCTCCTGGCCGCCAGCACTCAGCCCCTCTCATTCCATGAGTCCAGAGTCCTCAGCTGATCCTTCTCTCCATGTCCCCATCTCTGCCTCCATCTCTGGTGTCTCTGCTTCTCTGGATAGAGTCCCACATTCTGCCTGTTCTCTTCTCCCTTGATGGTCCTAGGGTCCTCTGCTTCTGGACTGTAAGATTAACTGCTCAGCCATTTTTGTTACAAAACCTCTACCTTTACAGTTGTGATAGTTACAATTAGTCATGATAGCAAGTACTCACTATTGAATCATGAGAATCCTATCCCCATCTCTTTTCACCAGACCCTTCTAGACCCAATAGATGAAAACTCTTCAGTGCAGACTCTACCATACCCTGCACACTCTTAAACCAAACGCTCTCTTGAAAACTTGTAAGCCAGTCACTTTGTGCATTTATCACCCCCTCCTTTTAGGTAGCCAATGTCTAAGTTGCCTGTCCCTATATACCTTGTATACAGAGGGGATACAATTGATAATTGTGAAGTATCAATGTGAAGATGTGAAGACTCCTTCCCTCTCAGTTGGTACCTTGGCCTACTACTACATCCATAAGTATAAGTCAAGTTAAGAATTTCTTATAATAAAGAGTTTAAACTTGTTTCCTTAAAGGTTTGTTGTAAACTTCAGATAGTATTATTGTTATTGTTAATCATTGTGTTGTAATTATTGTTTAGTGCCATTTAATCAATTCCTACTCATAGCGTCCCTGTACAGGGTTTCCAAGGAGCAAGCAGCTGGTGGGCTTGAACCTCCAACCTTGTGGTTTGCAGTCCAGTGCTTATTTAAATTCAAATGGATCTAACAGTCATTAGTGTGCTCTTGTGGGTATCTTGAGCTTTGATAATCATCTTCTTGAAACTGTAGCGAGCTTGTTTATGATCAAGTGAAAGTGAGATAGACTGGGGATTGTGAAATGTATTAGATTTTCAATTGCAGAGACATCATTATAATGTTGTTATTGTTGTTAAGTGCTATTGACTTGGTTCCAATTCATAGCGACCCTGTATAGGGTTTCCAAGGAGCAGCTGGTGGATTTGAACCATCACTATACTAGCCACTGTGTACTGTCTGCCTATCATGTGCTTGGCATCAGCTATTCATGGCATCAAATGTTGCCATCCTTCCAACAACATGGGAGGGTGCTACAGCTTTGATTGCTTACAATGACCTACTCAAAGTTCTATCGCTGGTATGGGACCCAGCCAAAACCTGATCTCAGGTTTGCCCAAGAATCTAAAGGATGAACTCTGATCTAAATATGTTGCTTGTTGCCATAGAGCCAGCTGTAAATCGTGGTGACCTTATATATAACAGAATGAAATGTTGGTTGGTCCTGCACCACCTTTATGATCTTTGGTATGACTGAATCTATTGTTGCAGCTCATGCATCAATCCATCTCATTAAGAGGTTCCCTTGTTTTTGCTGGTCCTCTATTCTAACCAACGTAATGTCTTTTTCCAGCAACTGGTCTTTCCTGATAACAGTTACAGAGTGAGTTCATTGAATTCTCACCATCCTTTCTTCTAAGAAACATGCATTTCTGTCTAAGACTGATTTGTTAACCCTGTTGGCAGTCTACAGTATATTCAATATACTTAGCCAACACCATAATTTGAACATATCAGTTCTTCTAAAGGAGAAATGGAGTCCTGGTATGGCACTGTAGGATAAGCACTGGACTGCCAGGTTGGTTTGAACCACAAGGTTGGTTGTTAAAGCTCACCAATTGCTCCTGGGAAACCCTATGCAGGGTTGCTATGAGTCAGAACCAACTTGACGGCATTTAACAACAATAACAAAAGCTGGGGTGGGGAATGTTCATCCCACAAGACATATGTTGTTGTTGTTGTGTGCCACAGAGTCGGTTCTGACTCATAGTGACCCTGTACAGGGTTTCCGAGGCTGTAAATCTTTTATGGGAGCAGAAAGCCTCATCTTTCTCCCATGGAACATAAGGCCTGTGAAATCATTTGGTCTGGCCCTGCCTAGGCAACCACAATTTCAGCTATGAAGTTAGGGGTGAGTTAATGAAATGTTTGCTCAGGTTTTAGGTTGATAATTTTGTATGGCCCGTTAATCATGTGCAAAGTTTGGCAGAAGAAAGTTTCCCCACCCATGTTCTAAAGAAAGACCAAATAATTGTTGTTGGAAGTGCCATTGAGTCAGTTCTGACTCGTAGAAATCCTGTGTAGGGTTTCTGAGAAGCAGCTGGTGAATTTGAACTGCCGACCTTGCAGTTCAAACTGATCTTTAGTCCAGTGCATTATCCCACAGTGCCTCGCCATATAATTGTTGTTGTTGTTGTTCTGTCAAGTCAATTCCAACCCATAGCAACCCTGTATAAGGTTTCCAAGGAGCAGCTGGTGAGCTTGAACCACTGACCTTGCAGTTTAAACGACTTTGCAGTCTGATTCATTAACCCATAGCGCCACACCAAATAATTAGCAGTGATTAAATGAGACTCACTAAGAGAACCTCCTAGACTGTGGCAGAGAATGGGTTTTGTTTGGTTGTATATATATATGAGTTTGACTGTTTTTTTAATAGGAGGAACTGATGCACAAAAAGGAATTCATGCAGTGGGTCTTATGTCAACCAAAGATTAGTTACAGTTCTGAAAGTGACACTAAGATTATCTGGCCAGTCCTCGGTGGAGAGCTTGACAGCTGATTTTGAGATTTACGGCTTTCTGAAAGAAAATTGGCCCAGTGACAAATATGGTTGGCACTTCAACCATTTTGCTTGTACTTCCCCTATCAGGTTTTTGGAAACTGTTGCTCCTTATATACTTTAGCTAAAACATGACTTAACACAGAGACTGGATCAGTTCTTCAGGAAGTGAAAGAACTGCTCTGGATCCCAGATTAAGAATCACCCGATACTGTTGAAGGGTCTGGCTAAACTTTACAGTTGGCCTAACCTAGGATGTCTATTTCCCAGGAGGGGATTTCTTGACACTTTCTTCTAACCTTGTGATGATCCCTAGGCCAAAGGACCTTCCAGGATATTCCTCGATTCCACAAGTATATTGTGAGCACCTCCTGTGTGCCACACAGTGATAGTGATGCCTTGATAGACAAGCATAGTTATGGAGTTTGTAGTCTGGTCAGGGATGCAGAACAGGACATGAGCAGTGAGTTCCATTGCTATTTTTCTTGAGATGCAGTGCCACATTTATTACTCTTTCCAATGATATCTGGAAATAAATAGAAGACATCTCAATTTATCACAAAGGGGCCTAAGGAAAGGAATGAGAATAGATGGGAATACATAGATAATAAGTAATTAATCCATTGTTTGTTAGCCCTATTACTTAAAATCATTAGCTTCAGTTACCCTCTGTATAAATAAGGATAATCATTGTTACTGATATTGTTAAGTGCCGTCCAGTTGGTTTTGACTCATAGCAACCCTGACTCTAAGGAGCATCTGGTGAATTTGAACTGCTGACCTTCGGGTTTTAACCGACCTTGTGGTCCAGTGCATTATCCCACATGCCACACTAGGACTCCAAGGAAAACAATAATAATGACTATAAATGAGCTAACACATTAAAAATATTCCTCAAAGTTCCTGGTTCCCAGAAGTGCTCAATAACAATTAGCTAGAGTCATGAAAATGATAAAGATTTCAGTAAAGAAAAATATACCCATTCCTCACTTAGCAACATGCTTAAATTCCAAAGAGCAAGTAGTTATGAAAAAATGGGGAATAACCAATCAGATCACAAAATGCCTGTCAAATCCTACCAAATAACTGCCAAATTACATCATTAATATAACTGCCAAGCCACTGAGAATGATGGTCCAGATAAATTGACACCTAACCTTAACCACTACAGTGAAAGTTACTCTTGCCTCACATATCAGTATTTGTTGCTGCCAAATATATGTCATTAATGCATAAAATAATAAAATGGAGTTTTATATTATTGTCATAAATGCAAAATTTTGGATCATGAGATACTCAGTAAATGAGGAGTAGGTGTCATAACTATAACAATGAAGTGCTAGCTGTTGTTATTGTGCTGTTGAGGCAGTTCTGACTCATAGTGACCCTGTATAGGGTTTCCGAGAAGTGGTTGGTGTGAGTTTTAACAATAAACCTTTGGGTTCAAACTGACCTCGTGGTCTAGTTCTTATCCTACAGCACCAAACCAAGACAGTGCCTCAGAGTAGAAACAAAATAGAGACTACTGAGAGAAATGGTTCAATCATCAAAGCTACTTTCCCTTCAGTGTTGTTGCAAATAGTTGTCATTCAGTTGGTTGTAACTCATGACAACCTTATGAAAACAGAACAAAAATCTGCCCAGTCCTGCACCATCTTCATGATAACTGGCATGTTTGAATTTGTGGCTGTAGCTATTGTGTAGTACCTCTCAGCTAAGGAGGCTCATCTTCCAGCATTGCATTGGGCAATATTCTCTTGTGATCTTTGGGGCTTTCATTGACTACTTTTCAGAAGTCAATCTCCACTGTCTTCCTAGTTCGCATGTTATCAATTTGTCATACTGTGGTTGCTTAGATGTTGCTATGATGCTGGAAGCTACGTCATATATATTTCAAAGACTAGAGGATGGGTTTCAGCAGAGTTTCTGAACTAAGGTGGACTAGGAAGGAAGTTATTTCCCATCACTGTTGTTGGTGGTGGTGGTGATGGTTATGTGCCATGGAGTCAGTTCAGATTCGTAACTAGGTGCCATCAAGTCCATACCAACTCATATCGACCATATGCACAACAGAACGAAACACTGCCCAATCCTGGGCCAACCTCACAATTGTTGCCATGCTTGAGCCCATTGATGCTGCCACTTTGCCAGTCCATCTCGTTGGGGCTCTTCCTCTTTTTCTCTGTCCCTCCACCTTACCAAACATGATATCCTCCTCCAGCAACTTGTCCCTCCTGACAATATGTCCAAAGTATGAGAGACAACGTTTGGCCATCCTGGCCTCCAAGGAGCACTCTGGCTGCACTTCTACCAACACAGATCTGTTGGTTCTTTTAGCAATCCATGGCACTTTCACTATTCTCCTCCAACACCATAACTCAAATGCATCAATTCTTCTATGGTCTTCCTGATTCACTGTCCAGCTTTCGCATGCATATGAAGTTATTGAAAATACCATGACTTGGGTCAGACACACCTTAGTCCTCAAGTTGACATCTTTGCTCTTCAACACTTTAAAAAGTTCTTGTGCAACAGATTTGCCTAATGCAATGCATCGTTGATAGTTGATCCAAGAAGAATGAAGTCCTTGACAACTTCAATTTTTTCGCCATTGATAAGAATGTTTATTGGTCCAGTGATGAGGATTTTTGTTTTCTTTACATTGTGATGCAGTGCATACCGAAGGCTATGGTCTTTGAGTCACCCCTTAAAATGCATATTTGAGTGCAGTTTCCAACCCTCTTTTAAATACTTAAGGTTGGGCTTTCTCTTAAATTTGTGTGCAAAGGACTGGGTGCGACTGAAGTGGTGAGTTTCTTAAACTAAGCTCAAACTCTTTTGTTTTGCTTTTTAATTTTTTTCTTTTCCTTTCCTTCTCTGACTTCCAGAAAAACAGAATATTTACCGCAAGTCTGTTTCCATTTAAGATATTTCAGTATAATTTCTTATCCTATTGAATGATTTATTGACCTCTCAATGAGGTTATAGTTATAAGGAACATCATTCATATTGATTTTATAAAAATGGAAACAACAACATGTAGAAAACTCCATCAAAGGACTTGACTCTAAGAATCAGGATCCCTTGGTGGCAAGCTGCAGTAGCAACCCTGGCTCGCTTTAACAAAAAGAAAGGAATGAAGGAAGGATGGATGAGAAGACTTATTGGGAGGTTATGGGATTATTCATAGATCAAGAGGAAAAACTGAAAAGCCAAGTTTCAGAAATACAGGAACAAAAACAGCTCAAAGAGAAGGGATTAACTGACAGGTGATGAACCAGTTCCATCTATTTCAATCTCTGCCTCACTCATATCTCAGAATTTAATTTTCTGGGAGAGAAAATCTACTAGATGGTCAAACTTGGGTCTTGGACCTACTGGTCAACCAGGGGTCTTGATTGGTAGTCTTACCTACCTCATCTGTAATGGGAGAGAGGTTGAATTCCTGGTAGCATACTGGATTATGAGCTGGGCTGCTAACCCCAAAGTCAGTAGTTCGAATCTGAATCTATCAATTGCTCTTCCAGAGAAAAAGGATGCTTCTGTAAAGATTTACAACATTGGAAACCCTATATAAGGTTGCTATGTGTCTGAACCAACTCAATGGCACACAGTCACCACTACCAATCTAGTTTGGTGATGAAGCAGCAACCATTCTTCCCACAACCCTCTCTATACAGCTGGGTTTCATAATCTGTTTCAATGGCCACACAGAACTCAGACACCATGCCAATGGTTACGAGTTTATTAGGGAGGTTAACAGGTTACAATAAAGGATCAGAAAATGCTCAGGGCACAGTATGCTCACGGCATACTACTTCACCATAAGCCACAGCATGAAGGGATTCAGTTTTAGCTCTGTGGGTCACCAAATCTAATTCCCCATTTACGTGCTTGGAGGCACCCCACTCAACAAGTAAGCTTCCTGCCCAGAGTCACTCAGTGTTACTTGCACCATGGCTTGGGAAGCCCACGTTCTGTCTTGTGCTCTGGTTCCTTCTTGGTTCTGCTGCTGTTGCTGCTTCTCTGCCACTCCTCCTGTGTCAGCTTTCTGTCCTTCCACCTGAGCTGAGGAGGTTCAATGCCCATGCATCTCAGGGTACAAAGGATACACTCCACTCTTGGCTCTTCTTTGATTGTAATGAGGTCCCCTTTCCTGCTTTTTAAGATGGCTCATTTTAAATCCATGTTAGAGTTCTTAGTTCTCACAATTACATCCACAACTGAATCATGTCATTGTATCAGTATCTTCTCCTACCTACTTCTTACCCAGACCTATCAGGAAAAGAGTCATTTTGCGGGAGTTACAAAGACAAGAAGAGATATATTAAATAATTCACACACTACAGGTGATAACATCTCTGGAGGTCCAGTTAGCACTAGATGTCTTCATGGGTTTGGGTTTGGGAGAATGGCAGGCCAAGGAGACAAACCTGAACCTAGTGGATCAGGAGAATTAGACTTGTCCTAGGAAGTACCTGCCATTGAGCACAGCAAGGCACAAGATTTGGGGTCCCTCTAGGGTTGTCCTAACCACCTATGTGCAGAAAGGAAAGGATCAGATTATATGGATAGATTTTCCAAGTGCTAAGATCTGGAACACTGAGAAAGGCTGGGCAACAGGCCTAAGCTGGCACAGGAAGGAGCGGGATCTGTTACCTGTATCTTTGTGTCTTATCTCAACTGAAGAAGACAGGCTAACTGAAGACTCCTGACCAATCTGGAGGGTGAATCAGAAGGAAGAATGCTCTTCTCCTTCCTGGGAGTCAAATTCCTCCATTCTTCACGGGGTTATTCTTGTCCATTTTCCAGATCCTTGCTTAAAAATCATCTCTCCAGAGAGGTCTTCATGACCTCCAGCTGTTCTCCCATGTGGATGCCTGTTTTCCTTAGGACTGGCTCCTGGATGTATAAATGACTTGTGCAACCAGACAGGATTTTGTATTTAGAAGAACTCCATACTTGGTTTAATGCTTGGCTGTTGCCATCTTAATTATTTTTTTTTAATTTCACAGAAGATATAGCAGAGGTTCAATGAAATTACATGAGCTTCACAAGACAATGCTAGTAGTAAATGACAGCATCAAGTTATGGCCCAGAGTCTCCTGACTCCAAAGCCACTGCTCTTTCCCGTTAATGATTTACACTGACCCATGTGTTCTGTCATTTGGCATACATGATGCTCAGTAATATTCTCCATCATGGTAAAGCACATCCAAGAGGGAGCAATATTGTTGAATTTCTCTCTAGAGTTTATTTTCATTTCATTTCCACTCTAACCAGTGCCCTTGAGGTTTGTCTTTTTAAAAAATTTATATTATTGTTGTTAAGAATATACACCAATGCAACAGTTTCTACCTGTATAATTCAGTGGCATTGATTATATTCTACAAGTTGTGCAACCCAACCGTTCTCAGCCTCTTTTTCTGAATTGTTCCTCCCACATTAACACAAATTCACTGTCCTGTAAATTTCTTATTTAATCATTTGAGTTGTTGTTGTCAGTTTGGTTCCATAGTTAGTTCTTAAAGGAGCACAATGCTCAAGGCAACCATACTTTACTAATTAAGCTAAACTATTGTTTGGTTCCACTGACCCATGTATTGTGTAATTTGGCATCCATGACCTTCAATAATGTGCTGGACTGCAAAGTCATTAAAGCTTACGATCTGCTCCTCGGAAATCCTACACAGGGTCACTATGGGTCAGAACTGACTCAAAGGTACTTAACCGCAACATCAAGGTAAATCACATCTAAGAGGAAGAAGTATTGCTGAGTTTCTCTCCAGAATTTATTTTCAATGTGCTCTAACCAGTGTTAACTGATCAGTAGTTGGAAAATATGGCCTTGGTGATAGAAATTATGCTGGAGATCACATGACAGAATTTTTCAAGATCAGTGACTTATTCATTGCTGTGGTATAGCGAATTATCTAATGTCTCTTCTAGCCATAGTCTGTAACTCCCACAAAACAGTGTTTCTGCCTTGCTGGGCCTGGATAAAAAAAAGGTGGGAGAAGATCCTGATAGGATGACATGATTCAGCTGTGGATATTAGCAGAGTTCATTGTCATTGTACAAACTTGGAACTCCAATATGGGTTTAAAATGAGTCATGTCAGAAGCATAAGGGGGAAGGATCTCAGTACCATCAAAAGAGCCAGGAGTGGAGCATGTACTTCGCACCTTGAAATCCCTGTGCATTGAACTTCCCTGACCCCGAGACAGACAGCTGTGACACTGGAGGAGTGACAGAGGAGCAACAACAGAAGAACCAGAACGTGAGACAGAGCAGTGGACTTCCCAGCCCATGGAGCAAATAAAGCTGGGTGATTTTGGACAAGAAGCTTGCATGTAGAGTGGGGTGTCTCCAGACACTTAAGTGGGGCAGCATGGTTTGCTGACCCACAGAGCTAGAGCCTTCAGGCCGAGGCTTATGGTGGAGTGGTGAGTCCTGACTAGAACAATTGTGCTTTGAGCATTTCTGACCCAGAACTGTAATCTATTAACTTCCCTAATATGACCTATTACTCAGAGTATGATGTCTGAGGTGTGTGTGATCATTGCAACAACTTATTGAACCCAGTTCAATAGAGAGAGCAATGGGAGGAACAGTTTGATACTTCATATTTTTACAATTGCAAATACTTTTCCAACAACATAAAAGGCAACCATACACATGAAACGCAACACATGGAATACACAGGAATTAAATTGATTACATCTGTGGGAAGAAATTGTACAAGAGCTCAATGTTGTTGTTAAGTGCCTTTGAGTTTGTTCCAACCCATAGCGACCCTGTACAGGGTTTCCGAGGCTGTAAATCTTTACGGGAGCAGAAAGCCTCATCTTTCTCCCATGGAGCGGCTGGTAGTTTCGAACTGCTGACCTTAAGGTTTGCACCCCAATTCGTAACCACTGCGCTACCAGAGTTCCTTACAAGAGCTCAATATCAGCAGCCAAACCAAGGCCAGGGGCCAACTGTGGAACAGACCATAAGTTGCTCAGATGCAAGTTAAGGCTGAAGCTGGAGAAAATGAAAACAAGTCCACAAGAGCCCAAATATGACCTTGAACATATCCCACTTGAAGTTATAGACCAACTCAAGAACAAATTTGATATGTTAGACACTAATGTGAACCTTAAGGTCAGCGGTTCGAAACTACCAGCCACTCCGCAGGAGAAAGATGAGGCTTTCTACTCCCGTAAAGATTTGCACCCCTTGGAAACCCTGTACTGGGTCGCTATGGGTCGGAACCGACTTGATGGCACTTAACAACAACAACAACAATGACCAAAGATCAGAAAAGTTATGGGATGACATCAAGGACATCACACAGGAAGAAAGCAAAAGCTCATTAAAAAGAAAAGACTGAAAATGCATGTCAGAAGAGATGCTGTAACTTGCATTCCAGTGTAAGAGATGTTGAAGTGACTGGAAGAAAGGAGGAAGTTAAAGAGCTGAACAGAAAATTTCAAAGGGTAGCTCGAGAAGACAAAGTATTACACTGAAATGTGCAAAGATCTGGAAAAAGGACTGAAGAAAAAAATTCAAGAGTTGTATTGCAATATTGAAGGATTATATGGTCAAATATTGAATGATGCAGAAAAAATTAAAAGACGATGGTATGTATACAGAGTCACTGTACCAAAAAGTGACTGTGTATACATACCATCTTCTTTTCATTTTCTCGGTGTTTAACTATTTCAGGAGGTAACTTATGATCAAGAACTGGTAGTACTGAAGGAAGAAGTCCAAGCTACACTGTGAAGGCATTGGTGAGAAACAAAGCTACAGGAATTGATGGAATACAGCTTGAACTCTTTCAAAAAACACTTATGAAACACTAGAGGCACTCACTCATCTCTGTCAAGAAATTTGGAAGACAGCTACCTGACCAACAGATTGGAAGAGATCCATATTTGTGCCCATTCCAAAGAGAGGTGACCCAATGGAATGTGGAAATCTTTGCACAATATCATTAAAATCACATGCAAATAAAAATTTTGCTGAAGATAATCTTAAAAAAATGGCTACAACGGGATATTGACAGGGAACTGCCAGAATCTCAAACCAGTTTTAGAAGAGGATGTTGAACAAGAAATGTCTTTGATGATGTCAAATGGATCTTGATTATTAGCAAAGAATGCAAGAAAAATATTTACTTGTGCTTTATTGACTATTCAAAGGCTTTCAAATGTGTGGATCATGACAAACTATGGATAATGTTTAAAGAATGGGTATTCTAGAACACTTAATTGTGCTCATGAGGAAACTGTACATAAATCAAGAGGCAGTTGTTCAAACAAAACAAGGGGACACTTAATGGTTTAAATTCAGGGAAAGGTGTGCTCCAGGGTTGTATCCTTTTACCATACTTACTCGTTCTGTATACTGAGCAAATAATCTGAGAAACTAAATTTTATGAAGAATAACATGACGTCAAGATTAGAGAAAGACTTGTTAACAACCTACCAAGTATCATTTAGTTCTTCTAGTCTCAGGTTAAGAGATCTGATGTGGCACCATAAGATAAGCAGTCGGCCTTCAGGTATGGTTTGAACCACAAGGTCAGTGGTTCAAAGTCACCAGCCACTCCTTGGAAACCTATATAGGGTCACTATGAGTCAGAACTGACTTGGTGGCAGGTTAGAGGAGACTCAGGTTAGAGGAGTTTGTGGTTCATCTGAACCATTTATCCTTTGGACTAATTGCTTCCTTGAGTTTTCATTTTTCTTTGTCTCCTATGCTACAGGTGGGAATAAACCAGTAGTTGATTATTAAATGACCACTTGAAACTTTCAAGGTACCAGATGCTACTCACCAACCTAGAATGCAGAACATTAGCTTTATGAAATGCATTTTACTAATTGTCCTAGATGTCCCCTGAGACCATGGGTCTTAACTTTCAGATTCAGTGTGGTTCAGTCCAGATGTCTTAAGTATTTTCTATAACTGTGCCCCCATGTGCTCTATTCTGTATATGAGAATATATTCAGCATTTACAAATATGTATGCAGATATACCCACCACCATACCTATGTGCTCATACATAGCAACAATTGTGAGGATGGCACAGGACTGGACAGTGTTTTTCTCTGTTGTGCATAGGATTGCTGAGTCAGAACTGCTTGATGACACCTAACAACATACCTCCCTCACCTATTTGGCATGCTTACTTACATATGTATCTACTCACCAATTATTTGTTAGTTATTACTACTGTTCTTGTATGAGGTGGTTTCAAAAAATTCAGTGAAAAAATGAAACTGAAAGATAATAGAATTTTTCCATGAACTTTTTGAAGCCTCCTTATATATGTTATATCATTTATTATTGCTGAGTTTTATTCTTGCATACATTTCAGTGTCTTCTTTTGCCTTGGTCATGCTGTGTGGACTTCCCCCATATTGTGTATTGCCTTTCCCTTCACCAGAATTAACTTTTGTCTACTATCTGGTTAGAGCAGGGGTGGGGAACGTCTGACCTGCAGGCCATATAAGGCCTGTGAAATGATTTGGTCTGGCCCTGCCAAGGCGACCACAGGTAGGACTCAAAAATCAACAAATCTGGGAGCTTTTTTTCCATAGCAGCTGTGTCCGTGGACAAGGACATAGCACAACACAAAGGGCTAGAACTGAGAATGAAGCATCCAGTGACTATGAAGTCAGGGGAGACTTACAATCACACCCCAACTTGTAGATAGTACGTATCTGACTTTTGACCTACGCTCAATGGCTTGATAATCAGAACTCAACTAGAGGAAAATTAAAAAAATTTTTCTGTTTTTGATAAAGGAAACTAGGATAAATTGCTACAATTTGATGAACTTTACCTATGCTCATGGAGGTAGTAGCTCAAAATACCAACAGAGAGGGACATGAAGAGATGGAGTGGCTGAGGACTTGAGATCCAGGGAAGGAAGGGAGCTGTGTGCTGAGGACCATGGGGAGAGAGAGGGTGCCTGCGGGGTATGACCTTTGGTTGGGTGAAGATGCATGGACGGGATGGTAACTATGGCAATGAAACGATGTATGATTGATTGAGTGTAAAGCTAATGTTCCCCCATGTAAACTATCACACAACAAAAGGAAAAAAAAACAGAAAAACAAAACGAAACAAAAAAAATACCAACAGAGAGGGAAGGAATCTTCACATCAAGTATCAATGCTATCCCCTCTGTATACAGGGTAGATACTGACAGGCAACTTAGACATTCGCTACCTAAAATGAGGGGGTGATAAAGACACTAAGTGACTGACTCACAAGGTTTCAAGAGGGTGTTTAGTTTGAGAGTGTGTGGGGAAAGATAAAGTTCCCACTGAATAGTTTTCATCTGCGCTAGATGGGTCTGGTAAAAAAAAAGAGATGGAGATAGGATTCTTATGATTCAATTGTGAGTAATTGTTATCATGACGAATTGAGATTGTCACAATTGTAAAGGTAGAAAGAAGTTTTGTAACAAAAGCAGGAGGGTGGTTAATTTTACAGCCCAGAAACAAAGGACCCTAGGATCATCAAGGGAGAAGAGCACAAGCAGAATTTGAGACCCTATCCAGAGAAGCAGCAACACCAGAGATGGTGGCAGACATGGGGACATGGAGAGAGGGAGCAACTGAGGGCTCTAGACTCATGGAAAGAGAGGGACTGGGAGCTGGCGACCAGGAGTCAGACTTGCAGAATGGGGTCTTTGGTGGTGTATATTATTATATATGCCTGAGTGTTTAAAAAAAAAAAAAGAGCTAAAATTAATAGAGAGAAATACTGTTAACTGATGGTACATGG
>NW_006408750.1:1289952-1292554 GCF_000296735.1 Chrysochloris asiatica
GTTTCCAAGGAGCAGCTGGTGAGCTTGAACCACCAACCTTGCAGTTCAAATGGCTTTGCAGTCTGGCACATTAACCCACAGTGCCACACCAGGACATTATGAGGGACAAAAAAGGAACATCCATGAGGTGATAGACAGAACACATATGAGTCCATGACAGCATAGGCACGTATGCTTTCCATCAGCTGCCTGCAGCCCATCTGCCTGTATTGTGGTGACTCAGAGCACAGTTAGTGCCAGGCAGGCTGGGTGTGTACACGTTGCGAAATTGTTAACACACTGTGGCGAAACTATGGCAATCCAGCAGTGATGAGACAAGATGCAATGAGATGATCCCTGACGACATCGATGACCATGCCTCCGATGACTGACGACAATGTTGTCGACTTCTTTGTTGACACAGATGATAACTCCAATACAATCTTTATCCATACATACACAATCAATAATCCTTGCAAAAACTGAGTCCCAGAAGAAGAATAAGGAAATTACGGTACACAGAAAAGACCTGAAGAGTCAGTGATACAAACATTGGATATGTTCCAAATCCAAGATGCAGGATTAAAACATTAATCAAGCCAAAATAATTGCATCACTAGTGAAACTCACACTGGATAGTTATTAAAACATAAGTGGTCTGACATCTTACAAATGGTGACTACAAAAAAAAAAGAAAACTTGATGCACAATGTTGATCTTTCCAAAAGAAATGGACAAATGATTTTTTTGTTGTTGTTGAAGTTAAAGGCAAACCTGTGTGCCTAGTTTGTGGCAATAAGTTAGCAGTAATGTAAAAAGCCAGTCTGGAGCATCACTGTGGCTCAAAACATGCTAAACTCAATGAATTGGGAGGCCAAATGCATCTGGATAAAATCAATGTTCTTCAGCAGAGTTTGGAATTACAACTGGCCACTTTCACTAGGCCTCATTGTGACAGAGACAATATTATGCAGAGGAGTTATGTAGTGAGCGAGCTAATCACAAAGAAGCGGAGGCCTCGTGTACAGGGAGAGTTTGTGAAAGAGTGCATGGTGGCTGCTGCAGAGTTGTTAGCACCAGACAAAGTACAATTATTTCAGAGTGTTAGTCTGTCTCAGAGAAACTTCTCAGATCAAATTGCTGACTTAGCACACAAGACACTGAAAATATATTCTGCAGGAGAGTTCCCAAGTTCTTCTCTAGTTTGTTGTGAGACAACAGACATAACAAACACTGCCCAACTGTCCATTGTTACTTGTGGGTTAACTGCAGAGTCTGACATGCAAAAGAAACTGCTGTCACTGGAAGCCATGCATGACACTACAAGAGGGGAGGACTTGTTTGAAAGACTTGTTTTATCAATGAAAAAATGATCTAACATATGAAAAGTTAAGCGGCCTTACTACAGAGAGAGTTCCAGCCATGGTTGGCTCAGATAGGGCTAATTGCATTTGTCAGGAAACAACTGAATTGTCTCAGTCTTGATCCAAGTTACTTAATGATATGCCATTGCATCATACACCAAGAAAGTCTCCATGAACAGTCGTTGTGGCTGAACAATGTGATGTCAACATTAGTGTCATGCATAAAGCGGGTTCAACAGCCACCAGTTTAAGGAGTTACTGAATGATCTTGACTCTGAGTATGGTGATCTTGTTTATTAATGTGAAGTGCATTGGCTAAGTTGCTGGAACATGTTACAAGGTATTATTAATTATGGGATAAAGTCAAGGAGTTGATGGAGATGAAGGGAAAACCTTTCATGGAATTCAATGATAGCAAGTGGCTCTGTGATCTAGTGTTCATGGTGAACATTACCAAGTACCTCTCAGAACTGAACGTCAAGCTGCAGGGCCCCAACCAGCTTCTCAGCTCCCTGCTTTCAAATGTGAAATCATTTGAAGCTAAATTAAGGCAGTGGAAAACACAACTCAAAAGGAATAATACGGTACATTTCCCCGTATTATTCTGGAAGGTCAAAGTCTTTCTTTGATACTTGAAAATGAAGCATTTAATAAAAGATTCAAGGACATGAAAAGTAAACCAATGGAATTGAACTTCTTTGCTACACCATTCAATGTGGAACCAGCTGATGTGCTTGATAACCTACAAAAAGAAATCATTCAGCTGCAAAGCAATGATGAACTGAAAACTAGGTACAATCACCTCCTACTGCTTGACTTCTATAAATGTTACATAAGCAATGACGAACTTCCCGCTTTCAGGAGACATACATGGAAATACGTGTTTGGAACAACTTACTGCTGCGAGCAGTTCTTTTCAAAACTTATCATAGTAGAGTCAACTGCACTCCAGACTGACTGAAGCAAACCTGGAAAAGCAGTTGTGAGTAGTAACATCATCAATACCAGCTAACATCACATGCCTCACCAAAAAGAAGCAGTTCTTAACAACACTGTTGTTGTTGTTAAGTGCCGTCAAGTCAGTTCCGACTCATAGTGACCCTGTAAAGGGTTTCTGAGGAGTGACTGGTGAGTTCAAACCACCAACCTTGTGTTTCAAACTGACCTTGCAGTCTAGTACTTATCCAACAACACCAGGACTCCACATTAGGGATGAGCTAATTAAATGTTTAACCAAATATAGCAGACAAATTTTTTTT
>NW_006408750.1:1293494-1306907 GCF_000296735.1 Chrysochloris asiatica
AGTCCCCAGGTCTTGCCATACTGCTGGCTAACCAGGTCTCAACTCAGGTTGACTGGAGTCTATTGAATGTGGTTGGACGTAGCTCACAACCTCATTGCTGCTTTCCCCCCACTTCCCCTTATCAGTGACCATCGTGGTCACCTGCCCAAAAGACTAATTTTTAAATTGATAATTGTGTATGGCCACGAATGATATTATAAATATCCAAATGGCCCTTGGCAGAAAGAAAAGTTCCCCACCTTTGAGTTAGAGTGTCCCCCTTTCCCCACCCCTCCTTTCCCTGGTAATTATCAAAAAATATTTCTATCTGCGTGTAAGCTTATTTTTTGGGAGACTTCAAATTTTATAGCATTGTGATCTTAGAAGATGCTTTGTAGTATTTTGATGTTTTAAAACTTATTGAGACTTGCTTTGTGGCTTTATATTATGGTCTATTCTGGAGAATGATCTATGTCAGTGAAAAGAATGTATATTGTGCTGTTGTTGGGTTTAATGCTCAGTATAAGTCTATGAGGTTAAGTTGGTTGATTGTGTTAAGTTCTTCTGTGTCTTTGTTGAGTTTATTTCTAGTTGTTCTTTCTCCATTCAAAGTCATGCATTAAAATATACTATTATTGTTCCATTTGTTTTATGTTGAAGAGCAACTTTCAGAGCAAATGGAAGAAATTAGTAAGTGAAGGACTACATAGAAAATTTCAAAGAGAAGCTCAAGAAGACAAAGTCAAATATTTTGACAAAATGTACAAAGACCTTGAATTAGAAAACCAAAAGTGAAGGACATGCTCAACATTTCTCAAGCTGAGGGACCTAAAGAAAAAATGCAAGCTTCCTTGGGATCTTTGCAATATTGAAAGATTCTCTGGGGAAAATATTGAATGATGCAGAAAGTATCAAAAGAAGATGGAAGGAATACACAGAGTCACTGTACCAAAAATAATGATCGATGTTCAAACATTTCAAGAGGTAGCGTATGATCAAGTGCCAATGATCCTGAAGGAAGAAGTCAAGGGTGTATTGAAGGCATTGGCAAAGAACAAGTCTCTGGGAACTGATGAAATACAAATTGAAATCTTTCAACAAACTAATGAAGAACTGAAGGCATTCACTCATCAATGCTAAGAAATTTGGAAGACAGCTACCTGACCAACAGATTGGAAGAGATCCATATTTGTGCCCATTCCAAAGAGAGGTGACCCAACGGAATGCAGAAATCATTGGCCAATATCATTATTATCTCATATAAGTAAGGTTTGCTAAAGATAATCCAAAAATTACTGCAAATGTGTATTGACAGAGAACTGCCAGAGGTTCATGCCAGATTCTGATGAGGATGTTGAACAAGGGATATAATTACTGATGTCACATGAATCTTGGATAAAAGCAGAGAATACCAGAAAGATGTTTGCCTTTGTTTTATTGACTATGCAAAGACTTTTGATTGTGTGTATCAGAACAGACATTGCAGAGAATGAGTATTCTGGAACACTTAATTGTGCTCAAGAGGAACCTGTACATAGTTGTTCAAATAAAACAAGGGAACACTAAATGGTTTATAATTAGGAAAGATGTGTGCCAGGGTTGTATTCTTTCACCATACTTATTCAATGTATATACTGAGTACATAATCTGAGACGATGGGTTCTATGAATGAAAATGTGGCATCAGGATTGGAGGGAGATTCATTAACAACCTACAATATGCTGATGATACAACCTAGCTTGCTGAAAGTGAAGAAAACTTAAAATAGTTACTGATCAAGATCAAAGACCACAGCCTTTTGTATGTGTTGAACTTCAATGCAAAGAAGACAAAAATCCTTATCACTGAACCAATAAACAACATCCGCATAAATGTAGAAAAGATTGCTGTTGTTAAAGACTTCATTTTGCTCATAGCAATCATCAACACTCATGGAAGCAGCAGTCATGAAATTAAACAACGCATTGCATCAGGTAAATCTGCTATATAAGACCTTTTAAAAAGTGTTCAAGAACAAAGATGTCAGTTTGAAGACTAAGGTGTGCCTGACCTAATCATTGGTGTTTTCAATAACCTCATAGGCATGTGAAAATTGGGCAATGAATAAAAAAGACCATAGAAGAATTGATGCATTTGAATTATGATATTGGAGGAGAATATTTACAGTGCCATGGATGGCCCAAAACACAAACAGATCTATATTGGAAGAAGTACAGACAGAATGCTCCTTGGAAGACAGGATGGCCAGACTTCATCTCTAATATGTCAGATATATTGTCAGGAGGTACCAGTCCTTGGAGAAGGATATCATGTTTGATAAAGTGAAGGGTCAGAGAAAAAGAGGAAGGCCCCCAATGAGATAGATTGGCATAGTGGCAGCAGCAATGGGCTCAAGCTTAGCATCTTAGATTGTGAGGTTAGCATAGGACCAAGCAGTGTTTTGTTCTGTCATTACCGACTCAATAGTACCTAACAAAAACAACAACTATTACTATAGAATTCTTCAATTCTGTTAGCATATTATTTATATATTTTGAGGCTTTTTTTCATTAGGAGCAGAAATATGTACTATGGTTATGTTCTTTTGGTCCATTTGACTCTTTAATCATTATATAATGTCCTTCTTTGTTTCTTATGCTGGTTTTTACCTCCTTAAAATCTATTTTATCAGAAATTAATATTGCCACTGCTGCTCATTTTTGATTGCCATTAGCTTGATACATTTTGTCCATACTTTGATTTTTAGTCTGTTTTTGTCTTTGTGTGTATAATGTGTGTCTCTGTAGACAGTATATTGGAGTATCCTGTTTTTTTATCCATTCTGCTACTTTTTTGTCTCTTGAATGGTGTGTTTCATTCACTTGACATTCAGTGTAATTATTGATAGCTATAAATCAGTTGCTATCATTTTGTTGTGACTTTCGTGTGTGTGGTTTTGCTGGTTTCTTTGTTCCACATAATTTTCTGTACTGAGTTCATTTTGTTTATTGGTTTTCTTGTCATTTTTTGGGCTGCTGTTATTTTAATGTTTGTTAAATCTTCAGGATTTTCCTAGGTTTTTATTTTGATGAGGTTCATTAATTTTCTTTGAGGTTATCCTGTGATTTATTAATTTCTTTCCAAGTTTTAAACCATCTGTTTTAACTTGAAATCTGCTTAACTTCCTCACCCTTTGGAAGTTCTGTAACTATACAATTCACTTTTTTGTTTTGTAATTATTGACTTTGTTACAAAATGATATCTCTGGTTCCCTATTTTCAGTCTTGTAGGTTTGTTTTTGTCTCATATGCATGCAAACAGGACAGTGAGTAAGGAGACCAGAAAAAATATTGATGCATTTGGATTTTGGTGTTGGCGAAGAATACTGAAAGTACCATGGAGTGCCAGAAGAATGAACAAATCTATTTTTGAAGGAGTACAGCCAGATTGCTCCTTAGAAGCAAAGATGTCCAAGACTTCATCTCTCATACTTTGGACATGTTGTCAGGAAGCACCAGTCCCTGGAGTAGGATATCATGCTTCGTAAAGTAGTGGGCCAGAGAAAAAGAGGAAGACCTCCAACAAGATGGATTTAAATAGTGACGGAAATGATGGGCTCAAACATAGCAACAATTGTGACGATGGTGTAGGATGGGTCAATGTTTTGTTCAGTTTAGGATTGCTATGAGTTAGAATGTATAGGATTACTATGAGTCAGAACTGACTTGATGGCATTTAGCAACAACAACAA
Organism: Chrysochloris asiatica; assembly: GCF_000296735.1. NCBI lineage: Eukaryota > Metazoa > Chordata > Mammalia > Afrosoricida > Chrysochloridae > Chrysochloris > Chrysochloris asiatica. The sequence continues at coordinate 1,297,204 of NW_006408750.1, forward strand.
CAGATTGTGTTACTTTGGATACTTCTATGTCTGGGTTGAGTGCTGGATGGTATTGTCATATATGTTAATCACAGGTTGTTATCTACTGTTGTTGGTTCTTTGTTCAAAGAAATCCCTTTAGTATTTTTTTGTAAAGCAGGTCTGGTTATTAAAAATTTCTTTGATTTCTGTTCATCTGGAAATGACCTAATTCTGCCATTGTATTTGAAGGGCAGTTTTGCTAGATCTCTGATTCTTGGTTGGTAATTCAATTTTTTTTTTCTTTCAGAGTTTTATACATGTCACCCTATTGATTTCTTGCCTGCATAGTTTCTGATGAGAAATCAGAGTTTAGTCTTACTGTTTCTTCTTTGTTGGTAACTTTTCATTTTTCCTGAGCTACTCTCAAGATTCTTTTCTTGTCTTTGGTTTTGAAAAGTTCGATTGTCATATGTATTTGTGATTTTGCTTTGGGGTCTATCCTGTTTGAGGTTCATTCAATTTCTTGAATACTTATCTTTTCATCTTTCATGATGTTAGGAAAGTTTTTTTCAGCAACTCTTTGTCTCTTCCTGTTTTGAAATTCTGATCACTCATAAATTATCCCTCTTGATGGTGTCCCACATAAATCTTAGACTTTTTTTTCCCCCTGATTGTTTTTGTAGCAGGCTAGTGTTGAGAGATTTGTCTTCAAGCTCACTAATTTGGCCTTTCATTGATTTAAACCTTTTACTTTGTACTTTCAATGTGTTATCTGTTTCTGAAGTTTTCCTATTAATCTTCTAGATTTCTTTTTGTAGTTTTTGTGTTGTGTCTAATTTTTCATTTATTTTGTGCATTTGTTCTTATAGTATTTTCCTAAATTCTTACAGTGTTTTTCCTGAATTCTTCTAAATTATTCTTGACTTGTTAATAGTGGTCTTGTATTATATTTGTCCTTTCGTGATTGACATATATCACTCAGCATAAATTTCTCCAGATTCATCCATGCTATAAGTTGTTTTATGGGTTCATTATTATTCATTGTTGCATCGTATTCCATTGTACGTAAGCACCACAGTTTGTTTACACATTCATCTGTTGATATTTAGGTTGTTTCCATCTTTTTGCTATAATACTGTGATGATATATCTATTTATATCACTTCTCTTATTTATCTAAGATATATACCTAGGAGTGGAATTGCTGAATCATATGCTGTTTCTGTTTCAAGCTTTTTAAGGAGTGGCTATACCACTTTCCTTAACAGTTGTACTATTCTGCAGTCCCACCAGTGTCATATAAGAATCCAAATATCACCATAACCTCACCAGTATTTGTAATTTTCTGTTTTTTAAAAATTAGTTAGAGCCCTAATTTTATCAGGAATACAACCAGTGACTCAGAGACAATGACCTCCATCTCTAATTCTATGGTAGATTCCAATCATAATAGATGTCCTCTCTTCTAAGAGCAACATCCTTCTTTCTCTGGACATTGCCAGCTTTAAATGTGACTGCTCAACCTTTCACAGCCATCTTGCTACCAACCTGGTGATGAACCAACTTACAGCAGAAACAGAGACAAGCGAATTGCAGATGAGCAGTACCTAGATATATTGCAGATTGTCTCTGCTCTGCCTTTGAGTTTCTTTGTCACGTGAAGTAATAGAACAACAAATTATTTGTTGTGGTTATCTGTGCTTATTATGAAATGATTACATTAAAGCAGCATCCATTTATTGTATTTAATAAGTTAATGAACTAGGAATCTGAGCTGGACTCAGATGATTCTTTTGCTCCATATGACATCAACTGAGGTCACTCAATGATATTGAGCTGGCTAGTGAACTGACTGGGAAAGTCCAAGATGGCTTTCCTCAAGTGTCTGGCACCATGACAGTGATGACAAGAAGTCTAGACCCAATTTGGAACTTTGACATTAGCATTTATATGTGGTTTCTCCATCATGACATTGGAAGGTATTAAGATTTCTTACATGTGGTCCTGGGTTCCTGGAGAGAGTGTTCTAAGTGATAGAAGTGGAAGCTGCCAGCCTCTGAAGGACCTAGCCTGGACTAACAAAGCATCACTTTTGCTATGTTCCACTGATCCCAGATTCAAACGGAGAGAGTATATAGATTCCAACTCTCAAGGAGAAAAGTTTCAAAGGCTTTTGGCCATTATTTAGCCTTTCTATTACTTAAATCAATTGGGACAGGTTATCTGTTATTTACATACAAAATATTGCAGAGAAACTTAAGATTCTCTGAAGCTTGGGAAGATACGTCATCCTGTTTTTCTAACACAGGGGTCTGTAAATTTCTTTTCTGGAAAGGGTCAGATAGTAAATAATTTAGGCCTTATGGGCCATATGGTCTCTGTTGTAACTACTGAACTCTATCAATGGATCATGAAATCAGACATCAAAAATACATAAATGAATGAGCATGGCTGTGTTCCAATAAACATTCTATTTATGGGCTCCAAAATTTGAATTTCATGTAATATTCATGTGTCACAAGATATTTTTATTTTGGATTTTTTTCTGGAACCATTTAAAACTTCTTACCTTGTGGACTGTGCAGAAACAGGTCATAAGCCATAGCTTGTTACCCTGTTCAAACACATCAAGCTAGCTCCAGGGTCAGGGCCTTTGTTGGGAATACTGTATTGACTCTCCATCTGGAATATTATTCACATAGGTCTTCATGTGACTTGTACCTCTTCTTAGTTTGGATTTTAGATCAAAGATCTCCTCATCAGAACAGCCTTCTCTGATCACTCTATCTTACAGAGTTCCCTTACTTTGAACCACCACCACTTGTCTGTCAGTTTGTCATACTGTGGTGGCTTACATGTTGCTGTGATGTTGGGAGTGATGCCACTGGTATTTTAAATACCAGCAGGGTTACCCATGGAGCAGGTTTCAGCTAAGCTTCCAGACTAAGACAGACTAGGAAGAAGAGAGGCAGACTAATTCTGAATGTTTACCCACTGAAAACCTTATGAATAGCTGTAGAACACTGTAGATTTCAGGAATGATCTTGAAGTACAATGCTGTCTGTGATAGGATAATATCCATATGCCTACAAGGAAGGCCAGTTCATACAAGTATTAATCAAATTTATAAACCAACCAAAAAAGCCAATGATGGTGAAATAGAAGAAGTCTACCAAATTCTTCAGTCTGAAAGTGATCAAGTATGCAGTCCAGATGCAATAATTACTAGTGAGGAAGGATTGATAGTAGGAAAATATGGCCTTGGTGATAGAAATGCTGCTGGAGATCACATGATAAAATTTCACACCACCAATGATGTGTTCATTGCAAATAACTTTTTTAAAACAACTGAAAATATGATGATACACATGGCCCTCACCAGATGGAATACACAGAAATCAAATTGACTACATATGTGGAAAGAGACCATGAAAAAGCCAAAAAAAGACTGGGACAGACTGTGGAACAGACCATCAATTGCTCATATGCAAGTTCAAACTGAAGCTGAAGAAAATCAAAAGTGCACAAGAGCCAAAATTTCAATTGCACTTATCCCTCCAGAATTAAATCTCAAGAACAGATTTAATGCATTAGACACTAGTTATCGAAGACCCGAAGTGTTGTGGTATGAAAAACACCCTACAGGAATAAAGCAAAAGGTCATTAAGAAGAGAAGAAAGAAGGAAAATATCAAAACGGATGTTAGAAGAGACTCTGAAACTTGCTTTCCAGCATAGAGATGTTACAGCAGTGGGAAGAAATGAGGAAGTAAAAGATCTGAACAGAAAATTTCAAAGAGCAGCTTGAGAAGACAAAGTCAAATATTTTAACAAAACGTGCAAAGACCTAGATTTAGAAAACCAAAAAGGGCAGAACACTCTCAGCATTTCTCAAGCTGAGGGAACTTAAGAAAAATTTCAAACCTCAATTTACAATATTGTAGGACAACCCACGATATGCAGATGATACAACCTTGCTTGCTAAAAGTGAAGAAGGCTTAACATACTTACTGATGAAGACCAAAGACCACAGCCTTCGGTATGGATTACATCTCAGTGTAAAGAAAACAAAAATCCTCACCACTGGACCAATAAACAACATTCTTATCAATGATGGAGAAAAGATCGAAGTTGTCAAGGATTTCATTCTTCTTGGATCAACTATCAACACTCATGGAAGCAGCTGTCAAGAAATCAAATAACATATTTCATTAGGCAAATCTGCTGCACAAGACCTTTTGAAAGTTTTGAGGAGCAAAGATATCAGCTTGAGGACTAAGGTGTGCCTGACCCAAACCATGGTATTTTCAATAACCTCATATGCATGTGAAAGCTGGACAGTGAATAAGGAAGACCGTAGAAGAATTGATGCTTTTGAGTTATGATGTTGAAGGAGAAGATTGAAAGTACCATAGCCACCAAAAGAACCAACAGATTTGTGTTGGATGAAGTGCAGCCAGAATGCTCCAGGATGGCCAAACTTCATCTCTCATACTTCAGACATATTATCAGGAGGGACCAGTCACTAGAGAAGGATATCATGTTTGGTAAGGTGGAGGGTCAGAGAAAAAGAGGAAAACCCCCAACGGGATGGATTGGCAAAGTGGCAGCATCAGTGAACTCAAGTGTAGCAACAATTGTGAGGTTGGCCCAGGATTGGGCAGTGTTTCATTCTGTTGTGCATAGGGTCCCTATGAGTCAGTACTGACTCAATGGCACCTAACAACAACAACAAGATTCTTTAGGGTAAAATATTGAAGGATGCAGAAAGCATCAAAAGAAGATAGAAGGAATACACTGCACCAAAGTCACAAAAGTCACTGCACCAAAAAGAAATGGTCAATGTTCAAACATTTCAAGAGGTAGCATATAATCAAGAGCCAATGATACTGAAAGAAGCGGTCCAAAGTACACTGAAAGCATTGGCAAAAAACAAGTCTCTGGGAATTGATGAAATACAAATTGGAAGAGATACATATTTGTGTCCATTTCAAAGATAGGAGACCCAATGGAATGCAGAAGTCATCAGACAGTATCATTAATATCTCATGCAAGTAAAATTTTGTTAAGATACTTTTTAAATGGCTATAATAGTACATTGTCAGGGAGCTGTCAGAGGTTCAAGCTGGATTCAGACAAGGACATGAAATGAGGAATATCATTGCTGACGTCAGGGGAATTTTGGATGAAAGCAGAGAATACCAGAAAGTTATTTATGTGTGCTTTATTAATTATGCAAAGGCATTTGATTGTGTGGATCATAACACACTATGGACAACATTGCAGAGAATGAGAAGTCCATAACACTTAATTGTGCTCATGAGGAACCTGTACATAGACCAAGAGGCAGTTGTTATAACAGAACATGAGGATACTGAATGGTTTAAAATTAGGAAATTTGTGTGCCAGGGTTGTTTTATGTCATCCTACATTTTCAGTTTGTATGCTTAGCAAATCATTTGAGAAGCTAGTTTATATGAAGAAGAATATGGTATCAGGATTGGAGGAAGACTCATTAACAGCCTGCAATACGCAGATACATCAACCTTGCTTGCTAGAAGTGACAAAGACTTAAAATACTTACTTATGAAGATCAAAGACTTTTGTATGGGTTTTGGTATGGGTTGCACCTCAATGTAAAGAAAACAAAATCCCCAGCACTGGGCCAATAAATAAATGATATATGGAGAAAAGATTGAAGTTATCAAAAATTTCATTTTGCTTCTACCAACACTCATGGAAGCAGCCTTCAAGAAATCTAATGGCATGTTGCATTAGGTAAATCTGCTGCACGTGAGCTTTTTAAAGTGTTCAACAGCAAAGATACCAGTTTGAGAACTAAGTGTGCCTGACACAAGCCATGATATTTTCAGTAGTCTCATATCCATGTGAAAATTGGACAAACAGTAAGGAAGACTGTAGAAGAATTGATGCATTTGAGTTATGGTGTTGGAGAAGAATATTGAAAATACTTTTACTAGAAGAACAAACAAATCTGTGTTGGAAGGAGTACAGTCAGAATGTTCCTTAGAATCCAGGATAGCAAGACTTTGTCTCTCATTCTTTGGACATGTTATCAGGAGGGACCATCCCCTGGAGAAGGACTCTCCACTTTGCTTAATGCTAGGCAAAGTGGAGAGTCAGCAAAAAGGAGAAGAACCACAATGAGATGGATTTGCACTGTGATAGCAGAAATGGGCTGAAGCTTAACAACAGTTGTGAGGATGGCACAGGACTAGGCAGTATTTTGTTCTGTTGTGCATAAGGTCCTTATGAGTTAGAACTGACTTGGCAGAACTTAACAACAAAAACAACTCTGACCCATGAAACAGCATTTCTTTGTACTCTCTTGGTAGCATTTCTCAGTGTCTGAAAGTTTGTTCAGTTATTTGTTTACATATTTATTTTCTGCCTCTGTTCCATTCCCACTATATTATAAAGTGAATGAGCAGGAATCTTACCTTATTCACTGCTGGAGGCCCACCTACTAGTATAGTGCTTCACATATAGTAGATGCTCAATTAAATATTTTCGAGTTAATAGTAGTTATAATCAATACTCCTTGGCTTGACAAGAATATAGGAGGCCACTCAGCGAATGCTTATTAAACGAGGGAAAGATAATAAAATCAGAGGAAAGAAAGGAGGCTAGAATCAAGTTGTAGTTTGTTTGTATTCACAAATGCTTTGTCTTTCTGTTATTTCCTGTGTTTCCAACAAAAGCAGAAAATAGGGGTAGAGGGAGTAGAGGTAAACAACTTCTCTTATGTCATTCATTAAAGAGTCACTTTCTTCTTTTGAAATACATGAATGATTTATCTTATTTGAAGAGGTAGAGTGTCACTGTAGTGGTTGTGAACAAGTGTTTGGAAGCTAGATTCCCTTTAGACCAACCACTAAGGTATGATTCTCTAGAGGGAAAATAGCAATGTTCCTGGATGATATAGCAACAATAAAGATGACAGAGTTGAGAATAATATCAGGCCAAACCTGTCATCAAGGGATAGGTTGGGTAAAGGAGCAGCAGTTAAGACATTTGGACCAAGAATGTTTGAAGTTGCACAGAGAATACCAGTGGTATTGGGTGGTGGTCAGAGCTCAACAATTTGACATTCCAAGCCTGGGGATAGAAGTGGCTTCCATCCAGTTCTGCCTCTAGTTATTAAAACAAACATGTTGTCAGGGTAGAAAGAGCACATATAGGTGAATATAATAAACAGGAACTGTCCATGGAAGCAGTGAGGTTCACAGGACTAAGCTCTGGGACAGAGAGATCACAAACAAAAGAGTGAGATTGATACAGTAAATGACAAGAAGCTGATCTAAAAGTGCTAAGCTATATTGGAGACTTTTATGGGATAGCTGGACTTAAGGAAGTGACTATGACTATGAATGGTTGATTACCGCTTAGTAAATGAGATAGAAAAAGTAGAGATGGAAGTGTATCACTCATCTGGACTTTCTGTTTGCAGTGTTGGAAAAACGAACTAAAATTGTTGTAATTAGGTGCCGTCAAGTTAGTCCCAACTCATAGACATCCTATGTTCAACTGAACAAAATACTGCACAGTCCTTCATCACAGCTATTCTATTTGAGTCCATTGTTCCAGGGAGTTTTCTTTTCTTTTTCCCACTGACTCTCTACTTTTCCAAGCATGATGTCCTTCTCTGGGGATTGGTCACTTTTGATAATATATCCAAAGAATGAGAGACAAATTCTTGCTGTCATTGCTTCTAAGGAGGATTCTGACTACACTTCTTCCAACACAGATGTGTTTGTTCCTTTGGTGGTGAATACTTTCAGTATTCTTCTCCAACAATATATTCAAACGCATCGATTTTTCTATGGTCTTCCTAATTCATTGTCTAATTTTTCACATGCATATTAGGTGATTGAAGATACCTTGGTTGTGTCAGGCACACCTTAAACCTCAAATTGATATCTTTGTTCTTGAACACATTAAAGAGGTCTTTTGTAGCAGATTTGCCTAATGTAATGCATCGTTTGCTTTCTTGACTGTTGCTTCCATGAGCATTGATTGTGGATCCAAGCAAAGTGAGATCTTTGACACCTTTCTCCGTTTGTTGTTGTTGTTGTTAAGTGCTGTCGAGTTGCTGTCAATTAATAGTGACAATGTATAGGGTTTCCAATGAGCATCTGGTGGGTTTGAACCACCAATCTTGTGGCTAGCAGTCCAGTTCTTATCTTACAGCACCACACAATTTATTAAGATATTATTTACTGGTACCTTTTGAAAATTTTAATTTTATTTACACTGAGGTACAATCCATAATGAAGGCTATTATCTTTGATCTTCATCAGTGAGTGCTTCAAGTCCTCTTCACTTCAAACAAGCAAGGTTGTGTCATCTGCATATGGCAAGTTGCCAAAGTGTCTTCCCTGAATTCCAATGCCCCATACTTCTTGTAATCTGGTTTCTCAGGTTGCTTGCTCAGCATACAGATTGAATAGTTATGGTTAGAGGATACAACCCTGCTGAACATCTTTTGTTCTGGAATAGCCATTCTTCACAATGTTACCCATAGTTGATTATGATCCACACAGTTGGATGCCTTTGCATAGTCAATAAAGTACAGGCAAACATCTTTCTTATATTCTCTGCTTTCAACAAAGATCCATGTAACATCAGCAGTGATATCCTTCATTCCATGTTCTCTTCTATATCTGGCTTAAATTTCTGGTAGCTCCCTGTTGATATATTGCTTCACTTATTTCTGAATTATCTTCGGCAAAATTTTACTTGTATGTATATTGAATGATACTGTTAGATGATTTCCACATTCTATTGGTTAGGAAGTTGTCTCCAAATTTCTGGGCACAGATGAGTGAGTGCCTCTAGTGCTGCATAAATTTGTTGAAACATTTCAATTTGCATTAGACCAATTCCTGGACTTCTTCCTTCAATACCTATGGTTCCCAGTCATAAGGTACCTCTTGAAATAATTATTGACTAATTCTTTTTAGTACAGTGACTCTGAATAGTCTTTTGATTTTCTTTAGATTTTTTGAGCATCACTCAATATTTTCAGTATTTTCCCATAGAATCCTCCAACATTGCAACCCAAGGCTTGAACTATTTCTTCAGTTCTTTCAACTTGAGAAATGCTGAACATGTTCTTCCTTTTTGACTTTCTAACTCCAGATCTTTGCACATGTGATTGTAATATTTGATTTTGTCTTTTCGGCTGCCTTTTGAAATTTTCTGTTTAGTTCTTTTGTTGGTGTTGGTGTTAGGTGCCATCAAGTCAGTACCAACTCATAGTGACCCTATGTATAACAGAACGAAACACTGCCTGGTACTGGGCCAACCTCACAATTGTTGCCATGTTCGAGCCCATTGATGCTGCCACTTTGCCAAAACATTTTTCTGGGGGGTCTTGCTCTTTTTCTCTGACCCTCCACTTTACCAAACATGATATCCTTCTCCAGTGACTGGTCCCTCCTGACAATATGTCCAAAGTATGAGAGAAGTTTGGCCATCCTGGCCTTCAAGGAGCATTCTGGCTGCACTTCTTCCAACACATCTTGATTTCTTTGTTCTTTTTTTGCAGCCCATGATACCTTCAATATTGTCCTCCAACACCATAACTCAAAAGCATCAATTCTTCTACAGTCTTCCTTATTCACATGCTTTCACATGCATATGAGGTTATTGAAAATACCATGGCTTGGGTCAGGTGCACCTTAGTCCTCAAGCTGACATCTTTGCTCTTCAACACTTTAAA
>NW_006408750.1:1307332-1314256 GCF_000296735.1 Chrysochloris asiatica
CAGTGTTCCCATGTTCTGTTCGAACAGCTGCCTCTTGGTCCATGTACAGATTCCTCATGAGCACAATTAAGTGTTCCAGAATACTCATACTTCGCAATGTTGTCCATAGCTTGTCAGGATCCACACAATCGAAAGCCTTTCCACAGTCAATAAAGCACAGGTACACATCTTTCTGGTATTCTCTGCTTTCAGCCAAGATTCATTGGACATCAGCAATGATATCCCTCATTCCATGTCCTCTTCTGAATCCAGCTTGAACCTCTAGAAGGTCTCTGTTAATGTATGCTTGCAACCATTTCTGTATTACCTTTAGTAAAACTGTACTTGCATGGGATATCAAAGATATGGTCCGATGATTTCCATATTCTATTGAGTCACCTCTCTTCTGGAATGGGCACAAATATGCATCTCTTCAAATCAGTTGGCCAGATAGTTGTCTTCCAAATTCCTTGGAATAGATGAGTGAGTGCCTCCAGTGCTGCATCAGTTTGTTGAAAGATTTCCATTTTTATTCCATCAATTCCTGGTGCCTTGTTCTTTGCCAATTCCTTCAATGCACCTTGGACTTTTTTCTTCAGTATCATTGGTTCTTGGTCATATGCTACCTCTTGAAATGGTTGAACATCAACCATTTCCTTATTTTTTTCTAGTAGATTTAACTTCTCTATGCTTAAGAGCAAGTTTTTGTGTCTCTTCTGACAGCAACTTTTGTCTTTTCCTTTTTTTCCTGTCTTTTAAATGACCATTTGCTTTTTTCCTGCATAATGTTCTTGATGTCATCCAACAACTCTTCTGGTCTTCAATCATTAGAGTGTAATGCATCAAATCTGTTCTGGAGATGGTCTCTAAATTCAAGTGGATTATACTAAAGGTCATATTTTGTCTCTCATAGGCTTGTTTTAATTTTCGTCAGCTTTAACCTGAACTTGCATATGAACAATTGATGGTGTGTTACCCAGTTGGTTGCTGGTCTTCTTTTGCCTGATGATACTGAGCTTCTCCATCATCTCTTTCCACAAGTTTAGACAAATTGATTTCTGTGTATTCCATCTCATGAGGTACATGTGTACAGTTGCATGTTATGTTATTGAAAAAAATTATTTGCACTGAATAAGTCATTGGTCTTGCAAAATTTTATCATGTAATCTGCAGCATCATTTCTATCATCAAGGCTATATTTTCCAAAAACTGGTCCTTCCTCTATGTTCTCAACTTTTGCATTCCAATCACCAGTAATTATTAATGCATAGTGATTGCATGTTGAATCATTTTCAGACTGAAGATGTTGGTTGTTGTTGTTAGGTGCCATTGAGTCGGTTCTAACATATAACCATACTCAGTCCTGTATCATCCTTGCAATTGCTACACTTGAGTCTGTTGTTGCTGCCACTGTGCCAATCCATCTAATCAAGGGTCTTCCTCTTTTTTGCTGACACTCCACTTTACAAAGCATGCCCTTCTCCAGAGACTGGTCCCTCCTGATAGTATATCCTAAGCATGAGAGACAAAGTCTCACCATCCTGGTTCTAGGAGCATTCTGGCTGCTCTTCTTCCAACACAGATTTGTTAGTTCTTATGGCATTCCATGCTACTTTCAGTATTCTTCTCCAACACTGTGACTCAAATGCATCAAATTTTCCACTATCTCTCCCTTATTCACTGTACAACTTACACATACACATGAAGTTATTGAAAATACCATGGCTTGGGTGAGGTGCACTTTAGTCCTCAAAATGACATCTTTGCTCTTGGACACTTTAAAGAGGTCTTGTGCAACAGATTTTCTTAATGCAATACATCATTTGATTTCTTGGCCACTGTTCCTATGAGTGGTTGCAGGCAAAACGAAGACTTAGACAACTTCAATCTTTTCTCCATTTAGCATGTTATTTATTGGTCTAGAAGTGAGGATTTTTGTTTTCTTTACATTGAGGTGCAACCCATATCGAAGGCTGTGCTCTTTGATATTCATTAGTATTTTAAGTCTTCTTTGATTTAAGCAAGCAAGGTTTTATTGTCTGCATGTTGCAGATTGTTAATAAGCCATCCTCCAATCATGGTGCCACTTTCTTCTTCACATAATCCAGTTTCTTGGATTATTTGCTCAGCATATAGAATGAATATGTGTGGTGAAGGAATACAACCTTGGGGCACACCTTTCCTGATTTGAAATCTTTCAGTGTACCTCTCCTTGTTCTATTCTAACACTTGTTTCTTGGTCTATGTACAGGTTCCTCATGAGCACAATTAAGTGGTCTAGAATACCCATTCTTTGTAATGCTATCCATAGCTTGTCATGAGCCACACAGTTGAAATCCTTTGTGTAATCAATGAAGTACAGGTAAACATCTTTCTGATATTCTCTGCTTTTACCCAAGCTCTAGATGATGTCAAAAATGATATCCCTCATTCCTTGTTCACATCTGAATTTGTCTTGAACGTCTGGCAGTTCCCTGTCAATGTACTAATGCAGCCATTTTCAAATTATCTTTAGCAAAATTTTACTTGCTGGTGATATTAATGATATTGTCTTATGACTTCCGTTTTCAATTGAGTCATCGCTCTTTGGAATGGGCACAAATACAAATCTCTTCTGATCAGTTGGCAGATAGTTGTCTTCCAAATTCCTTGGCATAGATGAGTGAGTGCCTCTAGTGCTGCATCAGTTTGTTGAAAGATTGCAATTTGTAGTCCATCAATTCCTGGAGCCTTGTTCTTTGCCAATGCCTTCAAGCACCTTAGATTTCTTCCTTCATTGCCATTGGCTCTTGATCATACGCAGCTTCTTCCTTTATCTTCCTATTGTTAATTTCTGATTTTAAAGCATTGTGATCTGAGATGATGTTTTGTAGTATTTTGATGTTTTTAAATTTACTAAGACTTGCTTTGTAGCCTAACACATGGTCTATTCTGGATAATATTTCATATGCACTGGAAAAGAATGCATACACTCCAGAATCTTCAGAGGTAGGAAATTTCCACTTGAAAGCACAAGCAGACAAGCCTGGAGTAGCTAGAAGAACAGAAGATACTTCTTGAAAAAAAGACCGACAGGAAAAATAAAAAAACAATATAGGCACACCAACTGATTACTACAAGAACAAGCAAGTTGCTCACCCAGGAGACATCAAGGCAAGTGGTTGGGTCCCCTCTGAGCAAACCACTTTCCAAGACTAAGACTCAATGGGAATACACGCTCTGACTGGTGACCACATTCATCACTGATAAGGACAAGTGAGGGAGAAAACAGCAATGAAGCTTTGAGCTAAGCCCTACAATGCTCAATAGACTTCTTTGAACCCAGGCGGAGACCTGGTTGGCCAGCAGTGTGGCAAGACCTGGGAACTCTTGGGCCCAGAGTCAGTGACATAGCCACAGAGGACTAGAGTGGAGAGTGAAGTGTCCATCTGATAAGAAGAGAGGGCATATGCATAAGAATACCCACACTTGTAGATAATACCCACTTGACCTGGCTTCAATGACTGGATGATCAGAGCTCAACCAGAAGAAGGAAGAAGGGGAAACAAGCATAGTCTGATACGGTTTGATGAACTTGACCTACACCTAGGGATGCAGTAGCTCAAAAGAGGGAACAAATCTTTACAGCAAGAATCATTCCCACCCCTTCCACACACACAGTAGACAGGGATGGGCAACTTGGACAAAGAAGGGGGAGGGTGGGGACTAGAAAGGCAAGAAGTGACTGGCTTACAAGCTTTCAAGAGGGAACCTAGATCCAGAGGGCCTGGAGAAAGGTAGAATTTCCACTGAGTAGTGTCCAATCTGTCTAGGCAGGGCTGATGAAATGAAATGCAGATAGGTCTCTTGTGATACAATAGTGAATAATTGTTATCAGGACTGATTGTGAGGGTTGGAGATGTAAAGGTAGACATTTTGTAGCAAGGAGGAAAGTGATTAACTTTTCAGTCTAGGAGCGGAGGTCCCTGGGACCATCAAGGGAGAAAAGCAGAGAGCGGGACCCTACCCAGAGATGCAGTGATGCCTGAGATGGAAGCAGAGACAATGACGTGACATTGCCTGAGATGGAGCAGGTGGGGACTTTAGACACCGAGAGGGAGAGGGGCTGTGTGCTGACAACCGGGGGAGGTGGGGTAGGTTTGTAGTGTATACCCTTTGGTTGGTTGATGATGCATGGAGGGGATTGTAACCCTGGCAATGAAATGATATCTGATAGGATGAATGTAAGACGAATGTTCTCCCATGTAAACTAATCACATAATTCACAATAAAACATTTTAAAAAGAGAAAAAAAAATCATGCATACCCTATGCTTTTTTCATTCTGCTACTTTGTTTCCTATTCAGGCTTCAAAGGTATCTTTTCCTTAGATAAGTGGTCTGGGGAAATGCTTTTCTTCTCTGGTATTTAGTTTCCTGCCTTTGCAGCAATGTGATTGAACTGAATTTCTTACATGGTTTCATTTAGCATGAAAGCTTCATGGTTCTGTAATTCCATGAATAGCCTTGGTCCAAAGATAATCTCTTAGTGGTCAGTGGGGCTTCTGCTTTTCTCAGCTCTGTTTGACTGAAACAATAGAAAATTGAATCTTTTAAAACTACTTAGTAGCTACATATATTTTTTATACCCAAACCAAATCAAAGCCACTGTCAGAGAGCTGCTTCCAACTCATAGAGACCCTATAGGTCAAAATAGGATGACCCCATAGATTTTCCAAGGCTGTAAATCTTTAAGGAAGCAGATTGCCACATTTTTCTCCTGTGGAGCAGCTGGTAGGTTAGCACCAAATTTTACTTAGCAGCCAAGCACTTAACCACTGTGCTACCAGCGTTTCTTTCTTTCTCATACACATGGGAATCTTATTTGGTCCTTTTAAAGATGTAAAGTATTTCCTCACTGCACAGTAGGCTAGGAATTAGGCTGCTAACTTCAAGGTTAACACTTTGAAACCACCAACTGTGCTGAGGAAAAAAGATGAGATTGTCTGCTTCTGTAAATATCTACAATCTCAGAAACGCTATGGAGAATTCCTGCTCCGACCTACTGGGTCACTATGAGTCAGAACCTACTCCATGGCAGTGAGTTTTCACTGACATTGATTTGAATTGCTTTCCCCAATTTATAAGTAGGAAAACAGGCTACTCTGGTGTATGGACCTGAGTTTTTAGGGGTCACATGCACTCAGTAGCCAGAGGAAGGATTGGTACCTACAGTTCTGCTTTTTCTAGTCTTGTTCTGTGTTTGGTCCCTTATTTTTGCATTTGGTTAGTCCAGAGACTGCCAAACTATGGCTGTGAGTCAAATCTGGCCTGCCACCTGTTTTTGTATGGCCCACAAACTAAGAACAGGTCATTCATCTTTAGGTAATAAAACAAAAAGCAAGACAAATCTTTTGTGGCACATAAAAATCATATAAAATTCCAGTGTTCATTAATAAAGTTTTATTGAAATGTGTTTTTATTCACACATTGTTTATGTTATGTCACAACAGCAGAGCTGAGTGGTTGCAACAAAGAGTGTATGGTCTACAAAACCTAAAAGCCCTTTATAGAAAGAATTTCTGGGTAATACTGTCAAATGTATATTGATTGTTTACTGTACTAGACACTTTTAGGACATACAGAATATAGCAGAAAACAAGATATACTGCTTTCTTAGGCTCAAGGAACTGTTTCTAAACTTTTGAATTAAAAATAATCAAACTTAGAGGGAAATAAGGGTGATAAATTTTAATTCTGTCAAAAGATTTTTTAAAAATTCCAGCTTCATTCATTATCTTATAAAAGGGAATGTATTCATATTTTTAACTGGGTTTATTAATATCAAATATATATATTTTTAAAAGACCTAATCCCCAAATAAAAAGCATATATTTAAAAGGAATAAATTTCCCTTCCTGAAAGACTCATTGCATTGTTCATTCTTTTCTCATTTTACCATAGGGATCAGAGGAAACTTCTTGAACTAACCCAGGTCATCAGATTAGCCTTGGGAAGAACACAGAAGTAGATCACATTGTTACTTTTCAAGCAAAACCATCTTTTAAAAAATGTCCAGTTTTAAAAACTTGATATGTTAGATTTTAGTGATGGAATGCTTTATTTTAAGAGTATGACAACCACTGTTTTTTTTTGTTTTTTGTTTTTTTGGTGTTTTTTTAGGTTTCAAGTTGTAATCTATTTTATTATTGATATTTTTTATTATTTTCTGAGCATCAGAAAGACAAAAATAAATCACCAAGTAAATATAATCAGATTTAAACATTGCATACGTATTTCAAGGTGCCCCACGTATAACTTTCAGGCAAATAATACTAATATGTGAAATAATTAATGAAAATTTATTAAAATTTCAAGGAACATTTAAAGAGTTATTATAAAATGTTGTGGAGTTGGTTCCACCCTGTATAGGTGTGGTTGGTGGTGGGTTTATGCTATTGAGTTGGTTCTGACTCATAGTGACTCTGTACAGAGTTTTTGTGGCTATAAATCTTTAAGGGAGAAGTGGCTCGTGGATTTGAACTGCCAACTTTGTGGTTAACAGCCCAATACATAACCCATATGCTACCAGGGCTTCTTTGTATGGGTGTATATTTTCCTTATTGGAGTCCTGGTGTGGCACTGTAGGATAAGCATTAAACTGGTAAGCACAAAGTCAGCAGTTCAAATCCACTAGCTACTCCTCAGAAACCCTATGTATGGTTGTTATGAGTTGGAACCAACTCCATGGTACTTACCAGCAAGAACAATAGTCTCCATATTATAAAGAGCCCTTTTGATGTAGTGTTAAGCACTGGACTGCTAACTGAAGGGTCAGTGGTTTGACCCCACCAGCTGCTCTGCTTCTGTAAAAGATTTACGGCCTTGAAAAACCTCATGGAGCAGTTCTCCTGTCTTATGAGTCACTCTAAGTAAAGGAGCTCTGGTAGCGTAGTGGTTACGAATT
>NW_006408750.1:1315388-1353710 GCF_000296735.1 Chrysochloris asiatica
TTTTTTTTTTTTTTAAGCTTTTATTATGAAATGCACTCAAACGATCGTATTTTGTTTCTTTCATTGCAATGATTACAATCCCCTCCATGCATTATCATTTAACAGTATTTGCTTCTAGTCCCTCAGTATTTGTTTGTTTGTTTTTCAATGTACCCCAAAACATGCAGGAATATATAATTGTTTAAAAAACCAAAGGGCACATTCTGCAAGCCAACCTCCTGCCCACCAGTACACAGTCTTTCTCTTTCCATGAGTCTAGAGTCCTCAGCTGCTCTATCTCTCCATGCCATCTCTCTGCCTACATCTCTGGTGTCCCTGCTTCTCTGCCTAGGGTCCCATGTTCTACTTATGCTCTTCTCTCTTGATGGTCCTAGGGTCCTCTGTTCCAAGAATATAAGATTAATTATCCCCCCTAGTTTTTACACTACTTCTACATTTACAGTTGTGACAATCACAATTAGTCATGATAACAATTACTCACTATTGAATCAAAAGAGTCCTAGCCCAATCTCCTTTTACCAGTCCATCTAGACAAGAGGAAAACTATTCAGTGGGGATTCTACCTTCCCCCACACACTCTGGAATGCCCTCTTGAAAACTTGTAAGTCAGCCACTTCATGCCGTTATGGGATCCCCACTATGTTTTAGGTAGCCAGTGTCTAAGTTGCCCATTCTTATCAACCCTGACTATATTAGGCTTCATCTTTGATGTGAAGACTTCTTCCCTCTTGGTTGATGTTTTGAGCTACTACATTCATAAGTATAGGTCAAGCTCATCAAATTGTAGCAATTTATATTGCTTCCTTTATCAAATTTCTTTATTTTCTCTAGTAAAACTCTGGTCATCAAGCCATCAAAGCTAGGTCAAATGTGTACTATCTGCATGTTGGGGCATTCTTGTGCATCTCCCCCCACTTCATATCAGCTGGATGCTTCACTTCAGCTGTAGCCCACCATGACTAGGTCAGTGTCCATGGGCTCAGGAGTTCCCAAGTCTCCCCAAATTTTGGACCAACCAGTACTTCCTCTTCACTCTCTCATCTCAAGGTCAACAGGAGTCTATGGAAGATGGTCGAACTCAGTTCATGTCTTCATTACTATCTTTCCACTACTTCCACTCACTTGTAGACCAAAGCAGTCACCAGCGAACTTACATGGCTACTCACGTGTTCCTTTTGAGTTTCAGTCTTGGAGAGGTGTTTGTCCTGAGGGGACTTAATAGCTTGCCTTGACGGCTCCCTGGTGAACTGCTTGCTTGGTCTTATAATAGCTAAACAAACTGCTGTTTTAGTTTTTGGTTTTTCCTGCTGGTCTTTCTTTCAAGAAGTATCTTCTGGCTTTCCAACCTGATTCTATTGCTATGGCTCCCACAAAGAAGGGTGGCGAGAAGAAGGGTCATTCTGCTATCAACGAAGTGATGACCAGAGAGTACACCATCAACATTCACAAGTGCATCCATGGAGTAAGCTTCAAGAAGCATGCCTCTCTAGCACTCAAGGAGATTCGGAAATTTTCCATGAAGGAGATGTGAACACCAGATGTGCGCATGGACACCAGGCTCAACAAAGCTGTTTGGGCCAAAGGAATCAGAAACATCCCGTACCATATCCGGGTGCAGTTGTCCAGAAAATGTAATGAGGATGAAGATTCACCAAACAAACTCTATACACTGGTGACCTATGTGCCTGTCACCACCTTCAAAAACCTACAGACAGTCAATGTGGATGAAAACGAACAGTTTATGATCAAATAAATGTATAAATCTGCCTTCAAAAAAAAAAAAAAAAGAAGTATCTTCTGTTCCTCTAGCAGCTCTGGACTGGTCTGCATGTCAAGTGGGAATGTCCCACCTCAACCACTAGTTTTTAAGTAAAGTTTTTCTATAAATTAATGTCAGGTAATAGACATATGCAGTCTGATGCTGTCAAGTCGATCCCTATAGAACAGAGTAGAATTACCCCATAGGGTTTCCAAGGCTGTGAATCTTTATAGAAAAAGACTACCACATCTTTCTCTGGTGGAGTGGCTGGTGGGTTCAAACTGTTGACTTTCAGGCTGTCAGCCAAGTGCTTTAACCACTGTACTACTAGGGTTCCTTCAGTAGAAAGTTGGTAAGTGCTGTCAAGTCAGTTCCAACTTTTAGCAACCCTGTAAACGGTTTCTGAGGAGTGGCTGGTGGGTTTGAACTGCCAATTTTACAGCGTTCCAGTGCTTATCCTATAGCACCATACCATGACTCCTATATAGTGATGTGGAATTATATAAAATAAATGCAAAAGACTATGGGAAAGTAAATAAAATAAATCCACTAGGTTTCACTCTATTACAGAGAATATTACATCCTGTTTTCCCTGTGTAGAAGCAGAAAAACCCATTTTAGTACTGATTATTTGGACTGGATTCTTCCTAGAAGAAATGATACCAAAATCCTTTTTTTTTTTTTTTTTTAATTCTACCATCTTCTACCTCCCTCAACCCCCACCCCCCCAGTCAACACAGGCACACGCTGAAAAACAGTGACAACTCACAACCAAGGCCATGTGAAGGAACATGAATTCCCATGGAAGGAAAACCCATCCATTAATAAAGACTGAAGTTGGATAGCTTTCCAAGCTGTTTTAGGAAGTTTGTTTATTTCTCACAATAAACTTATTATCTTGCAAAAACTAGAGTGGTAAGCAAAAGACAAGAAATGATCCCTTTCTTCTGTAGCTAATCTGTATGTCCCTATTCCTATTGTCTAAGATTTTATTCACTTCTTGAATATGTTTCACAAAGCACTATATGGGATCCAGTGTTGTGTGAATAACAGGATCCTCTTTTGAAAGGAACATGAGAAATACTCAAGCAAAATCTCATAGGATTATTTACTGCAGGACTTCTCAGAACTTTTAATATGCTAATGTTAATTTTAAAACATGTACATGTATATGTATAAGAAGATCTGAGGCAAGAAAACAATCAAAGTACTTAGGACTGTCTGGGACTGCCTTACTTTACTAAAGCAAGCTAGTATATTTGGGCATTTATGAACCGGCAATGACAGGAAATAGACCAATTATGTTCACTGTCTATCTATACCATGAGCCCTGGTATCATAGTGGTAATGTTTTGGGCTGCAAATGCCAGGTCAGCAGTTCAGATCTACCAGGTGCTCAGCTGAAGAAAAATGAGGTTTTCTGCTTCCATAAAGATTTACAGCCTTGGTTTGTAATGAATTTGAACTGACTCTGTGGCACACCATCACTACTACCATCAGGTATACCATGGGCTGCAAGAAGAATGAACAAATCTGTTTTTGAAGAAGTATACAGATTGCTCCTTAGAAGCTACAATGGCAAGATTTCATTCATACTTTGGACATGCTATCAGGAAGGATCGGTCCTTAGAGAAGGACATCATATTTGGTAAAATGGAGGATAAGCTAAAAAGTGGAAAACCTTCAACAAGAAGGACTGACACAATGGCAACAGAAATGGGTTCAAACATAACAACCATTGTGAGGATGGCGTAGGGCCAGACAGTGTTTCCTTCTGTTGTTCATAGAGTTGCTATGAGTCAGAACTCAAAGGCACATAACAACAACAGATGTTTACTATAACTGTCCTTGATAGTTTTCTGGCTTCATCTCAGTCTTTTGATGAACATATTTTTTATAAATGAATGTAGATATTATCTTTGTTCTAAATGTTTAAGACATTTTCCTTAAACAACCTAAGGACCATCTATCTGTCAATTTGTCATACTGTGGTGGCTTGCATGTTGCTGTGGTTCTGGAAGCTATGTCATGGGTATTTTAAATACCAGCAGGGTCACCCATGGCACACAGATGTCAGCTGAGCTTCCAAACTAAGATAGACTAGGAAGAAAGAGAGACTACTGCCAAATGTTTAGTCACTGAAAACTCTATGACTGGCAATGGAACAATGTCAGCACCAGAATATTGAATATTAAAACATGATGAAGAGCACCAGAATATTGTCAGATACAGTATCACAAGATGAGCCCTTCAGGTTGGAAGGCACTCAAAATACGACTCAGGAAGAATGGCTTCCTCAAAGTAAAGTTGACAGTGATGACACGAATGGAGTAAAGTTTATGGAACCTTTATTTGTTGATGGGCACACTTCAAAATGAGAAGAAATAGCTGTAAACATCCATTAATAATTGGAACATGGAATGTTCAAAGTATGAATCTAGGAAAATTGGAAGTTGTCAAAAATTAAATGGAACTTGTAAACATCGATATCCTAGGCATTCAGTGAGCTGAAATGGACTGGAATTGGTCATTTTGAATCTGACAATCACATGGTTTACTATGCCAGGAATGATAAGTTGAAGAGGAATGGTGTCACATTAATCATCATAAAGAGCAGTTCAAGATCTCTCTTGAAGTAATAATGCTGTGTGTGATAGGATAATATGCAATCCTGGTGTGGTTCTGTGGGTTAACGCGCCAGACTGCAAAGCCATTAGAACTGCGAAGTCGGTGGTTCAAGCTCACCAGCTGCTCCTCAGAAACCCTATACAGGGTCACTATGGGTCGGAACTGACTCAACAGCACTTAACAACAACAGCATATGGAAGACTAGTTAATACAACTAGTCTAATGTGTCCCATTATTCAAATTTATGCACCAACCACTAAAACCAATGAAGATGAAATTGAAGAATTCTACCAACTTGTTTAGTTTGAAATTAAGCATGAAATCAACATGTAATAATAATTACTGGCAGCTGGAACACAAAGGTTGGAAACAAAGAGGAAGGATCAGTAGTTGGGAAATATGGCCTTGGTGATAGAAATGATACTCAAGATCACATGGTAGAATATTGCAAGACCAATGACTTTTTCATTTCATATACCTTTTTAACAACATAAAAGATGACTATACATATGGACCTCACCAGATGGAATATATAGAAATCTATTTGACTACATCTGTGGAAAGAGAAAGTGAAAAAGCTCCTTATCATCAGCCAAAACGAGGCCTGGGCAGATTGTGCAATAGACCATGAATTACTCATATGCAAGATCAGGCTGAAGCTGAAGAAAATTCAAACAAGTCCACGGGAGCCAAACTATGACCTTAAACATATTCCACCTGAATTTAGAGATCATCTCAAGAACATATTTGATGCATTAGACACTAATGACCAAAGACCAGAAAAGTTGTGGGATGACATCAAGAACATCATACAGGAAGAAAGCAAAAGGTCATTAAGAAGACAAGAAAGAAGGAAAGACCAAAATGGTTGTCAACAGAGGCTCTGATGCTTCCTCTCTAGTGTTGAGAAGCTAAAGCAAATGGAAGAAATGAAGAAGTAAAAGAGTTGATCAGAAGATTTCAAAGGTCAGTTCAAGAAGAAAAACTCAAATATTATAACAAAATGTGCAAAGACCTGGAGTTAGAAAACTCAAAGGGAAGAACACACTTAGCATTCATCAAGCCGAAAGAACTGAAGAAAAATTTGTGCCTTGACTTCAAATATTGAAGGATTCTTTGGGCAAAATACTGAATGACAGAGAAATAATCAGAAGAAGATAGAAGGAACACAGAGTCACTGTACCAAAAAGAACTGGTTGATGTTCAACCATTTCAAGAGGGAGCATATGATCAAGAACCGGTGGTATGGAAGGTGCAAGTCCAAGGTGCAATGAAGGCAATGGCAAGGAAAAGACTCTGGGAATTGATTGGATATGAATCAAAACCTCTCAACAAACTGAGATGGCACTGGAGGCACTCACTCATCTATGCCTAGAAATATGGAAACAGCTATCTGGCCAACTGTTTGGAAGAGATCCGTATTTGTGCCCTTTCCAAAGAAAGGTGACCCAAAGTACTAAGGGCATCATCAGACAATATCATTAATATTGCAATTTATGCAAGTAAAATTTTGCTAAAGAGAATTCAGAAATGGCTGCAGCAGTGCATTAATAGGAAACTGCCAGAGGTTCAAGCTGGATTCAGATGAGGACATGGAACAAGGGATATCATTGCTGACATCAAATGGATCTTGGCTGGAATTAGAGAATACCAGAAAGAGGTTTGTTAATGATAAGTGCCATCGAGTCGGTTCCGACCCATAGCGACCCTGTACAGGGTTTCCAAGGGTGTAAATCTTTACGGGAGTAGAAAGTCTCATCTTTCTCCCGCGGAGCAGCTGGTAGTTTCGAACCACTGACCTTAAGGTTCGCAGCCTGATTCGTAACCACTACGCTACCAGAGCTTCTTAGAAAGAGGTTTACTTGTGCTTTATTGTCTATATGAAGTCGTTCATCTGTGTGGATCATGACAAGCTATGGACCACATTGTAGATACAGTATGAGTATTACGGAACACTTTATTGTGCTCATGAGGAACATGTACATGTAGAACAAGAGGCAGCTGTTAGAACAGCATAAGGGAACACTGAATGGTTTGAAATTAGGCAAGGTGCTAGGGTTGTATACCTTCACTATACTTATTCAATATCTATGCTGAGCAAATTATTTGAGAAGCTAGACTATATGAAGAAGAACATGGCATCAGGATTGGAAGTAGACTCATTAACAGCCTGTGATACACAGATGATACAACCTTATTTGCTGAAAATGAAAAAGACTTAAAGTATTGATGAAAATCAAAGTCCATAGTCTTTGATATGGATTGCACCTCAATGTAAAGAAAAGAAAAAAATCTCACCACTAGACTAATAAATAACATCATGATAAATGGAGAAAAGATTGAAGTTGTCAAAGACTTCATTTTGCTTGGATATGCCATCAGCACTCATGGGTGCAACAGTCAATAAATCAAATAACATATTTCATAGAGCAAATCTTCTGCATAAGACCTTTTAAAGTGTTCAAGAGCAAAGATGTCAGTTTGAGGACTAAAGTGTACCTGACCCAAGGCATGATATTTTCAGTAGCCTCGTATGCATGTGAAACTTGAACAGTGAATAAGGAAGATAATAGAAGGATTGATGCATTTGAGTTATTGTGTTGGAGAAGAATATTAAAAGTACCATAGACTGCTAGAAGAAGAAACCAATCTGTGTTGGAAGAAGTACAGATAGACTGCTCCTTGGAAGCCAGGATGGGAAAACTTCATCTCTCATACTTTGGACATATTGTCAGTAGGTACCAGTCCCTGAAGTGTGGCACTGTGGGTTAATGTGCCAGACTGCAGAGCCATTTGAACTGCAAGGTTGGCAGTTCAAGCTCACCAGCTGCTCCTCAGAAACCCTATGCAGGTTCACTATGGGCAATTAACAACAACAATCAAGTCCCTGAAAAAAAAACATCATTCTAGGTAAAGTGCAAGGTCAGAGAAATAGAGGAATGCCTCCAATGAAATGGAGAAGCAGCAGGATGGGGCAGTGTTTTGTTCTGTTGTGCATAAGGTTTCTATGAGTCAAAATTTATTTGATGGCACCTAGCAGCAAGAACCATCTATTAGTACAGATGATCACAATTCAGAATCACAATTAGAGCATTATATCTGTTATGGTTGTTTCTCTTCAAGTAAAAGTAAACTCCACTAACATGGCTTAAACAAATATTGTAGTGTTAGGTGCTAATGAGTTGTTTCTGACTCATAGCCATCTTATATACAACAGAAGGAAACAAAATTGTTATGTCTGAGTCACTGTTGCTGACACCATGTCAGTTCATCTCACTGGGGCTCTTCCTCATTTTCACTGACCCTCCTGCCTGACAACATGTCCAAAGAACAAGAGACAAAGTCTTGCCATTCTTGTTCTTCTGATAGTCCATGGTACTTTAATATTCTTCTGCAACACTGTAATTCAAATGCATCAATTTTTCTATGGACTTCCTTATTCATTGTCCAATTTTCATACACATATGAGGCTATTAAAAAACACCATGGCTTGGCTTCAATGAATGGATGATCAGAGTTCAACCAGAAGAAGAAAGAAGAGGGAAAAAAGAATAATCTAATACAATTTGATGAACTTGACACACACCTATGGAAGCAATAGCTCAAAAGAGTGAACAAATCTTCCCAGCAAGGATCATTCCCACCTCCTCCGCACATGGAGAGGACAGGGATGGGCAACTTAGGTATTGGCTACCCAGAATGGGGGTGCTACAGAGACAAGAAGTGACTGGCTTACAAGCTTTCAGGAGGAAACCTAGATCCAGAGGGCATGGAGCAAGTTAGAATCTCCACTGAGTAGTATTCAATCTGTCTAGGCAGGGCAATAAATCCTTTGATTTCATGAGTGCTGCTTCCATGAGCATTGATTGTGGATCCAAGTAAAACGAAGTCTTTGACAACCTTGTCTTTTCTCCATTTATCCTGATATTATTTATTGGTCCTGTTGTGAGAATTTTTGTTTTCTTTCCATTGATGTCCAATCCATACTGAAGACTACAGTCTTTGAACTTCATTATTAAATATGTCAAATCCCCTTGACCACCAAAAAACTAGGATGTATCATCTGCATATTATAGATTGTTAATGAATCTACCTTCAATCCTAATACCACGTTATTCATATAATCCAGTTTCTCGAATTATTTGTTCAGCATACAGATTAAATAAGTATGGTCAAAGGATACAATTCTGCTGCACACTATACTGATTTTAAAATATGCAGTATCCCTTAGTTCTGTTCAAACCATTGCCTTTTGGCCCATGTAAGGGTTGCTCATGAGGAATTCCAGTGGTCTGAAATGCCCATTCTTCACAATGTTGTCCATAGTTTATTATGATCCACACAGTTGAATGCTTTTGCATAGTCAATTAAGCACAAGTAAACAACTTTCTGCTGTTCTCTGCTTTCATCCAAGACCCATCTGACGTCAACAGTGATATCCCTCATTCCACATCCTCTTCTGAATCCAGCTTGAATTTCTGGCTGCTCCCTGTCAATGTACTGCTGCAATTGTTTCTGCATTGTCTTCAACAAAATTTTACTTGCATGCTTTATTCATGATATTGTTTGATCATTTCTGCATTCCATTGGTCCTCTTTCTTTGGGGTGGGCAAAAATATGCATCTCTTACAGTTAGTTGGCGAGGTAGCTGTCTTCTATATTTCTTGGTATGGAAGAATGAGGGTTTTCAGTGCTGCATCAGTATGTGAAAACATTTCAATTTTTATTCTATCAGTTTCTGAGGATTTGTTTTCTGCCAATGCCTTCTTCCTTCAATACCATTGATTCTTGATCATATGGTACCTTTTGAAATAATTGAATATGTACCAATTCTTTTTGGTACAATTACTGTGTATTCCATCTATCTTTTTTGCCCTCCCCCTACTACTTATTGCCCTCCCCATCAGCTGACTTATCATGCATCTATCCCCATCCACCTTCTTTTGATACTTCCTGCATCATTCAATATTTTGCAACTAGAATATTTCACTATTGTTAGTTGAGGCTTGGGGGTTTTTTCCTTTCTTTCTTTTAGTTTAAGAAATGTTGAGCATGTTCTTTCCTTTTGGTTTTCTAACTTCAGATCTTGGCACATTTCATTGTAATATTTTACCTGTCTTCTCAGGCACAAATAGGTTGTGGTTTTTTTGCCCTTCATGTGATGAGTAGTTGTGAGATGAATACTCTGGGCCTGGGTGTTCTGGTTCCCAAAACACCTGGTTCCTTCTATCATCCCACTCAACTATCCTCCGAATGGTTGTAAGTTGGCTATTGATGCTTTCCTTAGTGCACCAACATTCCAGACAAGAATAGGGAAGAGAAGAAGGCAAAAGATCTATGTCTCTTTATCAAGAAAACAAAACCTTTTCCAAAGCTTCACCCACTAGATTTCAAATTGTATCTCAATGGACAGAAAAGTTCACCTGGCTACTTTTAGCTATATGAAAGTCTGAGTAATTGAATTCCTTAGTTGGGCACACTGGAATTCTTCTGGTAACATGGGATAAGTCTGGAGTATTGGCTAGTATCTCAGCTCTGACACTCCATAGTTATGTGATGGTAGGTGATGCATTTTCATCATTGATAAAATAGAGATAATAAGATGGTTACAAAGTTAACTAAATAAATAGTTATAAAATGTTTAAAATATTATGTGGTATGTTGTAATATAACAGCAAATATGAAATATAAATAAAATGCAAAAAAATGGAAATAAAATATTACTAATATAGGAAACAGAACTTGTGTATTACCCAATTAATAGTATATTGGAGTCCTGATGTAGCACTTTAGGATAAGCACTGGACTGCTAACTGAAAGGTCAGCTTTTCAAACTCACCAGCCTCTCCTTGGGAATGCTAAATGATGTTATCATGAGTTTGAACTGACTCAGTGGTACTTAATAACAACAACAAAAAGAGTTTTATTAATTTCTTGAGCTAAAGAATGTTAGTATTCTAAAGAAAGGTGATCTTACAGAATATGGAAGTCATTGGATAATATTATTAATATCACATGAACGTAAAATTTTGTTGACGATAATTAAAATACAGTTGCTATTGTTCATTGACAGGCAGCTGCCAGAAATTCAAACAGAAGTCAGAAGAGGACTTGGAACTAGGGATATCATTTCTGATGTCAGATGGATCTTAACTGAAAGTAGAGAATACATGAAAGTCGTTTACTTGTGCTTTAGTGACTATGCAAAAGCATTCAACTGTGTGGATCATGATAAACTATGGATAACATTGTAAAGAATGAGCATTCCCGATTATTTAATTATGCAAATCTGGAACCTGTACATAGACCAAGAGTTAGTGGTTCAAGCACAACAAGAAGACACTGTCTGGTTTAAAATCAGGAAAGATGTCTGGCAGAGTTGTATGCCTTCACTATACTTATTCAATATGTGGAGTCCTGGTGTGGCATTGCACTGCTCACTGAAAGGTTAGTGGTTCCTTGAAAAGACTATGCAGGGTCGCTATGAGTCAATGGCACTTAACAACAATAACAACATTCAATACGTATGCTAGATAAATAACCCAAGAAGCTGGACTGTATGAAGAAGAAGGTGACATTAGGATTGGAGCAAGGCTCATTAACATCTTGAGATAAGCAGATGACACAACTTTGCTAGCTGAAAAGAAAGAGTACTTGAGGCATTTACTGATGAAGATAAAAAATATATTCTTCTTCAGTATGGGCTGCACCTCAATGTAAAGAAAACAAAAATCCCCACAACTGGGCTAATAAACATCATGATAAATGAGTAAAAGTTGAATTTGTCAAAAATGTCATTTTACTGGAATCCACAATCAATGCTCATGCAAACAGCAGTCAACAAATCAACTTATTGCATTGGGAAAATCTGCTTCAAAAGTCCTCTTCAAAGTGTTGAACAAAGATGTCACTTTGAGAATTAAACCCAAGCCATGGTGTTTTCAATTGCCTCATAAGCATGTGAAAGCTGTACAATGAATAAGGAAGACTGGAGAATAATTAACACTTTCGAATTATGGTGTCGATGAAGAATAGTGGAAGTACTGAGGAGTTCCACAAACAAATCTATCTTGGAAGAAATACAGCCAGAGTTCTCCTTAGAAGTGAGGAGGGCATGACTTTGTCTCAGATACTTTGGAACTTTGGATATGTTATCAACAAGGACTAGTCTTTGAAAAAGGCCATACTTGGTAAAATAGAGGGCCAGTGAAAAAAGGAAGACCCCCAATGAAGTGAACTAACATAATGGCTGCAACAATGGGCTCAAACATAACAATTTTAAGGATGGTGTAGGACTAGGTCGTGTTTTGTTCTGTCGTGCATGGGCTTGCTACAAGTTGAAGCTTATACAACAGTACCTGTCTTACTTATCTAGTGCTGCTGTCACAGAAACAAGGGGATGCCTTTCCCAAACAGAAATTTATTCTGTCACAGTTTAGGAGGCTAAAAGTCCAAGTTCAGAGTGCTGGCTGTAGGGAAAACCTTTCTCTCTTTGTTGGCTCTGCAGAAAGGTCTTTGTCTCTTCAGCATCTGTAGGTTCAACATTCCTTGGAGATAGCCATGTGTCTTGGCATCAATCATCCTCTGGGTCTAGGAGCTTCACAGTACAGAGACCCCAAGCCCAAAGGACACTCCATTCCCACTCTGCTTTCTTGGTGATGGCAGATACCTCTGAGCTCCACTTGCCGGTTTAATCTCTTTTATATCTTGAAAGAGATTGACTCAAGGTACATCCTAATTATGTAGGTTACATTCCGCCTCATTAACCTCATAGAAATTAGGATTTACATACCCCTCAGATCAAGGGCTGATCCCATCAGATCCCAAAATGGTGGAAGTGATTATATTATATCTCGTCATGGGGTTGCTACATCTTAATGGTCAAACAATGGAGAATTCTCACACAGCCAAATTGACACAAAACTTTAAGTACCACAGCAGCTAACAAAAACAGCCAGATCCGTTTTGGAAGAAGTGTAGCCAGAGTGCTCCTTGGAGGCCAAGATGACCAAACTTTGTCTCTCATACTTAGGACATATTGTCAGGAGGGAGCAGTTGCTGGAGTGGGATATCATGTTTGGTAAGGTAGAGGGTCAAAGGAAAAGAGGAAGATCCTCAACGAGATGGATCGGCCAAGTGGCAGCATTGATGGATTCAAGTGTGGCAACAATAGTGAGGTTGGCCCAGGATCGAGCAGTGTTTTGTTCTGCTGTGCATAAGGTCACCATGGGTTGGTACCGACTCGATGGCCCCTAACAACAACAACAAAAACAGCAACAAAGAGTGTTAAACAAGAACCCTCCCACCTCCTTTATAGAAACAAGAGTATTGATGACTTTATAAAGGTTGTCTCCTTTCTTCTGTCAAGGAAAGTGAGAATTTCATGCTTGCTTTAACCAATTATTTCTACCCAAACGGTAAGACCTGGGATTTAAAGCCAAAGCAAATTAAAGGATTATCTAATTATTGATAAATTTGGCGCATATCAGCAAAAGACCAAAGGTCCTGACAAAACGTATTTACTTCACAATGACATCTCTCCTCTCTCCTTCACATGTGACCTTTTACAATTTTTAGATGTTTGGCTATTATTATTTATTAATCCTTTGGATAGATAAAATGTCTATATTTATAGACATCTTGTATGGACATAGTTATTAAAGACAGATAGATGCAAATTCTTTGCCTAGCTCTACTACTAACCATGTGATACTTTATTTAGGCACTTTATTTCTCTAAGATTTAGTTTCCTTATTTATAAAATGGGAGAGTAACAGTACCTATTTCCCAAGATTGCAGTAAACGTTAAATGAGGAAGAGCAGTAAAATGCTTAGAACAGATTCCAGATGTCATATGTGTTTTCTCTGTGCCCACATCAACAGCAAGAGCTTAAATACCATCACTAATATCACATCAAGAAGACAAAATGTGCTGGCACTATTGTTCAGCATTAAGATGCTAATCAAAAGACTGAAGGTTTAAACCCACCCAGCGGCTTTGTGGGAAAAAGACCTGGCAGGCAATCTGCTTCTGAAAAGATTATAGCCAAGAAAACACTATGGGGCAGTTCTCTGTCATATAAGGTCACTTTGAATTGGAATCCACTGGACAGCACCCAGCAATAACATTATCATCATTATTAATTTCTTGAATCAGCTTTATTGATGTTTAATTTACATACAATAATTATGCACCTAGGAATTTTGACCAAAGGAGAAACCTGTGTAATTGTCATCACAATCAAGATACACAGCATTTTTATGACCCCAACGTCTTTATGTTAAATATAGGATAACTGTTGTCTTTTTTTTAGTATTCATACAAAGGAGAAGCCACTGAGTAAGGAAACATGATAATAACCACAAAAACAGAATGAATAAGCACTGGCAAGAATTACAAAACCATAGCAATGTAGCAGTAAAACAAACATTTACTACAATTCCACTACTGTGTATGCTACCAAAAGATTTTAAAGCAGCGAGTCAAATAGATACAAATATGCCAATATTCATGGTCGCATTACTCACAATAGCTAAAATGTTCCGACAATCCAAGTGTCCATCAACACATGAATGGGCAAACAAAGTATGATACATACATACAATGGAATATTAGTAAGACATAAGATAAATGAAGTTTTAACATGTACTATAACATAAAAGTTGTGGAACATAAGGAGTTCTGGTGTGGCGCTGTAGGTTAATGCACCAGACTGCAAAGCCTTTGAACCACAAGGTCAGTGGTTCAAGTTCACCAGCTGATCCTCGGAAACCCTACACAGGGTCACTGTGGGTCGGAACCAACTGAATGGCACTTAACAACAACAACAACACAACACAGAAGAACCTTAAAAACGTTTTGCTGAATGACAGAAGTCAGTCACAAAAAACAAATATTGTATAATCCTGTTGTTGTTGTTGTAATGTGCCGTGGAGTCGGTTCTGACTCATAGTGACCCTTGTACAGGGTTTCCGAGCCTGTAAATCTTTACCGGAGCAGAAAGCCTCATTTTTCTCCGGCAGAACAGCTGGTAGTTTCGAACTGCTGACCCTGAGGTTCACAGCCCAATTCGTAACCACTACGCTACCAGAGCTCCTTTGTATAATCCTACTTATATAAAATATTCAGAAGAGGAACATGCAGCGAAACAAAAGTTTATCAATGGTTACCAAGGACAGGGGGAGAAGGGAATGAATGGGGAGTTAGTTATTACTTAACAGGTACTGAGTTTCTGTTTGGGGTGACGAAAAACGGACGTAGTGAAGATTTTACAACACGGCAAATATAATTAACATCACTGAACTGCACACTTAAAAATAATGTGTACTTTAAAATGTTTTTAAAAGGCAAACTTTTTGTTACATTCATTGTAAAAAATTCATAAAACAAAAACAAAAGACAAGCATTTATTATCTCATAAACACCATGAGTCAGGAATATCAGTGGTTTAGCTGGGTGGTTTGGGCTTCCAGTCTCTGATGTATCTGCATTCAGGTTGCAGTCATCTGAAGGTTTTGACTGGGGCTGCAAGAT
Organism: Chrysochloris asiatica; assembly: GCF_000296735.1. Taxonomy (NCBI): domain Eukaryota; kingdom Metazoa; phylum Chordata; class Mammalia; order Afrosoricida; family Chrysochloridae; genus Chrysochloris; species Chrysochloris asiatica. Next base: position 1,330,310 of record NW_006408750.1, read on the forward strand.
CCACTTCTAAGACAGCACACCCACATGGTTGCTGGTAGGCCTCAGTTCCTTGCCATGTAGGTTTTTCCACATGCTGCTTGAGTGTCTTCACACCATGGCAGGTGATTTCCCCTAGAGAATTTTCAACAAGTTGGTCCCAGAACTTGTGGGCCGCTAATATTCAAGGGGCCAGGAACCAAGTCCAGATGTTACCCTGCAACAGCACTTGTGGAAATCATTTGTTCTAGCCCTGCCAAGGCAACTGCAGTTCCAGTGATTACATTGTTGGTGCTAAGTGCCGTGGAGTCCGCTCTGAGGGTTTCCAAGGAGCAGTTGGTGAGCTTGAACTGACAACCTTACGGTTCAAACCGACGTTCCAGTCCAGTGCATTAACCCACAGCGCCACACCTGGATTCCGCCATCACATTGGTTGTTGGTGGCTATGTTGCATGGAGTCAGTTCCGACTCTTAGTGAGGAGCCTGTACAGGGTTTCCGAGGCTGTAAATCTTTACGGGAGCAGAAAGCCTCATCTTTCTCCTGCCGAACAGTTGGTAGTTTCTAACTGCTGACCCGAAGGTTAGCAGCCTGATTGGTAACCACTACGCTACTAGAGCGCCTTACATTCTGGATGAGTTAATGAAATGTTTGACCAAATATGGCCGGCTAATTTTTTTTTTTTTTAATTAAGATTTCATGATTTTACTGAAAAGAAGCCCCTTCTTCCCTACAAAGCAGCCATCCTATGGTATATCATTTCATTGCCATGGTTACAATCCACTCCATGTATCATCAACCAACCAAAGGGTACACCCTGCAAGCCTGCCCCCTGGTCGTCAGCACACAGCCCCTCTCCTTCTCTGGAGCAGGCTGATTTTTAAGTTGATCGTTTTATGTGGCCCACAAATGATATTATAAATTTTGGTAGAAAAAAAGGTTTCCCACCCGTGCTCCAGAACAACTTCTACTCCGCGTTTTAAATGTTTGGGGTGGAGTAATTTCACCCTGATACCAGTTTGTAATTTCTGCTGGGATTTTTGGAAAGCAAACTCCCTTGCTGCTAACATTGCTGGGTGTCAGCTTGGAGCAGCTGAGAAAGCCACTGAGAATAAAACTACCACAGAGGAAGGTCAGCTGGAGGACCTGGAAGGAGACCCTGAGCTAACGGTATCATCTAAGTAATAAGTCCCTAAATGCTGCTCTGAAGTGGTTCCCTCCCTAGACTTTGCTGTGATTTGAAGACCAAAACCATTTCATCATGGAGCAGCCTTGATTCTCAGGCTTTGTGCTGAAAACTATGTAAACATACCCAGCCCATTTCTGATTATGCGGGCTCAGAGATAACATATATGACATCCAATTGACAGGTGTTGCAATGTTGAAAGAGCTTGGCTGCTTACTGAAAAACTAGCAGTTGGAACACACCCTGCGGCTCTGTGGGAAAAGGCATGACAATCTGGTTCAATATAGTTTATAGCTTAGAAAACCCTATGGGGCAGTTGTACTCTATCACATGGGGTCACTATGAGTTGAAAATCAATTGGATGGCACCCAACAACAGCAAAGTGTAATTGTATGGCCCATGTAGACTTGAATAATTGAAGCCATAAATACTATGGATTTAAAATACATTGATACCGATAGTAGAATTATTTAATAATTGACTCGGATGAGGAATTAAGACATTCAGTCAAATAATTTGGGGCAAATTTCCTTCCCTACATCATGTCTGTATTTCATTATGCAAGTAATAACTTGGCCTTAACGATCTTTTTCTGTTATCGTGTATGACCACAGCCTATGATGTCATAGGAATTGCCATTTCTTCCTTATGAAATGTGTGTCCTTCCAGTTGGCATGGAGCAAGCACCTTTAAAGTGCCATATACTGTTATAAGTGGTGGGATTACATCACTAAAACACACACACACACACACACAATCCCTACCCTCTTAGAATTTATTTACTAGAAGGAGATAGACAACTGTACCTTCCATATGCCAGTTTCTGCCCCCAATATTACTGCGTTCTCATTCTCTGTTTCTGGTACTGATGTAAATGAAGAAGGCCTTCTGTGGATGTTCTAGGTTAAATATATAAGTAATTTATGACAAATTTACATGTTATCCACAGATTTACATATTCTGCCTGTGAATGGGCATATTAAAACATGTGTTTATGTATATGTATGTGTCAGACACACTTACTAGCTAGGTGATCTGGTTCAACTTACAACTCTGGGCCTCAATTCATTATCTGAGAAATAAGGATTATCATAGGACCCATTTTGCCTTGTCGGGATTAAATACAGTGAAAGAATTTAGCACAATTCTTGCTACAAATTAAGGGCTTACCAAATGGCAATGAATATATTATTAATACATACATATTATTTTATACACATTTGCCCAACTTTTGTCAATGGGATAAAAGAAATCATTGTGGGCCTTATTTTCTTTCATTCATTCAACATTTATTGAATATCTGCTCATGCGCCAGGCTCTCTGTGGCAGATTGAATTCTTCAGAGACGGCAGCAGTGATATCTCTTGTTCTTGTCACTCCTGCATCTAGAAGTACAGTCTAATGCCCTCCCCTTGTATTTGTGTAGACTTATGGCTTGCCAATGAAGATGGTAAAGAGACAATATGTGACTTTCAAGGTTGTCATTAAAGATGATGCAGCTTTCCCCCTGTGAGCTGGAACATTCATGCTGGAGCTCAGAGGCCGCCATGCTGTAAGGATGCCCAAACTAGCCCACAAGGAGAGTCCACATGGAAACTCTGAGTCCACCCATGGCTCCACCTCTAGTCACCATCTGACTGTAGTCACACAAGAGACCTTAAGCCAGAAATGCCAAGCCAAACCCTTCCCAAATGTGACAAAAATCAAAAGAGAAAGTAAAATATAGGCAAGTACAACGATTACACAAAGATTACTAAAGGTTTGCCTAAAGCTGTTCTTAAAATGTCAACATCTTGTTTTCTTCCCTAGTTATTATTTTTGTGCTATTGCTATACTTTCTAGGGTACTTAATTTAAAACTTTTTTGCAGTTATAGTATTCATATCCAAACCCAAAAGAAAATAATATATATATGAGCAATCATCATTGCTACCAATTTTCAAATGTTTTTACCACTCCAAACAGGAAAAGTACCCCAAAAGCAATAACTCCTCATTCTCTCTTTTCCTTCAGCTAACTACCAATATGCATTTATTTCTACACATTTATCTGCTCTAGATATTTCATATAAGGTGAAAATATAATATTTAGCTCTTCATGTATGACTTATTTCACTTAGTGTAAGGTTGCCAAGGTTTATACATGTCGGAGCATGTATCAGAATTTCATTTCTCTTTAAGGCCAAATAATAGTCCGTTGTATGCCTCTACCACACATTGTTTCTCCACTCATCTGTTAGTGGATGGTTGGGTTGTTTTCTTTTGGCTATTGTGAATAATTCATCAATGAACTTTAGTGTACAGGTATCTGTTTGAGTTCATGTTTGTATCTTTGAGGTATATATCTAGGAGTAGACTTGCTAGATCATATGGTAATTCTATGCTTAAGTTCTTGAAGAACTGCAGGTTCCCCATTTCCACCAACAATGGATAAGAATTCCAATTTCTCTATATCCTCACCCAAACTTGTTATTTTCTATTTTTCTGATAATAGCTATTCTAGTGGGTGGTTTCTCCTGGTATAACATGGTTTTAATTTGGATTTCTTTAATGACTAATGGTCGATCATCGTTACTCTGTAAACTAAGTGTTACTGGGCTACAAACCACAAGGTTGGTGGTTTGATCCCACAAGTCTCTCCTCGAAAGAATGATGAAGCTTCCTGTTCCTGAAAAGATTGAAAGTCTCAGAAGCCCTCTACAGGATCTCTATGTGTCCAAACCGACTCAAAGGTACTTAACAACACAACAAGAATAATGACTAATGGGAGTTCCTGGGTGTTTGGAGATTCCAGCCCAACCAGAGGCACCTTGGAAGAAAGATCTGAAGATCTATTTCTGAAAAATCAGCTACTGAAAATGTTATGGAGCATAATTGTACTCTGATATACATAGGGTTGCCATGTGAATCAGCTGGACTGAACTGGTTTTTGGTAATGACTAATAGGTCATGTGCTTGCTAACTGTATTTGTTCTTTGAAGAAATATCTACTCAAGTCCTTTGCCCAATCTTAAATTGTATTGTTGTCTTCCCTCCCCCAACTTTTTATTGTGAATTGAGTTTTACATTCAATAAATCATATACTTTGTTTCATTACATGGTTGCAATCCCCTCCATGTGCCAACAGTATTTAACTCTACTCACTTATCTACTGCATTCCTCCCGGAGTCTCCCACTATCTTTATCATTCTTTTGCTAACCTTCCTCCTGTTGTGTATTGCCTGCCCTATCACCCATGTTGACATGTGTCTACCCTCTAGCCTGTGAATAATTTCCCTCTCCTATCACTGTAACTATCATAGATTGTTTCTTTTATCAAGAAAACATTTTTATTTTTAAAAACTTTTTACAACATTGGTCTCATACAATCTTTGTCCTTTTGTGATTCACTAATTTTATTCAGCATAACGACCTCCAGGTTCAACCATGTTGTGGGGTGTTTCACAGACTCATCAGTATTCTTCAACGTTTCATAGTATTCCGTTGTGTGTATGTATCAAAGTTTGTTTAGCCATTCTTCTGTTGATGGTATTTAGGCTGGCTGCATCTTTTTTATATGTCTCTTGTAGAAAGCATATTGAAGGATCTTGTTTTCTTATCCCTCCTGCTCTCTCTTTTTTGTTTTTTCCCCTCAATCTGCAACTAAACACACTAATGCACGCTGGTAAGTCAGCCACTTCATGCCTTTGTACAATACTTCCACCCCCATTTTCGACAGCCAATATCTAAATTTCTCATCTCTGTAACCCAGTACACTGAGGAAATAAGGTTATTCCTTGATATGAAGAATCCTTCCATTCGGATTGGAATTTTGAATCACTGCATTCATAGACAAATGTCTAGTATGTGAAATTGTAGCAATTTGCACTTGTTCTCATTACTGAACATCTTTATCTTCCTTGATTTGAGTTCTGGTCAACTAGTCATCCAAGCTAGGTCACGTGGGTGCTAGCTGAACGTGTAAGAGTTCATGCACACCTCCCTGCACTTCAGACCAGCTGACTTCTTCACTCTCAGCCTTAGCCTCCCAGGACTAGATCAGTTACCATGGGCTCAGGAGTTCACCTGTATTCCTAAACTTCAAACCTTCCATTTTGGGTTACTTTTTACGTATGATGTGAATTATAGGTCCAAATTCATGCTTTTTCATGTAGAGAGCCAGTTGTCCCAGACCATTGTTGAAGAGACTATTCTTTCACCACCAAATGGACTTGACAACTTTGTCAAAAAACAAAGGTTATAGATGAATGGATTTATTTCTAGAGTTTTTATTTGCATTGGTTTATGAGGGTATGCGAAATAAAATATTGTTACCAGGGTTACCATATATATACAAGTTTATTCCAAACAATAATGTGTTTAAACATGTTTTTGCTATCAGTGGATGGCTGCAGACAAGTTCTCTCAGTAATACACTTGTCTTCATTTTGTTAGGGTATCTTGAAAAAAGGTCTAATCAAAACAGTAGTTCTGGAAGGATCTTCTGGGCCAGTTAAATTCAAGGCAGAGAGGTCAGCACAGAAAGAAGGTTATGGTGCCTGTTTTTGAGATTCCAAAGGGAAGATTCTGGTGGATTTTCTTGACAGGGACTTGAAAATTGCACTGGTGAGAAAAAGGCCGGAAAAGTTGCATGGAGGGATTGTTTCCTCTTATCATGACAGTGAGCCTGCACATTCTTTGGGGACTCTCCTATGAAAATTTCATTGGGAAACCTTACCCTATCAACCGTACTCCTCTGATATTCCCCCTCCAGACTCCTTTTTGTTCACCAAACTCAAGGAACCTTTCAAAGGAACACAATTTGAGTTGCTTGAGGATGCCAAAACTGCCATTTTGAAGTGGTGTTGACCAAAAGAGTGCAGAATTCTTTGGGGAAGGGTTCCCACTGCCATTGAGTCAACATCACCTTCAGAATTCTGTAGCCCTAGAAAGAGGCTATGTCAAGACACAATAGCTTCAGTAAATGACCTGCTTCACTTGGTAGAAAGAAACAATCCTGGACACCTCTCTCAAAATGGAAGCATTTCACCAGAAGCTCTTCATGCATTACATCAAGAACTTGAGTCAAGGTGCAGATGGCATCTACTCAAAGAGGAAGAAGAATCTCTGAAAATTAATTGTTTCAGCAGAGAAAGTAGGCCTCAACCACCCCCAATCCTGCAGTGAAAAACAGAATCCAACAAACTCACACTAATACATCACATGCATTATCAAAAACCAGTACTTATGAAAAAGAGACTCGGATTTTAGGAGATAGTCAAACAGAACTGTCACTTGGCATTTTGGAACCATCCCATTTTATTCCCTATGACTGAACTAATGAGGTCTATCCCTGGATCCTGGTGCACCATTGTCTAGACCTTCAACCCAGGACCCTCACATGACTGTGACCAAGAACAACAGCAACTACTTGAATCTGACCCTGTCAGGGATCCACTTCTTAATCCTAACTTGGTGAAAAAACAGGAATCAACAACTGGCAATCCTTAAGGAACTGTCAGAAATGAGACAGGGCCTTCTGCAGAAGCAAAAGGAATTAGAAACTAATCTCATGCCTTTAACTGCAAACCAAGAAGAGAATTTTAGTTCTTCATTTTAAATGTAGAAAACCAAATCCTTCACATTTGCTTTGACTTCCAAATTATTAAATGTGCTCATTACTCAGCTGTTCATTTTTCAAATAGCTTAACTTATTTTTAAATGCTCATTAAAAATTATATATATTATGCAATAAAAAAGAAAATAATAGCTTCATATCTTGATATTTTTCTTTAATAAAGATTTCTATGATTTTGTTGCAGTACTTATTGACTCACTCTCATATGTCTGTTTTGATCAGATCACTGTTTTGATCACCTTTATAGAATATTTTGAAATCATTGAGACATGTGAGTCCTATTTTGTTTTTCTTTTTCAGATTGTTTTGGCTATTTGGGGCCCTTTGTAATTCTATATGAATTTAAGGATCAATTTTTACATTTCTGCAAAACAGGCTGTCAAAATTTGGTTTGGGATTGTATTGAATCTTTAGATCACTTTGAGGAATACTCATATCTTAACTATATTAATTCTTCTAATCCATAAACATGGGACGACTTTCCATTTTTTCAGTCTTTTTCAATTTCTTTCAGTGTTGCTTTATAGTATGTAATCTTTCACATCCCTGATTGAATTTATTCCTAGAATGTTTATTCTTTTAGTTGCTAATGTAAATGGAATTGTTTTCTTTTCAGCTTGTTATTTGCTACTATATATAAAAACAACTGAGTTTTGTGAGTGTTGATCTCACAAACTTTGCTTAATTCATTTATTAGTTCTAGTCACTTTCTTGTGGATTCTTTGGGATTTTCTATATATAGGATCATAGTGTCTGAAAATAGAAATCCTTTTACTTCTTTGTTTTGAAATGGGATGCCTTTGTTTACTTTTCTTGCCTGATGGTTCTGGCTAGAGCTTCCATAACAATGTGAAGAGCAATGGTGCATGTGAGCTACCTTGTCTTGTATCTGACTTCAGGGAGAAAGTTTTTAGACTTTTACGATTTAATATCATGTTCTCTTTTTTGTAAAAGCACTTTATCATGTTGAGGATTTTCCCACCTAGTCTTAGTTCTCTGAGTGTTTTTTCTTTTTCAATCACAAAAGAGTTTGAATTTTGTTTAATGCAATTTCTTGAATAAATTGAGATGATTGTGTGGGTCTTTCCCTTTGTTCTATTACTGTGGAGTATTAAATTGATTGATTTAAAAATTTTTTAAAATGTTGAACCACCTTTGCATTTCTGGATAAATGTCACTGGGTCCTGTTATATAAGCCTTTTTAACATGTTGTTGGATTTGGTTTGCTAGTATTTTGTTGAGGATTTTTGTATCTATTTCATAATGGATATTGGTCTGTAGTTTTCTTTCCTTGTGGCATCTTTGTCAGGTTTTGGCATTAAGTTAATGCTGGTCTTATTGAAAGAGTTAAGGAGTCTTTCCTACTCTATCAGTGAGAAGATTTTAAAAAGGATTGGTGCTCATTCTTCTTAAATGTTTGATAGAATTAACAAGTGAAGCTTTCTGTTGGCTTGTCTTTGTTGGGAGGTTTTAAACCATTGAGTTTTAGCACACTATTTAAAATATCAGTAGATAATAAGTACACATCTCTGTCCTTGGCAAGTGAGGAACATGTAGGATAAACAATGGATTGCTAAAAACACAAGGTCAGTGGTTCAAACCTAACCGCTGCTCCTCAGAAACCCTATACAGAGCTGCTGTGAGTCTGAACCCACTTGATGGCACATAACACTACCAACAACTATCATATGACTGTTGTTAACTGCTGTTAAGTCTAGCTTTGTAGATGTTATTAGGTACCCTTGAGTTAATTACAACTCAAAGTGACCCTGTCTGACAAAGTAGAACTTTCCCATAGGACTTTCTTGGCTCTAAAGTTTAAGGAAGCAAATCACCAGGTCTTTCTTCTGTGGAGTTGCTGGTTGGCTTTTAACAGTCAATCTTTTGGTTTGGACCAAGAGGGCTCCTTCCATTTGTAGCTACAAGTAACAAATAGATTTCATTCATTCATCCATTTATGCCTTCAGTCAATTTCTCTACTTGGATGGGATGCCTTCTCTGACCCCTAGTGTTGGGAAGCACCCAATCCTTCTCCTAACCAAGCCCTTGTCACTGAGCATTGTTATTGCTTGTTTGTGTGGCTTCCACTGATCAGCAGGCAGTCAAGTTCCTTCTGTGTTATTCATTTTTGTATATCTACCATCTAGCCCACTACCTGCTCATAGCAGGCCTATTAAAAAAAACCAATAATGAAACGAAGCAAAACAAAACATACTTAACCGAAAGAGAGTTAGTTTCTGGATACACAAGTAATTTATTCAAAGACAGTGCCTGTCCTCCAGTAGTTCGCAATTCAGCACAAGGCACTCTTTGGTACCCAGTCTGACAAGCCATCTGAATTGAGTTTTGTGGTCCATCCAACGCATTGGGAGTGGCAGGTGAATAGAGAGACAAGAAAGGAGCCATTCATTTATGACACAAATATTTATTAATCATCGTACGACATAATAAGTGCTCAGTATCTTATTAAAATTAGTCTGATATTGTTGTAGGTGTTGGGTATGTAGCAGTGAATACATGAAGAAAATTGTGGTGGTCCGTGCCCTAGTGAAGCTCACGATGTAGCGAAAGGACGAAGGGCAGTGAATGTAAGTATGTAAAATTTGCTAGGTGTCCAGAAGGAAAATAACAGAAGGTTGAAATTCTTTTTCGTACGTCCAATTAGGTCTGGCAGCCGTGGCTGGTTTATTAGCCGGAGTGGACCATGAAAGGGGACGGACTCTAGGAGGCGGGAAGACTGCAGGCTAGAAACACTGGTAATTTTAAGATGCAAATATTTTCCACCCGACTAGAAGAGGCGTGTGCCTATGGGCAACATGGTCGCTCGGAGTGTTCGGTGTTCTCACGGGGGCAGTGGGCTGCATTTTGATTGCAAGCTTGGTTTCCCAGCACTGCTGGAGGGCTGCGGGATCTGCAGTCCTAATTCCTATCTTTTTCGTATTCGGCACATCTAGACTCCTCCGCTCCCAGACAAGCAATGCCATCCTAGGCTCAGATCCTGGCCGCAGCAGGCGGGAAACGTTCAGGCTGGCCGGAGCCCTAGCATCGAGAAGTTCTCTCTCTGTACGGTCTCCGGGTCTGCACCACCCGGCCAGCGGGAAAGGGCGGAGCGTCTGCTGCGGACCTAGGCGGTGGCATGGCCCCGCCTCTAGACCCTGATGATTGGTTTAAATTCACGGAAGGGACGGGCGTCCCCGAGCTGTCGGGGGTCGGGCTGGGACGGGCTCGCTGATTGGCTCTAGCAAGGATTAGGTCATCGCTAGCAGGTTCGAGCGGCCCGGACGCCGGCGGAGCTGCCGAGGCTGCTGTGAGAGGGCGCTAGAGGCTGCTAGAGCTGGAGCCAGCTAAGGAGGCGGGGAGGCGGTGTCCGCACTCGCTCGCCTGCTCGCTCGTTTCCCGGCTCCGCTTCGGGTCGGCTGCTACGCTTCCTTCTCGCCCACCGCTCAGTTGTGTGCCTCTGAGGAACCGGCTATCTACCGGATCCAGGTTCATTTCGGGAGTCTTGCGCGCCTCCGGACCCGGAGCGGAGAACGAGTAGGCGCCACACCTGTGGAGCCGGCGGCCGTCGGGGTTGCCGGTCGAGCTCTTGCCGCGTGCGTGCTCCGGGCGACTATCCGTCCGGGCCCCGGGGGGAGGCGCGCCCCCCGGCTGTTCGCCGCAGGCACCATGGGGCTCCCCGCGCTAGAATTCAGCGACTGTTGCCTCGACAGCCCGCACTTCCGAGAGACACTCAAGTCACACGAAGCGGAGCTGGACAAGACCAACAAATTTATCAAGGACCTCATTAAGGACGGGAAGTCACTCATCAGCGCGCTCAAGAGTGAGTGCCCCGAGCCTGGCGGGGACGGCTGTCCCGGGGTGGGAGGGGCCGTCGGGTGGCATGCAGTCCTGGTCCCCCGCGCTCCTGTGGGGTTTCTCACCCCACAGCATTGAGTGATGGGTGTAGATGCTCGTAATGAGGCAGGAAGGATACATAATATGGGTGAGCCAGCCGTAATCAGATGAGGAAGGAGACCTGTCGCCGAGCCGTTTGCGTGGTGGGTTGGCGGGGAGGTGACCCGAGCACGAATGGCGCTCTTGGGCATCGCGGGTGGGTGTGTGCGGCACACAGGTGTCCCGTGAGTGGGGCGGTGGTGCCTGGTGCGCCGCAACCTGTCGGGAAACCACATCGCGACCAGGGCTCTGGTTTTCGTAGGGGAAGTGTTGCTCACTCCTGGGCACCCTACCTTAGGGCTGGAACGTGCCCTTCCAAGGGGAGCTGCCTCCCTCCGGAGAAGGCAGGTGTGACTCGATCCCTGTATGCAACTCCAGCCTGCTCAAGGCTGTCTGCTTCTCCGAAAGGCGCAGGAGCTGGCGGGCGAGGGGCTGTGTGGAATGGTTTGTTAGCCCAAGATTATTTAGCGTACTGACAGCCGGTCACTCCCCAGACCTAGAATCAGTGCCATTTACGTGTGCAGGTTCTGGTTCTTGTATTTAGCAGAAGGTGATAGGGGTGGGAGTACAGAATCAGAATGTTCCTTTACTCTAAACTGTGGGCGAGGGTTTAAAAATAGAACGAACAGCTCCAGACTCCTTCTCTCGTTCCTTCGTTCTCCTTTTTACCTCTCCCATTATCCTTGAAAACTCAAAGATCTGAGAAGGAATGTCCTCTGTCCCCACCCAGTAAGGAAACGTTTAAACTCATCTTAAAGATTCTCCAACCTTTTGTAAAACCATTGCTTGCTTTTTTGTTTTGATAGGGGAGAAATGAATTTACATCTTGTGTATGGGTTTTCCTTTGACTTTTGCAGAAGCCATCCAGTATCGCCTTTTGGACAAATAGAGAACACTCTAGGGATCAGTGCCTCGGATTTTGGGAGTGCTTTCAATTCCTTTGCAATCTACCCATTTAAAAAATAGTTCAGCCCATTTTTTAGCTTGCAGAATTAGGAATAATATGAAGGCAGATAGTGAAATTATCTTGGGCTCTTTTCCTTTTTTATCTCTGTAATGGGTTTCTTGGTAAGTGGTACCTTTGAACTGTGAAAGGTTGAATTGGTAGAATAGGGTCCACACTGTGAGAATTGTATACAGGCCTCCTTAAAGGAGTACCTGAGATGTCATTTTGTGAACTTGTTGCTTCTAAAATCGAGGACAGAGACAACGGATTCCCAGGGCAAGTGTCAATTTTTTGTGGGTGAAATGAACACCCTATTGGGGGTGATGAGGCATGTTAGAGGTAGGGCCTCTGCTGGAGACTGTGTCTTACCTGAAGCATGAATAGACTCTTGCTTTATCAGTTACTAGGTACATCTTTGGTGCCGGGAATATTGGACCACTGATTTGGAGTCAGTTGTTAAATGCCGCTGAGTTGATTCCAACCATAGCGACCTTGTATAGGGTTTCCAAGGAGTAGCTGGTGAACTTGAACTCCTGACCTTGCAGTTCAAATGACTTTGTGATGCATTAGCCCACAGTGCCACACCAGGACTCCTTAGGGGCCCATTTAGAAACCCTGCCCAGGAATTTTGATTGAACTCTGAGACTGGCTTTAATTTGGGTCAATATTTGGAATGATTAGGTTGTGCTAGGTATTGCATTGGGCACTGAGGAGATAGCTGTGAATATTCTACTGCCATTGTGACTACAGAGGTTTACTTCCTGCCGAATACCACGTCACCTAAGAATTAAGTAAATGAGAAAACTGAAACTTGAGGATGCACTAGCCCTGAGTCACAGTTTGTACAAAACTAAGCCTAGTCACTAGAGCTGTTTTAATGGAGTTATTGCCTTGCAGAGAGCTCTTGATCCTGCCCCATCCCACTTGCCCTGAATGGAACTCTGGACCAGTCCTGATGGACTTTGGACATGAGTTTTAAGCTTCAACATTGAATCTGGGTAGAGTGCATTTGTGTGACTGGCCATTTGCCCAACTACTATCTTTTTTGTAAGAGTGCTTTGGGTCAGAAGAAACATTTCAGTAATAGGGCTCAAGGGTTATTTTAGCTGTCTAATGGACCAGCTCTATAACTTGGGGGAAAGACTGATTGGGACCCAGGTTTTGTGGTATCTAAATCTAGCTCTACTATGACTTTGAACAGGTCATGTGACCTTTTAGAGCCACAATTTCCCTGTCTTTAAAATAAAGAGGGTGGAGCTGTTAACCAGACTACAGGCACAAACCACCTAAGCTATATGATTTATACCACTGTTAGTATTTACATAATATTTTCTTAAAAAAATTATCTTTATACTACTATAACTGTAAATTCAGTATTTTTCCAGTGTACCTTAAAAATAAATACAGGAATTCTACAAGTAACATTGATATAGATCGGGGTGAGAAACCTTTTTTTTTTCTACAAAGAATAGTTTTATATTTATACATTTGTGGGCAATACAAAATTATCAACTTGAAAATTATCATGCTATATTTGGTCAAACATTTAATGAACTCACCCCTAATGTGATGGCTTTGGTAGCATAGTGGTTATGAATCGGGCTACAAACCACAAAGTCAGCAGTTCAAAACTACCAGCTGTTCCGTGGGAGAAAGATGAGGCTTTCTGCTCCCGTAAAAATTTACAGCCCACGGATACCCTGTACAGGGTCGCTATGAGTTGGAACTGACTCCAAGGCACATAACAACGACAATAACAATGTGATGACTGGAGTCTTGGTGTAGCACTGTGAGCTTAATGCATCAGACTGCAAAGTTGTTTGAACTGCAGGGTCGGTGGTTCAAGCTCACCAACTGCTCCTTGGAAACCCTATACAGTCGCGGTGGGTCAGAATCGACTCGACGGCACTTAACAACAACAACAACAACAACAACAATGTGATGGCTGGAACTGTGGTTGCTTTGGTAAGGCCAGATCCAATGATTTTGAGGGCCTTACCATGACACATAACCACCACCACCATATGGCCCGTGGGCCGAATGCTCCCCACCCCTAGCTTATATGATCCTGTAGTATCTCCCAGCTGTAAAGTTTTATGGTTTTATTTTATTGTTAGATCTTTGAATTTAGATTCCCTTCATGCATTAATCTAAGACAATAAAATTGATCATCAGAGATTCCCAAAGTTCAGTTAGATCATTGTCATTGCTGTTTCCATTTTGTGAATAAGGAAATGGACCAGAGAGGTCAGTAACCTGCACAAGGTGACACAGCAGTTAGAGCACTTAACCTTGTCCTCTAGGTCGGTGGTTCTCACACTGACCCTTTTGAAAATCTAATAAAAGTTATAGACACTTTCTACTTGGAAATGAACTTCTTGAAACCTTTGTCTGGAGTCCAGCTCTCTGGTCTGGACACATGGAAGGATAAGCAATAAAATAGTCTGGGCCATACATATAATAAAATCCTGCTTTTGGAGGCACTTCTCGTTTGATGTAGAGTAAAGCCTTGGCAACGGTCAGTTCATTGTTTCCGATGCTGGCCTTTTCTGTGGGGGACTTCACTTTCCCAGGACCTGCTTCTCTGACCTGCTTAATCAGTGTCTCAGTCAAAAGACCAGTCTTTCTGTTTCTTGTCTCTAGAGATGATAAGGCTGAAGATGTAAAATTAAGAGTTTTAGAATATCTCTTTTCCTTTAACTTCATCGGTTTTTGTTGAGGGACTATAATTTGGTGGTAAGAGAGCAACCTGGAGACAGGTAAACTTGGGTTTGAATCTTGGTCCCAGCTCTTAGCTGTTTGACTCTGGGCAAGTTAAGTTACTAAGCTTGAGCAACCCCTGTATAAAATGGGAATAACCACGCTAACCTCATCAGGTTGTTGTGAGGCTCCAATGAAGCAGTGCATGTAAAGAAAGAACTGGCAAACGGTGCTGCTCAGTGATCATCTTCCAGCTGTTACCGTCTTCCTGTACTCTGGCTTGGCAAGACTCAGTGATTCTCCAGTAAAAGCCACCTGGCAAACAGGGACAGATTTTGGTATGGAGAAAGGGAGGATGGCTCATACCATTTTCAGGCTGGCAACTTACAAAGTTGTATGTGTCTTAAATACTGGTGGACAAAATCTTTGTAAGATGGCTTGCATCAAGCTGTGGTTATGCCAAAAAGAAAAAAAGGAAAAGGTCCACAAGTTATAAAGAAAAAAATTGTAAGTAAGCCTCTTCTGTTCCAAATAACATTCTGGTAGCCTACATTTTCACATTTACTAGATGAACTTTCTCCTCTATATGGCTGGACTTGCTGCTTCTCTCTGTTTGCCTTACAGAAGAAACAGGCATTGGACTCTGTGTCTTGCTGTTTCATGTCCTCAGTGGCAAACCAAATTTGGTTTCATAGAGATGAAAGTAAATTAGGCTGTTGGTTTTGAGGAATGGCCTGGGTTTTCAAGAATTGTGTTCCTTTCCACGTTATACTTGGTTTCTGGACTGGTTGCTAAGGATTGTTGTTGTTGTTAAGTACTGTAGAGTTGGTTCTGACTCACAGTGACCATGCACAGGGTTTCCGAGGCTCAAAATCTTTATGGGAGCAGAAAGCCTGTCATCTGTCTCCTGCAGAACTGCTCGTAGTTTCGAACTGCTGACCTTGAGGTTAGCAGCCCGATTTGTAACCACTACGCTACCAGAGCTCCTTTGTTGCTAAGGATAGGGCCCTTTAAATTTGTCTTCCATTTTCTGAGATGGCCGGGGAACCCTCATTTTTATTGTCTTACGGTGGGATAGAAATGCAGTTAAAAAAAAAATAACAGCTTTATTGCAGTATAATCTGCATGCCATACAATTAACCCATTTAATGTGTCCAATTTAGTTGTGTTTAGTACATTTATAGAGTTGTGTAACCATGACCACAGTCAATTTTAGAGCGTTTTCATCACCCCACAAAGTAACCCCATACCCTATACTTCCATTTCTGTCCAACCCTCTTAGCCCAGGGCAACTATGAACTTGTTTTTTTTTTTTCTTTATGGATTTGCCTGTTCTGAACATTAGAAATTCAGTTTTAATCTTTTTCTGCTTGGTGGTGTTGATTAGTTATAGGTACAACCTTTTTTTATTGGAATTTCAGGTGGAGAAAGTTTGAATCAGCAAGTTTCTCTCCTTCAAAACAGGTGTTTTAGTAAAGCTGGGTCCTAAAGACTGAACAATGCATTTCTAGGCCCCAGAGCAATCCAGGAGTCTTGGTGTGGCAATTCAGAATAAACACTGGACTAGTCCTGGTGTGGCGCTGTGGGTTAATGTGCCAGACTGCAAAGCCGTTTGAACTGCAAGGTCGGTGGTTCAAGCTCACCAGCTGCTCCTCAGAAACCCTATACAGGGTCGCTATGGGTCGGAACTGACTCAATGGCACTTAACAACAACAACAACACTAACTGCAAGGCCAGTGGTTCAAATCCACCAGTTGCTCCTTGAGAAATATACTGAGTCAGAACCGACTTGATGGCACTTAACAACACCAAGAGAAACCCAGGTGTGCCTTTGCATTTCTAACCCACAAGAGGGAAATAGATTTGTTCTAGTTGGTGGTTCCTTAATGGGTGCAGAGGAGACAATCAAAGAGTAAATCCAGCTCCTTACCTCAGCGGGCTTCCAGTCAAGTTGGGACAAGGTGTGTGATACTGAATATAATCTTACCTGTGGTCAGTGTCCTGTTGGGTGACATCTTTTTTATAAAATGAGGTGAATATATTTATTTCAACCTATATTTTTCGTGAACCTTTTAAAGAGATGATAGGCCCTTCTCATTGCATTTTGGTGATGAGTAATTTTGAGATCTCTGTCCTGTGTCACATCACACCCCCAAGACAAACGCAGTGAGGTTATTTATTTATTAACATTTTAATTGTGCCTTAGTAAAAATTTACGTAGCAAATTGGTTTCCCAATCAATCGTTCATGCACAGACTGTTCACTGACATTGGTTGTAATCTCCTCGGTGTGTCAGCACTCTCCTTATTTCCTCTTTGGTTTCCCTGCTTCCGTTTGTTTGGTTTCTCTGTCCCTCCCTGCCTTCTCATTTTTGGTTTTGTTCAAGTGCTGTCCTTTTGGTCTTGTATAGTTGATTGTTCTAAGGAGCACATTCTTCACTGCTGGTGATGTTTGTTTTATAGTCCCGTCTATTATTTGACTGGAAGGAGACTTCTGGGAGTGTCTTCAGTTTCAAGTTAGGATGTGTTTTTTTTTTTCATCACAATAGTCTCAGGGCCTCTCTAGCCTCTCCCTATCAGTAAGTTTGGTCTATTTTTTTCTTGCTTTGAATTTTGTTTTACCTTTTTTTTTTCCCCCGTTCTTACCCGGAACTTCTAATTTGGCCAACCAATTGGAAGAGATCCATATTTGTGCTGACCCTGGCAGAATGTGGAAATCATTGAACGAGTCCATTAATATCACATGCAAGTAACATTTTTCTGAAGATAGTTAAAAAATGTTTGCAATAGTAAATCAACAGAGAACTGTCAAAAATTCAAGCCAGATTCAGAATTGTTGACATCAGATGCTTCTTGGCTGAAGGAGAGAATACCAGAAAGATGTCTACTTGTGCTTTATTAGCTATGCAGAGGTTTTTGACTGTGCGCATCATGACAAACTATGGATAATATTGCAAAGAATTGGTACTCCAGAATACTTAATGTGCTCCTGAGGGATATGTACATAGGCTAAGAGGCAGTTGTGAGAATAAGGGGAAACTGAATGGTTTAAAATCAGAAAAGGTATGTGTCAGGGTTTCACCGTACTTATTCAGTCAGGGAGCTCTGGTAGCTTAGTGATTATGAATTGGGCTGCAAACCGCAAGGTCAGCAGTTCGAAACTACCAGCCGTTCTGTGGGAGAAAGATGAGGCTTTCTGCTCCCATAAAGATTTACTGCCTCGGAAACCCTGTACAGGGTCTCTATGAGTCGGAACCGACTCCATGGCACATAACAAAACATTCAGTCAGTATTCTCAGCAAATAATCTACGAAGCTGGATTATATTAAGAAGAACATGGCATCAGGATTGGCGGAAGACTTATTACAACCTATGGTACACAGATGACACAACCTTATTTGCTGAAAGTGAAGTGGACTTAAAATACTTATGAAAATCAAAAGCAAGAGCCTTCAGTATGGATTGCACTTTGGTGTAAAGAAAACAAAAATCCTCACAACTGGACTAATGAATAGCATCATGATAAGTGGAGAAAAGATTGAAGTTGTCAAAGATTTTGTTTTGTTCAGATCCAGTATCAACACTCATGGAAGCAGCAGCCAAGAAATCAGACAACATTTTACATTAGGCAGATCTGTTGCACAAGACCTCTTTAAAGTGTTCAGGACCAAAGATGTCAGTTTGAGGACTAAGGTGCACCTGACCCAAGCCATAGGTATTTTCAATAGTCTCATATGTGTGTGAAAGTTGGACAATGAATAAGGAAGACTAGAGAAGAATCAAGCCATTTGATTTATGGGTTTGGAGAAGAATATTAAAAGTACTATGGACTGCTAGAAGAACAAACACATCTGTGCTGAGTACTGCAGTCAGACTGTTCCTTAGAAGAAAAGATGGCAAGACTTCATCTCTCATACTTCAGACATGTTATCAGGCAGGACCAGTCTCTGGAGAAGGACATTATGCTTGGTAAAGTAGAGTGTCAGTGAGAGAGAGGAAGACCCCCAAGGAGATGGATTGACAAGTAACAGCATTGGGGTTAAATGCCTCAATAATTGTGAGGATGGCACAGGACTGGGCAGTGCTTTATTCTGTTGTATATAGGGTCGCTATGGGTCAGAACCAGCTCGATGGCACCTAACAACAATAACCCAGACCACAGAGTAGTTAATAGTGGTAGCTAGGCACCGTCTAGTTCTTCTAGTCTCAGATTTGAGGATCCTGGGATTATTGTGCCAGCCATTAGTACTTTGAACTACTTGCTTCCTTGAGTTTTTGTATTTCATGGCTACTCACAAGCTTTGAAGACTCCAGATGCTACTCACCAGACTAGGATGTAGAACATTAGCTTTATGAACTGTTTTGTCCATTGATCTAGATGACCCTGAGGCACAGGGATTTTTCACATAAGTTTGTTGTTGTTGTTGTCAGGTGCCATCGAGTTGGAACCGACTCATAGCGACCCCATGCACAGCAGAACGAAACAATGTTCGATCCTGGGCCAACCTCACTACCGCTGCCACACCTGAGTCCCACTGATGCCACCTGGCTGATCCATCTATTTGGGGGTCTTCCTCTTTTTCTCCGACCCTCCACCCTACCCAGCATGACATCCTTCTCCAGTGATTGTTTCCTCCGGACAATATGTCCAAAGTATGAGAGACGAAGCTTAGCCAT
Organism: Chrysochloris asiatica; assembly: GCF_000296735.1. Classification (NCBI taxonomy): domain Eukaryota; kingdom Metazoa; phylum Chordata; class Mammalia; order Afrosoricida; family Chrysochloridae; genus Chrysochloris; species Chrysochloris asiatica. The sequence goes on from NW_006408750.1 coordinate 1,349,340, forward strand.
CCTGGCCTCCAAGGAGCACTCTGGCTGCACTTCTTCCAAAACAGATCTATTGGTTCTTTTGGCAGTCCATGGCACCTTCAGTATTCTCCTCCAACACCACAACTCAAAGGCATCAATTCCTCTACGACCCTCCTTATTCACTGTCCAGCTTTCGCATCCATATGAGGCTATTGAAAACACAATGGCCTGGGTCAGGCACACCCTAGTCCTCAAGCTGACATCTCTGCTCTTCAACACTTTAAAAAGTTCCTGTGCAGCAGATTTGCCCAGTGCAATACGTCGTCTGATCTCTTGACTGCTACTTCCGCGAGTGTTGATAGTTGATCCAAGAAGAATGAAGTCCTTGACAACTTCAATCTTTTCTCCATTGATAAGAATGTTGTTTATTGGTCCAGTGGTGAGGATCTTTGTTTTCTTGACATTGAGATGTAATCCATATCAGTAGACAGTATAATAGTAACGCCAGTTGTTAAGTGCTATTGAGTCAGTTCCAACCCTGTACATCTCCTACAGTTGCACACCAGAACCCCAGTAAGAAGCATCTGTAATGCTAGTTCTTGTTTAGTCCCCCTTTACTGATGTCTGGTCATACTTTTATTTTTTGGAGGGCAGTATTTTATAACTTTCTTTCTTTTCTCTTTGCCATGTAAAACTTTTGATGATTAAGTGAACAGGATTTCTTCATGCATCTGCATTTGGGGACTTTTTGCTCCCATTTGGTTCAACCGTATTTGCATTAGGCAGATCCACTTTAGAAGTCCAGGGTTAGGAAATGGTTCTTGTGAGTTCAGGTTTCTGCTCTATATAGGCCCAGTCAGCATTCCTTTGGGCAGAGGTCCCAGGCTGGACTTTCTAATTTTGTTCCGTGTCAGCTAATGATCACAACCACTCTCAACACTGAGTTATTGGGGAAAGAAACTCATGGAGGCAACTTTGTTATCCTATCAAACATCACATTAAAAAAAATCAGCCAAGGCTAAGTTTGGCAGAAATATTTAACAGGGAAATGAATATGAAAACTAGCAGTTCAAGTGGATCATCTGATTGATCCTAGATTTAATTTTTTAAAATTATACATGAGTGCATTTCATCTTACTGTTATTTTCCACATTTAACTCACACATGGAAATAATGTGCACACACATAAAATGCACATAGTGCTCATTGGAAGCTAACACATGAGAGGGCTGTATGGTTTACAATAAAAAAACATTTAACGTGCGCATTATTTGTGTAAATGTATGTTGCCATCAAAGAAGGCTTTCGTTTAACAAACAGGGAGCCTGCTTGGGTTCAGCAATCAATGTTTAATCATCATAATTCCAGGAATCCTTTTATATTGCATATGTTGCTATCAAAGGAAGGCTTTCATTTAACAAATATGGAGCCCTTGGGCAGAGGTAATATGCACAGAAGCCTTGGGATGGGAGAGTGCATGGGCTATTTGTGGCTGGAGTAAATAATGGAAACAAATGAGGAGAGATCCCAGGGGTTAGTTAGCCAGTTCATAGAGGTCCTGAGTTCAGAAAGGTCTTTGGATTTCATTCTGTGTAGGGGCTTTCTCTGGAGGCTGAAAGCAGGGGAGTGACATATCCAACTTATGTTTTAGAAGAGACCGTGTGGAGAATAGATGTAGCGGGGCAAGAGTGCAGACAGCTGCTGTAATAGTTGAGGTATTTCAGTTGGGTTGTCAACATAGGAGCTGGGATCATATTCTCGATGTATTTGGAAGTAGAGCCCAGATGATTGGCTGCTCAGTTGGATGTGAAGTATAAGAGAAAAGAGGGAAGACAAGAATGATTCTGATGTCTTGGGCTTCCACGGTGATATGAACAAGGATGCTAATTACTGAGAAGACTTGGGGAGTATTAAGTTTCAGAGGAAACTCAAGAGTATGAATGAGTGAGTACAATGGCAAAAACAAAACAAAACAAAGTGAATAGCTTATGAATACATTCTCATGAAAGAATCATAGTATAGATGGATACAGAATAGGGTTGCCTTGAGTCAGAACCAACTCAATGGGGTGAACAGTAGAAAATAAAATCCAGTTACCCACTGTCAACAGTTTATTATGCTTTTTTCTAGTCCTTTTGTTGTGCATACTTTAAAAAACAACAACAACAAAAAAACCAGAATTATACTATATGAATGATTCTGTTTTGCTTTTCTAGTTAATACTGTGTCTTAGAGATGTTTCGTATTAGCATATAATATACATCCTTTTTATGACCACATAGTTTTCTATGTGGACATAGTGTATTTTATTTACCAAGCCTCCAATTGAAGGTTATTCACGTTGTTTTGGATTTTCCCTGTTACAGGACGTGCTATAGAATCATCAGGTGCATCCACCCTTGAGTGTGTGCCACCATACTCCATGACAGGGTGTCCTCAAAGTGGAATTGTGGCCGACTTCTTTGACATCTTTTTCCTGCACATCCTGGTTGCTGTTGTTAACTGCCATCAAGTTGGTTCTGACTGATAGCTACCCTGTATAGAGTTTCCGATGAGTGGCTGGTAGGTTTGAACTGCTGACCTATTGGCCTGGTGCTCCATTGAGTTTGTTAGATTATGTTTCAGAAGTTTTTCCTTTTTGCTAAAAGCGATAATAGAGTATCCTGAACTTGCTTTTCTGTTAGGCACAGATTCTAAAAGAACCAGAGCAAATCTAGAGTGTGTGTGTATGTGTGTATCTATAGAGAGGGAGAGACCAATTCACTGGGTTTTCACTAATTGGCCTTGGATTGGTTAGGTATCTTTTTGAGCACCAGTTTCTTTTAGGTAAAAAGGGAGATGAAATAGACTTTGCCCTTATCTAAGGAGCTCTGGTAGCGCAGTGTTTATGAATCGGGCTGCTAATCTCACAGTCAGCAGTTCAAAACTACCAGCTGTTCCGTGGGAGAAAGATGAGGCTTTCGGTTTCTGTAAAGATTTACAGCCTCAGAAACCCTGTACAGGGTCATTATGAGTCAGAACCGACTCCATGGTACATAACAACAACAACAACCAGGCTATTTGAAGCCCCAGTTGGAGAGTCCAGGAAGGAAGTTATGTATGCTCGAATGAGAACGGTAGCGTTAGTGGCCAGAGAAATGTTTATAAATTCTCATTTGTAAATGAGTCACTGGGGTTTACACATTTTCATAGAAACCCAGGGTGGAGAAAGAGAGGAAATGGTAAGGAAAGCAGCTTGGCAGTGTGGGTCTGGAACTGTCACAGTGTGTTTACGTCTAGCTCCACTCACCTTGGTTGGAAGGTACAACATTCTGCAGAGGGTGAGCCCAAAGAGTGGGCCGTTGTCTGCTATATTTAGAAAGAAGAGATTCCTGGGGCTAGGGTGTTGTGTGGGCATGTGTGTGTTTTCTTTGCCAGATGAACAAAGGATTGAGGGATTTGGGAAATCTAGATCAAACCTTGTTAACTAGCTGACCTTGCTGGGCCAAGCCAGTAAGCTATGCTCTGACTCCTACTGCTGCCACGTGGGAAAAGGCAAAATCAACTCTCTTTTACATGGTTTTTAAGGACACCACAGGTAGAGTTCAAAATTCATAGAACTTTGCTTTCAGATCTGCTGTCAAATTTACCCCAAGTTAATTTGAACACTCTGAAAATATAAGCTGGTTCCCCCTGAGGGACTTTAGATAAATTTTCTGGCAGATTGAATTTGTGGTTGTTTCTGTGCCAAGGACACTGCCGAGTTGATAGGCCCCAAATTGGACAAATTCCTGACTGCATATCTCAGTATGATTTGTGGGTCAGATATAGAAAATGAGTGTTGACTGATAAGTAAAACAGAATAAAATCAAATAAAAAGGCTTTAATTTATACCTATATTTCTTTTTTAAAAATGTAAGTATCCCTATAATTCCTGCCTCCCACCATTCTGTTCTGCTACATTTACTGATGAAGATCAAAGAGCCTTTGGTATGGATTACATCTCAATGTAAAGAAAAAAAAAATCCTCACCACTAGACCAATAAACAACATTGTTATCAACAGAGAAAAGATTGAATTCAAGGACTTAGAATAAAGTCTTGGATCAACTATCAACACTCATGGAAGCAGCAGTCAAGAAATCAAACAACAGATTGCATTAGGCAAATCTGCTGCACAAGCCCTTTTTAAAGTGTTGAAGAGCAAAGATGTCAGCTTGAGGACTAAGGTGCGCCTGACTCAGGCCGTGGTGTTTTCAATAGCCTCATATGGATGCGAAAGCTGGACAGTGAATAAGGAAAACTGTAGAAGAATCAATGCTTTTGAGTTATGGTGTTGGAGGAGAATATTGAAAGTGCCATGGGCTGCCCACAGAATCAACAGAACTGTGTTGGAAGAAGTACAGCCAGAGTGCTCCTTAGAGGCCAAGATGGC
>NW_006408750.1:1354525-1400621 GCF_000296735.1 Chrysochloris asiatica
ATTATAAATAGTTCTGACTCATGGTGACTTTATGTATGACAGAATGAAGCTTTATTTGGTTCTATACCAGCTTCATGAACATTGAGATATTTGAAAGTCCATTGTTATAGCTATTGTTGTTCCTTCCAACGTAGAAGGCTCATCTGCCAGCACTATACTGGACAATGTTCTGTTGTGATCCACTGGATTGCACTGGGTCATTTTCAGAAGTAGATTGCTATGCTTTTCTTCCCAGTCTGTCTTAGTCTGGAAGCTCTACCAAAGTCTCCCCATTATGGGTGACTTTGCTGGTATCTGAAAAACCTGTGGTACGGCTTCCAGTATCATAGCAGCATGCAAGCCTCCACAGTATGACAAACTGACAGATCTCTATGTATCTTTTTTTTTTTTTTTTGTAGCATACAAACGCACTGTCTTTGATATAGTTTTAATATATTTTAGTGTCTGTGCATTGGTATATACAGAGTTCACTCATTTTAATATTTGCATTGTATTCTCTTGTATAGCTATAGCCTGGCATATCTAACCAGTCTGTTAATTATAGATGGTTAGATGGTTTCTAACCTTTTGCCATTACCAGCAATGCTGCTATGAACATGTACCTCTGTCAGGGTGCAGTGAATAAGTAGATCTGTAGGACCAATTCCTAGAAATGGAAGTATTAGGCCAGTGGGTAAGTCCATTTTTCATTTTTCTAACTATTTCAGAGGAGTGTTTCTGAAAAGTTACGGCTGAGCTGCATTTTTAAATCATGATTTTAGAGTAGGAAGGAAACTTACTATTTAGAGAAACCTTGCAGCGGCCTCTGTCATAAAACCATACTTCAAATTTTCTCCATTTCCTACTCCCAGCTGGTATGTATCGTTAATTCTGGGATTAAAACCACAACAAAAATCCTTCCCTGAAATGAGATACAGCTGTAACTAGGAACCCTTGACTATAAGACCCCAGAGAACTTGTTTGTGTTCCTAGTGGGTGTGCTGTGTTGTGTTTATCTTTGGGCAGCATATACATTATTCAGGATATATATTTGCAGGTTTAAAAGGAAGGCAGTCTCCTACCTTTGGTAACTGAGATCATGACTTTGGTTCAGTATACAAACCTTGTCCATCACCAAAGTGTCTTTGTCTTTCTCAGGCTTCCCTGTGGGCAGTGGAATTCATGGAGACTGATGAGGAGCAAGGCATTTTGTCACACATCTTTCTTCTGGTTAGCTCTCATGCAGAGCTTAACACTAACTCCTAATGAAGGATAGGGTCATGCCACATATTCACTGTGGTCTAAGGTCCCTGGGTGTCTGTCTGACTGCTAATTAGTTGCACCACAGAAGGAAGATCTGGTGATTTCCTGTAAAAAGTATAGCCAGGAAAAGCCACTCTAGCAATTCTACTCTGTGACATATAGGTGGTGGGGAGCAGGGAGAGAATTGAGTTGAAACTGATTCAACAGCAGTGGTTATTATATTTTTTTAACGGCAGCTCCTGCGGTGTGGAAGGGTCTTGAGTGGTGGCGTTATTATGATGGGGCAGGTGCAGTCCCGTCCTGTAGGGACCACAGTTTCTTGAGAGGAGGAAGGTGAAGTACAGAGACACAATGGGATGATTGCTAGCTGGTTAGCACAGGTTTCTGGAAGAGGCAGCAGAGAGAGGATTTTGGGAAATGTATGTGAAGGTGTCTGAAGCCCAAGGAAACTGTATTACAACCTTCAGTCATTTATAAACCACCTCTGTTATTTTTGCACCACTTTTATGCTATTTGTTTACTTTTAAAAAGTCTACTTATTTAAAAAGGAGCTCTGGTAGCATAGTGGTTATGTATATAGTTGGGCTGCTAACCTCAAGGTCATCAGTTTGAAACTACCAGCCATTCATTCTATGGGAGAAAGATGAGGCTTTCTGCTCCTGTCAAGATTCACAGCCCCTGAAAGCCTATGCAGAGTCGCTATGAGTTGGAATTGACTTCTGGCACATAAACACCAACCAACGACTCATTAAAAAATACGTTCACTTCAAAAGGGAATTTTATAACATTCTGAAACAACAGGTTTGTTGTGGTGGTGGTGGTCATTAAGTGCGGTCAAGTCGGTTCTGGCCCTGTATAGGGTTCCTGAAGCTGTACATCTTTGCTGGAGCAGAAAGCTGCATCTTTCTCCTACAGAGTGGCTGGTGGGCTTGAACTGCTGACCTTGTGGTTCTCGGTCCAGTGCTTATTGTACAGAACCACTGCACTCTCCGTGCTTTGGATAGCAATGTATTTTCCCCCAAATATGAGAAATTCATAATCATTAAATTGGAAACTATTTATTGGTGTGTCACCTAAAATAAGCCCACACCCCACTGGTGGTATGAGATTCATTCTCTGCTTATCCGACCACCTTGCTGGGAGGGAAGGGGCGTGGCTCTCAGGGTATGGACAGACGCCCGCTCTAAGTGGCCATGCTGCAGGGAGCACCAAAAAAGCCACACCCACTGCCACTGAGTCCTGTGTTGTTGTTGTTAAGTGCCATTGAGTCGGTTCCAACCCATAGCAACCCTGTATAGGGTTTCCAAGGAGCTTTTGGTGGGTTTGAACCTCCGACCTTGCAGTTCAAACCAAACTTGTAGTCGAGTGCTTATCTTACTACACCACACCAGGACTCCATCAAGTCTCATAGCCACCATCTATATTGGGTTTCTGAGACGGTGAATCTTTATGGGAGCAGACGGTGTCATCTTTCTTCCTCGGAGGAGCTGGTGGATTTGAACTGCCAACAGTACTGTTAACAGTCTCATGCCTAACCACAAGTGCCTGTTTTACCCAGTGGTCAGTGTCTTACTTTCCTAGGGCAGATGTAACAAAATACTACAGAGTAGGTGGCTTTAGAGAACAGAAACATATATTCTTAAGAGTTCTGAAGGCTGGAAGTCTGAATGAGGGTGCTGACTGTGTCGTTTGCCTCTGAGGGTTCTGAGAGGGAAATTCTTCCATGCCTCCCCTAGCTTCTAGTGGCTGCTGACATTGTTGGCGTTCCTTTGCTGCTTGTAGATGGATCCTCACATGGTGTCGTTCCCCTGTGTGTGGCTCTTTCCTTGTCTATCCTTCTACATGAAACACCACTCAGAGTTAGAAATAGGTCCTACCCTAATCTAGTTTGACTGCATTAGTGTAATGTCTGTAAAGGAGAACCCTATTTCCCCAAACAAGTCAGATTCACCACTGTAGGGGTCAGGACTTCAACATATCTTTATGGGGGACACAGTTAAATGCATAATAGTCAGAAATGTAAATCACTCTTTGAATATTTAAACAAACACTGTGGTAAACTATAGAGTAGAATGCAAGATTCCACGGCTCTGGTATAACCGGTGACTGTCAAGTCTGTTCACACTCATGGTGACCCCATGAGTGCCGGAGTAGAACTGTGCTCTCCACAGGGCTTTCAGTGGTTGATTTATTTTTTTGGGGGAAGGAGATCATCAGGCCTTTCTTTCAAGGTACTGCTCGGTGAACTCTATCTAACCTCCAACCTTTCAGTTAGCAGCCAAGTACGTTAAGTGTTTAACACCATACCCAGGGACTCTGGAGAAAGTGTGGTCAGTGGCATATGGTGATGAGAAGGGGGATGTAGGGAGAGGAGACGGGGAGGGAGGAGTTAGCATTGCTCTCCTAAGTTTGATCTTAGATTTGGGAAGGATGACTGAGCTGTGTACCCCAAGAGGAAGAATTGTGGTTTGTGATAGGAGATATGGAGGTAAGCAAGCTTTTCCTTGTTGTTGTTGTCCCATCGAGTTCGTTCTGACTCATAGCAACCCGATATAGTGTGTTTTAGGAACGGCCGGTAGGCTGGAATCACTGACTTTGCAGTTCAAATCGACCTTGTGATTTTCTCACAGTGCCACACCAGGACTCCTGAGTTGTTCCTAGGGGTCATCAAAGTAGTAACACACAAAGGTGTGGGAAGCTTTGCGGAAGAGAGAAACCACCGATATAGTTTCTGATCTTACCAGACAGTATTTGAGAGCCTCAGGGTGTATGAATTCATAGGAACAAGACCTGGACAGTGGTCCTTAACATTAATTGTCCACTGGAATCACTTCAAGAGTTTAAAAGACTATGGATGCCTGGGAGTCCCCGCGGAGATTCAATGTAGTTTGTCTGGATTGCACTCAGAAATGTTGGTAAGTGTCTTTAAGTCAGTTTTGACCCATAGTGACCCTGTATAGGGTTTCCAAGGAGCGACTGGTGATCTTGAACCATCGACCTTGTGGTTCAAACTGACTTTGCAGTCCAGTGCATTTACCCACAGTGCCACACCAGGACTCCTGCCTTGTTAAAAACTCCCCCAGGTGATTCTGTGTACACATCAAGGGCTGAGAACCATTGATGTAGAGAAGAAATAGAGGAGAAAATCATGGGGAGTATCAGCATTCAGCAGGTGACTGATTAGTGGATTGGAGAAAAGATCAAGTCATGTTTCATCCTGGCTTAGCTTCCAGCATCACACCAACACACAAACCACCACTAACTGACAGACAGTTAGTGGTGCTTCCTAGTGTATTTTAAAGGTGATGTAGATATAAATTCCCTTAAATGCAAATTCCCAGGCTCCACCCAGGGATGGTGTCGGTTAGGTGTCATTGAGTTGGTAATGACTCATAGCAACCCTATGCACAACAGAACAAAACACTGCCCTAGGCCAACCTCATAATTGTTGCCATGTTTGAGCTCATTGAGGCTGCCACTTTGCCAATCCATTTTGGTGGGGGTCTTCCTTTTTTTCTCTGACCCTCCACCTTACCAAACATGATATACTTCTCCAGCGACTGTTCCCTCCTGACAATATGTCCTAAGTATGAGAGACAAAGTTTGGCCATCCTGGCCTCTAAGGAGCACTCTGGCCGCACTTCTTCCAACACAGATCTGTTGGTTCTTTTGATAGCCCATGGCACTTTCAATATTCTCCTCCTACACCATCATTCGAAAGCATCAATTCTACAGTCTTCCTTATTCACTGTCCAGCTTTTGCATGCATATGAAGTTATACCATGGCTTGGGTCAGGCACACCTTACTCCTCAAGCTGACATCTTTGCTCTTCAACACTTTAAAAAGGTCTTGTGCAGCAGATTCATCTACTGCGGAACCTACTAGATGGCACTTAACAACAACAACAACAACAACAACAACAATACATTGTTTGATTTCTTGACTGCTGTTCCATGAGTGTTGATGGTTGATCCAAGAAGAATGACGTTCTTGACAACTTTAATCTTTTCTCCGTTGATAAGAATGTTGTTTATTGGTCCAGTGGTGAGGATTTTTCTTTTCTTTACATTGAGATGCAACCCACACCAAAGGCTGATTTGGGTGATTTGCATGGAGGTGGCCTTCAGATCCCACATAAGTCTGAATAGACCAGAAGAGATTCTACATAAGCCTTGTCCTTAGATCCTTTGCTCAACATCTCTTAATGTCCACAGCTGTACTTCATGTTCATTCATTTTCACGTGTGCTGGAAGTTTGCATTACTGCAGTTCAAGGAATGAAGAAGGAATGTTTTCGAAATGTTAAGTCAGTTCATCTCAGTCAGTGTAACTCCAAGCGTGGGGTGTCACTTCCTGTGTGCATGACTTATGAGCCGGGACACTTATGTAGTATTGGGGAGGGAGCTCCTGAAAGGAAACTTTATGTTCCTCTGCAATCATAGGGCAAACGTTTTTCCCACAGTGAGTCTTGAATGCTCTTGTCCGGGTTAAAGTCATTTAGGGTCAGAGCCTGTAATTTTGTTGCACATTTTTTTTCTTTAAAAACATTCAGGAAACATAATGGGTGGGCTGGGTTTTGGCACAGCCTGAGGGAACCCAGTGAGGAGAGATTGGCTGATGACTCTGGAGATGAGATGCTCCAAACCCTGGGAGAGCTGATCGCCTTTTTGGAGAAGGTGCCCTCAGGCTCTCATTTCTGGCCAACAATAGCTGCTTATCTGTGTTCTGATCCCACCCAGTTTTCAGTGTTCTGAGGAGTGCTGGGTGATGGAGCGACCACAGCCATTAGCTGCTATGTCCTGGGCTATCACTTCCAGGAAACCAGTGTTGCTTTGCTCTTCTCCAGACAGGGGTTTCTAACGTTCCTATCTGACATGTGCATTGAGGTATTTGACACAAACCCTACTCTTGGGATGCTTATCCAGCAAATAATCAGGCCCCACCACTCCCCGTGGTGGAAGCATCACTTCTGTAGGTCTTGACTCTGTTGCTCCCCTGGAGTCTGCTGGGCAGGCCTTTGGGACTACAGACAGCTTGCTGGCTGCCATGTCTCAGCCCTCTGACTGAAGCCGCCTAAGCTCAGTATGCAACGTCAGCAAGCTTCTGTGTTGCCGGCACTGTTTAGAATAACATGATGGCTCTTTTTCTGGGAAGAAATCCTGTTTCCTCTTTACATAGGCAGCATGCTTGTAATCAGTTCCACAGCAAAGAAACGCTTCTCCATGGCATAGAAAATTGGAGTGGAACTGATAGCTTGTGGCCTCACTGTCTTTTGGGATATGGCCTTGGCTTGTTGCTCATCTACTCCACCTCTTTTGGCCAATGTAACTTCACACCATACTGCAATGCAAAGATACACTGCAAGTGGGCTGGCTTGGGGTTTTTTGTTTGAAGCAGCACATAGTTCATGCATGAAGATGAACACTGGCTGAAGATAGTGAAAAACTTGCTTGTGGCCATGTTTTCACAAGTCTTGAGTTTTCATTATTTTGGTCTAATGCCTCCCTTCCAACCCCCACCTTTGTTTTTCCTGTCCTGAAGTAGTGAGTTTTTATTTATTTGTTTTTGCATTTTAAAGTACGTTCAGTGATTTTTTTACACAGTAAATTATGTTCCCATTTGACAGTTTCTTTATAAATTGTTCAGTGACATTAGTTACATTTTTCACAATGTGTCAGTATTCTCTTTAATTGTGTTCTGGTTGTTCTGTTTCCAGAACTCTAGTTTCCTAGCTCCCTTTATCTTGTCATCTCGGCTTTATTTTGTCTGCTCTCTTTGATATTTCTCTAAAAGGTAGTCTTGAGATAGTTTTGGTTTGGGGTTTAAAGAGTTATCCAGGGCAATAGTCTCAGGGGTTCTTCTAGTTTCAACTGGTTCATTAAGTCTGGACTTTTTAAAGATTTGAGTTACGTTCTGAATTTTTCTCCTTGCCTATCAGGGCTCTAAGGAGCTCTGGTAGCGTAGTGATTATGAATCGTGCTGTGAACCACAAGGTCAGCAGTTCGAAACTACCAGCTGCTCCACAGGAGAAAGATGAGACTTTCTGCTCCCGTAAGGATTTACAGCCTCGGAAACCCTGTACAGGGTCGCTATGAGTCAGAACAACTCCACGGCACACAACAACAACAACATCAGGGCTCTGGTAGCGTTTGCTTACGAATCAGGCTGCTAACCTCAAGGTCGGCAGTTCGAAACTACCAGCCGTTCCACAGGAGAAAGATGAGGTTTTCTGCTCCTGTAAAGATTTACAGCCTCGGAAACCCTGTGCAGGATCACTATGAGTTGGAACCAACTCCATGGTACTTAACAACAACAACATCAGGGCGCATGGATTGTGACCCTGATCACAATGGTAGGGAGTGATAACTAGGCACCATTTAGTTTTTCTGGTCTTTGGAATATAAGGCCATGCTTATGTAGGCTGATAGCATGAAGGGTAGTTTCTTCTCTGAGACTTTGGCTTCCTTTTTTATCTTTTGCTCCTCCTGATGAGGAATAGTGACCAAAAGTAGTATCTTGGTTGGTTGCTCACAAACTTTTTAGACTCCAGATTTAGAGGTTTCAATGGTTGTCTTAAAAGTAAAACTTGTGAAATGCTAGGTGAGAGAAAAATGATCCATGACTCTTAATACAGCACCCCAATCAGTCATATTATTGTTATTGCTGTGAAGGACCTTCCAGTCAGTTCTGACTCATAGCAACCCTGTAGAGGGTTTCCAAGGAGCGGCTGGTGAGTTTGGCCCACTGACTTTGTGGTTCAAACTGACCTTGTAATCAAGTGCTTATCCTACAGTGGCACACCAAGACTCCAATCATATTATTTGTTGTTGTTGTTGTTAAGTGCCATGGAGTCGATTCCGACTCATAGTAACCCTGTATAGGGTTTCTGAGGAGCGGTTAGTGAGCTTGAACTATGGTCTTGCAGTTCAAACCAACTTTGCAGTCAAGTGCATTAACTGACAGCGCCACACCAGGTATCCAGTCGTATTATTAAGCTCCCCAAATGTGCTAACATGGGGCTAGGCAATAGTGAGTGGAGGCCTTGAAGTTCCTCTTTGGGATTTTTTAGTTGTCGCCCTTCAATTCCTCCATCCCACCAGCCTTACACAATACTTCTGTTAACTCATGGCTCAAAGTGGTGTTCTCTTTCAGTGATCTTGTTAAGCCACACATCCTTTAGTTCAGTTCCTCTATATAATTTGTAACACCCCCAAATGCAGGGATTTCAATCTGGGATGTTGGGATCTGGCACAAGTGTTTTTTCTGTGCTTGTTGTTCACCATCTGACACATTTGCTAGTGCCGTAGGATTCTTAAACATTCCTGAGAATATGTGTAGGCCTCTAGATCAACCCTTTTGTCATCTCTTCATTGCTTTATAGAGAGTTGCCTCTTGGTTGAGAGTGGGATGGAAGAACCCAAGGTAGATGCATTGTTTTGAGCAGAAAAGAGAAACTTTTATATCTACTGAGGAAAATATTTCCAGTAATATTCTAATTTGCATAGATGGTATAAACTTTGTAATCAGTTTAGGAATTATTGATAAACCATTTTTTAGCCTGCCTAGGTTCTAAATTGGAATGGTTTGTGGTAATAAAGTCTTGATAGGGAAGGCCTTCTTTCCCACAAGGCACCTTATGTTCTAGGTAATTATAGCTCAAAGATAGATAGCATGTTGTCTACCATGTACCGGTATATATTTTCCCTTTCTCCCTTCTGTTTTCCTTCCTTAAATTCTTTCATTATCTGCCTTTGCCTCACCCTATGAACATCTTCTTTGCTTTGCCAAAGGGCCCAAGGGTTGACTGATGCAGACATCTTGATTAAGGGAAAAACAAGACCTTTTGTAAATAGGAGTGACTTAAAACAGTGTTGTAGGAATCTACCTAATCTCATATTTAAGGCGATGGTGAATCTGTGGTACCAGGAAGAGGCCTTAGCTGTGAGTGCTGCCATCTTGGTAAACAGTCCTGTCTGGGGTTCCTATCCTGTCACTCTTCCTGTGTTACATTCCGGAGGTGAAAGTTCACCCTGAAAACCTGGCTGGGTCTAAAAGTCTACCCTACTAATTAGTTGCTCAGATTGGGAGCATTTCATTGCTGGTTTTCTGTTCCTAATGGGACCTACTGCAAGGCTCAGATATTCCATTATCATGAGGGGTGTGAAGTTGTTAAAATTATCTTAAAATAGGACAGTAATTTATAGTTTAAGAAGAGAAATTTGGGGACAGTGAATGAGAGCATGTTATCTGGGTTAGTTGAACAGCTCCGAATATAATTGTGTATTTATAATGCCAACTAATGACCTAGAAACCTATTTGGGGTAGGTCAGGAAACCAGAATGAGATCTGGATCTCTGCAGGTACTGCATCTAGAATCTCCAGGTAGAATATATTTTGGAAGTGTTTAAATGAAACCTGGATAAGATATCTTGACATCATCTCCCTTGACTTGCCAAACCCCTGAATGACAAAGTCACCAACAACAGACCACCAGTATACCCCTTCTGCCTTCTTCTGAGGAATATATTCCCCAGTCTTTCTCTTCACATAGACAAGTCATTAAAAACAACAACAAAAAAAATCAGGGAATCCAAAAACAATTTGTATTTATTTCCTGATTACAGTTAACACATGTTCATTAGAGAAAATTTTGAAGATGCAGATGAACAAAAGAAGAATGCAAATTATTCAAGTAGTACTCATTAGAGCTCTTCATTTTATTTATTTATTTTTTAATGTTTTATTGTGAATTATGTGATAGTTTACACGGGAGAACATTAGCTTTATATTCATTCTGTTGTATACCGTTTCATTGCCATGGTTACAATCCCCTCCATGCATCATCAACCAACCAAAGGGTATACACTACAATCCTGGTTCCCCTACACCCTCCCACCCCAGTTCATCAGCACACAGCCCCTCTCCCTCTCTGGGTCTAAAGTCCCCAACTGCTCCATCTCTCCGTGTCACCGTCTCTGCCTCCATCTCTGGTGTCACTGCTTCTCTGGGTATGGTCCTGCTCTCCGCTTTTCTTCCTTGATGGTCCCAGGGACCTCTGCTCCAAGACTGCAAAGTCAACCACTCCCCTCCTTTTGCTACAAAACGTCTAAGTTTACATTTCCAACTCTCACAATCAGTCCTGATAACAATTATTCACTATTGTATCACAAGAGATCTATCTGCATCTCCTTTCATCAGCACCCCCTCCAGACGGAGTGGAGATTCTACCTTCCTCCACAACCTCTGAATCTAGGCTCCCTCTTGAAAGCTTGTAACCCAGTCACTTCTTGCCTTTATAGCCCCTCCCCATTTTGGGTAGCCAATGTCCAAGTTGTCCATCCCTGCCTACTCTGTGTATGGAGGGTGTGGGAATGATCCTCGCTGTAAAGATTTGTTCCCTCTTTTGAGCTACTGCATCCATAGGTGTAGGTCAAGTTCATCAAATTGTATCAGATTACTCTTTTTTTCCTTCTTCTTTCTTTTTCTTTCTTCTTCTAGTTGAGCTCTGATCATCCAGTCACTGAAGCCAGGTCAAGTGGGTATTATCTGCAAGTGTGGGTGTTCTTATGCATATACCCTCTCTTCCTATCAGCTGTACGCTTCACTCTCCACTCTAGTTCTCTGTGGCTATATCACTGACTCTGGGCCCAAGAGTCCCCAGGGTTTGCCATACTGCTGGCCAACCAAGTCTCCACCCGGGTTCACAGGAATATATTGAATGTTGCTCGCAGTTTAATTGCTGTTTTTCCCTCACTTCCCCTTATTGGTGATGAACGTGGTCACAAATCAGAGCGTATATTCCCATTGAGTCTTAGTGTTGGAAGGGGGTTTTCTCTCACCAACCGTGTGCCTTGATGTCTCCTGAGCGAGCAACTTGCTTGTTCTTGTAGTAGTCAGTGGGACTGCCATTATTGTTTTTATTTTTCCTGTCGGTCTTTCTTTCAAGAATTATCTTTTGTTCCTCTAGCTGCTCCAGGCTGATCTGCTTGTCCTTTCAAGTGGAAATTTCCCACCTCAGAAGATAGTGGATGCAGTTCAGGATTCCACCTATGGTGTTATATAATGCAGAGGCTCCACAGGAAGCCTCCTTCACTGGGCACTTTGTAGCCCCATTTTAGGTATTCCAGTCAGTTATAGGCAGAAGAAGGACTTACATGCTTTTTATGGTGATATTTCTGGCTATTCTTTTTTCTCCTCCTCAATTGTCTATTTTATAATCGTATGCCAGGGAAACCAAGATTCATAAGACAGCCAAGCATCTTAACATTATTTCCCCCCTTTTCCCCATTCCAACCATGTCTCAATCCCTGTATCCCAGAACCCTGTTGTTCCAAGGTTGTGCATACATCATTATTTACCTCTGTCCCACTTAGCCCATACAAACTTGTTTAATTGTTCTCCCATCTGCTTTGTTCTTCCATTCCCCTACCCTTTCTTGTGTATTGCACCCTTCCCTAGCATCCAAACTATCCAGTGTCTATTCCCTGCCCTGTGCTCCACCTTCCCCTCCCTCCCCTCACCCCACCCCCCACATCCCAGTAGCCAGCAAAGAATTCCCCCCTCCCCCCACCTTTAGTATGGGTTCTTTTTATTCGTCTTTTTTACAGTAGCAGTCCTATGCAGTATTTCTCCTTTTGTGACTGACTAATTTCATTCAACATGATGTCCTCAAGGTTCATCCATTTTATGCGGTGGCTTGCAGCCTCCTTGTTATTCTTCCAGGTAGCATAATATTCCATTGTGCGTATGTACCACAGTTGGTTTATCCATTCTTCCGTTGATGGGCACTTAGGCTGTCTCCATCTTTTTGCTATTGTAAATAGTGCTGCTATGAACATTGGTGTGCATATATCTACTCGTGTTATGGCTCATATTTCTTGTGGGTAAATACCAAGTAGAGGAATTGCTGGATCAGAATGTATTTCTATTTCCAACTTTCTGAGCAAGTGTGATAGTGCTTTTCAGAGAAGTTGAACCATTTTGCAATCCCATCAGCAATGTGGGAGCGTCCCAGTCTTTCCACATCCTCATGAGCATTTGTTGTCCGCTACTTTTTTGATCTTTGCTGTTATTGCTGGTGTGAGATGATATCTCGTTGTTTTGATTTGCATCTCTCTAATGGCTAGTAATCGTGAACATTTCTTCATGTTTGTTGGCTGCCTGGATCTCCTCCTTGGTGAAGTCTCTGTTCATGTCCTGTGCCCATTTTTAAATTGGTTTATTTGTCTTTTTCTTCTAGAGGTGTTGTAATTTCCTATATATTTTAGAAATGAGTCCCTTGTCTTATGTGTCGTTGCAAATGATTTTTTCCCATTCTGTGGGTTCCCTTTTTACTCTTTTGGTGAAGTCTTTTGATGCACATACGTTTTTAATTTTTAGTATGTCCCACTCATCTATTTTATCTACGTTTGTTTTAGTTTTCAAAATGTTTTGTAGTCTGTGTATTCCCTGAATTAGTGCCCTCACATTTGTCCCTATTTTTTCATTGATGGCCTTCATAATTCTGGGATACACATTTAGGTCTTTAATCCATGCTGAGTTGGTTTTTGTATAAGGTGTGAGGTTTTGTATAAGGTGTGAGGTGAAGTTCTCATTTTGATCTTTTGCATATCACTTTCCAGTTCTGCCAGCCCTATCTGTTGAAGAGACTAGCAGTTCCCTAGGTACTTTGTCAAAAATCAGTTGGCTGTATGTGGATGGGTTAATTTCTTGATTGTAGATTCTGTTCCATTGATCAATATATCCTTCATTGTACCAGTACCGAGCTGTTTTTACCACAGTAGCTGTGTAATAAAATTTGAAGTTGGGGAGTGAGAGGTTTCCAACCTTACTCTTCTTCTTAAGCAGTGCTTTGTTTATCCTGGGTCTCTTTCCTTTCCATATAAAATTTGTAATTGTTTTTTTCCATCTCTTTGAAGAATGTAGTTGGAATCTGGATTGGGGTTGTATTATATGTGTAAATTGCTTTGGGCAGTGTTGACATTTTCACGATGTTAAGTCTTCCTTTCCAGGAGTGTGGTATATCCTTCCATTTTTGTAAGTGTCTTTTGGTTTCTTGTAGTAGTGTTTTGTAGTTTTTTTTGTGTAAGTCCTTTGTTTCTCTGGTTACATTTATTCCTAGATATTTCATCCTTTGGGTGGCTATTGTAAATGGTATTGCTTTCCTTATGTCCTATTCTGCACTGTCGTTTTTGGTATAGAGGAATCCAACTGATTTTTGTATCCTGCCACTCTGCTGAATCTTCCAGTGAGGTCTAGTAGCTTTTTTACTGTATCTTTGGAGTTTTCTACATATAGGATCCTATCGTCTGCAAATAGGGAGAGTTTTATTTCCTCTTTGCCAATTTGGATGCCTTTAATTTCCCTGTCTTGCCGTATAGCTCTTGCTAAGTCTTCCAGCACAATATTGAATAGGAGTGGTGACAAAGGGCATCCTTGTCTGGGTCCTGTTCACTGAGGGAAGGCTTTCAGTTTGTCTCCATTGAGAGTAATGTAGGCTGTTGGTTTTTATATATGCTCTTAATTATGTTGAGGAATTCCCATCAATTGTTACTTTGTTGAGTGTTTTTATCAGGAATGGATGTTGGATTTTGTCAAGTGCCTTTTCTGCATCAATCGATATCATCATGTGGTTCTTTTCTTTTTTCTTATTTATATGGTGGATTACATTGATTTGGTTTGATAACCTTTACCATTTAAATATATCATGATCATCTTTCCATATCATTAACTACTTTCTAAATTGTTTTTAGTACCTCTGTAATATTCTGAAATATATGGTGTCAAAGTTCATTGAGCTAATGACCTAGTTTTTGGACCATTGGGTTGTTTCTCTCTGTTTGCTTCTTTTCACTGTTATATCCAATCCAACTTGTATGTCCTTAATCCTTATATACATGCCATCATTCTTTTCTGAGGATAAATTTACATTAAGATTCAGCTCTCATCTTGCTGTTTGTCCCCATCACCTTCCCCGCCCCCTCATTTAACTGTTGTTTGAGCAGAGTCTTGGGTACAAAGACAAGATAACCTTTTAGAGTACCACAGAAAGACGAAGCTTATGTATTGAAAACATAATGTCCAGTTCATTTGGATCATGACTGTAGTAATAGAATATCTACCATTCCTTAAGTATTTACTACATGACAGATGCTTTATTGACTGTTTTACAAACTTTATTTCATTTAGCCCTCCCAACCTTATAAGGCATATACTTACTTCTACCCCTTTTAT
This sequence comes from Chrysochloris asiatica, assembly GCF_000296735.1. Taxonomy (NCBI): domain Eukaryota; kingdom Metazoa; phylum Chordata; class Mammalia; order Afrosoricida; family Chrysochloridae; genus Chrysochloris; species Chrysochloris asiatica. The sequence goes on from NW_006408750.1 coordinate 1,369,001, forward strand.
GGAGGCCTGGTGTGGCACTGTGGGTTAATGCGCCAGACTGCAAAGCTGTTTGAACTGCAAGGTTGGTGGTTCAAGCTCACCAGTCACTCCTTGGAAACCATATACAGCGTCGCTATGGGTCAGAACTGACTTGACGGCACTTAGCAACAACCTCTTTTATGGAGTCCTGGTGTGGTGCTGTGGGTTAATGTTCCAGACTGCAAAGCCGTTTGAACTGCAAGGTCGGTGGTTCAAGCTCACCAGGTGCTTCTCGGACACCCTATACAGGGTCGGTATGGGTCGGAACTGACTCGACGGTGCTTAACAACAACTATAACCCCTTTAAACCCCTTTTATAGGAGGCAGAGAGAGAGATTGAGGCACACAACTGGGAAGTATTGGAATCAGGATTTGAATAGTGGACTAAACCAAACATGTAGCTCTTAGCCAGTACTGTACTGTTGACTCTCTGGGGTGGAGTACCCAGTCAGGAAAGTAAGCACAGGCTTACTTGTGTTTACTAATCTGAGGTGTAAAAAAATAAGTGAAGTTGTTCACTACAGATTAGTAAGTAAGTACTTATCATGCTTACCTTGCTGACTAAGTACTCTGTTCCGTCAGGGATTTGTAAATTTGAACAGAGGCTTTGATTTTGTAAGGAGGTGCTGTAGGGTTGAGAAAGGGACAGATGTCAGCTATACCTAGAGCAGAATCTTTTATCTTTGATGTGGTGAAAAATGTGAGATTATTCATTATAGATTAGTAAGAAAGCACAAGCAAGCCTGTGCTTAACCGTGCTTATTGGATAATTTGACACTACTGACTCTGTAATGTAGGAATCTAGGCCAGCTCCTTAAATCTCTGTGTTCACTTACAGAATGGGCATAATAGTCCTCATCTGAGAGGCAGCTGCTGCGTGCAGTGGAGGCAATTTCAACTCATGTGACTCTCTATAGGGTTTCCAAGGCTGTAAATCTTTACGGAGCAGAAAGCCTTATCTTTCTCCATGGAGCCCCTGGGAGATTTGAACTGTTGACATTGCAGTTGTCATCACTGTGCCAACTATGCCACCAGGAAACCATCATTCCCAACCTGTTATTGCTGTTGCTGTGTGCTGTTGAGTCAGTTCTGACTCATAGAGACCTTGTATAGGGTTTCTGAGAAGCACTTGGTAGATTTGAACTGAACTCCAATACTTATCTTACAGCGCCACACTAGAACTTATTTCCACCCTAGAGATACTGAATCAGAATCCATATTTTAACGAGATCATCCGGCAATCCAGAAGAATCAACTTGTCTTGGTGTCTGTATGAAGCTAAGTAAAAAAGTATTCTCCTAGAGTTGGGGTTCATATATGCACAGGTTTATTCCAAACAAAATATGTTGAGGCGTAGCTCTGTGATCAATGGATGGCTGCAGACAAGTTCTCTCAGTAAGACACTTGTGTAATTCTCATGAGGATGCCTTAAAAAAAAAAAAAAAAAAGCCCAGTCAAAACTGGTTCCTGAGTGGGTCTGCTGGGCCACTTAGTTAAGTTCAAGGCAAGAGAGGTCAGCTCAGAAGGTTATGGCTATTTTTTGGGATTCCTAAGGTATGGCACTGTGGGTTAATGCCCCAGTCTGCAAAGCTGTTTGAGCCGCAAGGTCCGTGTTTCAAGCTCACTAGCTGCTCCTTGAAAACTCTATACAGGGTTGCTATGGGTCTGAATTGACTCAATGGCACTTAACAACGACAATAAGGGGTAATTGGAGTCTGGTGTGGCACTGTGGGTTAATGTGCTGGACTACAAGGTCGGTTTGAACCACAAGGTCAGTGGTTCAAGCTCACCATACACTCCTTGGAAAACCTATACAGGGTTGCTATGAGTTGGAACCAACTTGACAGTCCTTAACAACAACAAGGGGGAATATTGATAGATTTTTCTCAGAGGATACAGGACGATTGTGAGGGTTTACTTTGTTGTTTTTGTCAGTACTGACAACATTGAGTCATTACCAGCCCTTATTGATCCTATACACAACAGAACGAAACACTGCCTGGTCTTGTGCCAACCTCATAATCGTTGCTACATTTGAGCCCATTGCTGCTGCCACTGTGCCAATCCATCTCGTTGGGGATCTTCCTCTTTTTCTCAAACCCGTTTTACCAAATATGATAGCCTTCTCCAGTGACTGGTCCCTCCTGACAATATGTCTGAAGTATGAGTGACGAAGTGTAGCCATCCTGGCTTCCAAGCATTCTGGCTGTACTTCTTCTTGGTTTGTTCTTTTGGCAGTCCATAGTACTTTAAATGTTCTCCGCCAACACCATAACTCAAATGCATCAATTCTTCTATGGTCTTCCTTATTTACTGTCCAACTTTTGCATGCTTATGAGGTTATTAAAAATACCATGGCTTAGTCCTCAAATTGACATCTTTGCTCTTGAACACTTTAAAGAGGTCTCGTGCAGCAGAATTGCCTAATGCAATGCATTGTTTGATTTCTTGACTGCTGCTTCCATGAGTGTCGATGTTGAGCTGAGCACAATGAAGTCTTTGACAACTCAACGTTTTCTCTGTTTATATGGATGTTATTTATTTGTCCAATGGTGAGGATTTTAATTTTCTTTACATTGAGATGCAACCCATAGTGAAGGCTGTGGTCTTTGATTTTGATCAGTATTTTAAGTCTTCTTCACTTTCAGCAGGCAAGGTATCATCTGCATATTGCAGGTTGTTGATGAGTCTTCCTCCTATCCTGATGCCACATTTTTCTTCATACAATCATCTTTTCGGATTATTTGCTCAACATACAGATTGAATAAGTATGGTGAAAGAGTATAACCCTGGCACACACCTTTACTAATTCTAAACTATTCAGTGTTCCCTTGTTCTATTTGAACAGCTGCCTCTTAGTCTATGTGTATGGGTTTCTCATGAGCACAAGAAAGTGTTCTGGAATACTCATTCTCCGCATTATTGTACATAGTTTGTCATGATCCACACAATTGAAAGCCTTTGCATAGTCAATAAATCACAGGTAAACAGCTTTTTGGTATTCTCTGCTTTCAGCCAAGATCCATCTGAAGTCAGCAATGACAGCTTACTAGGAAGAAGTTTTAAGAAAATTGAAAACTGCATTGGTGAGAAAAAGATCAGGAAGTTTCATTGATGAGTTTTTCTCCATTATGACAATGTACCTGCTCCTTCTTTGGGGGTAGCAAGGGGTGTTTTATGAGAATTTTATTGGGAAACTTTACCTCATCCACCTATAGCCCTAATCTTGCCCTTTAGACTCCCCCCCCCCCCAAAGGCAACATTAAAAAGGAACACAATTTGAGTCCTTTGTGATGTAAATCAAAGAGTCTAGAATTCTTTGGCCGAAGGGTTAAGGATCTGGAAACCCTGCCTTCAGAAGTATTTATAAACCTAGATGGAGGATATGTGGAGAAACAATAGCTTCTTCTTCTTCTTTTTTTTAATGAAAGTTTCTATGATTGCAATTTTTTTTTACTTATGCTCGTTTTTTAGAAGCTGGACAGAGCAAATAAGCAAACATTTTAGATAGTGAGAAGTACCAAAAGAAGATCAAGAGTGATAGATGGTGGAAGGTGGAGGCAACTTTAGCTGATAGGACTGGGAATGCTTCTCTGAGGAGCTTGAATGATCTCAAGTTCTGGTATAACACTTGATGAGCATGGTTATGGTGTGGTGCTGTGGGTTAATGTGCTGGACTGCAAGGTCGTTTTGAGCCTCCAGGTCAGCTGGTCAAGCTCACCAGCTGCTTCTCAGAAACCCAATACAGGGTTGCTATGGGTTGGAACCAACTTGAGGACAAACAGTTAACAAACAACAACCACCTGTAGGAAAGACTCTTTGTTATATCATATTTTTCTTCCTCTTTTCATTTCCCCCTCTATTTTCTTAGCTACAGCCATTCTTGCTCATTGGAGTTGTGACATCGAGTCCATTCTCCTATACACAGATTGATGTTTAAAAATAAATACACATACACAAAGAATCCCTAATCAAGTCTTTTTGCCTAAAACCTCCCAATGACTTCCCATCTCATTCAGAATACAATTTTAACTCCTTAACCAAGGTTTCTGCCTACCTTCTCTTTTCAACCAAGCGTAGTGGTTACAAATTGGGCTGCTAACCTCAAGATCGGCAGTTCAAAACTACTAGCTGTTCTGCGGGAGAAAGATGAAGCTTTCTGCTCCCGTAAAGATTTACAGCCTCGGAAACCCTGTACAGGGTCGCTATGAGTCGGAACCGACTCCACGGTACCTAATAGCAATGCCTCTGTCACTAGGCTTAAGCTTCACTGATCTCCAATTCCTCTCACACACTGAGCATTTCACCTCATTAGGACCGTTTCTTTGCTATTCCTATGGAAGGCTTTTGATCCAGATTTTAATGTGGTCAGCTTCTTCTCATCCTCAGGTCTCAGCTGAAGTGTTCTCCTGACCACCTGGTCTGAAGTCTTCCATAGATGTTCTTCACTTCATCTCCCATCTCTTATCTTGCTTTATAGTCTTCATAGTATTTCTCACCGTCTCTTGTTAGGTCCATGAGAGTTGATCCTCAACCCAGAGCAGCCCCATGTGACAGTAGTAGCACTGCCTCTAGACTTCTCTAGGCTGTAATCGTTATTGGAACCAGCAGCCAGGTCTCTCTCCCGCAGAGCCAGAGCATCAACCTTTTGGTTAGTAGTTGAGTAATTTACCATTGCACCATCTTTACACTTTGTATTTTATGAAATTGTATTTCAAGATTGATGCCAAACGAATCTTCAGTGAACTGTCCTCACCCTTCTAATTGCATGTTCTAAATGTAAGTCGAAGTATTAATGTTGTCAGCATACCGTAGGTTCTATTTAGATTTCATTTCGTTTGAAAAATTAAACAGATCAGATGTGACAATCCAGCCTATCGTTGTGTAGCCCAGTGAATAATGAGAGAAGCAGGAGTTGGCACCAACAGGTGCTTAATGATGTCTACAGCCTCCATCTTGCTTCATCCCTTTGTGCTCACTCATGCTCTCTCTCTCGGTCTCTTTCTGTCTCTTTACTGTTACTTTGAATCAGTCAGGAGAAACAGAAAGCTACTGTTTTAAATCTATGTCATAGGTAGTGCCATGCAGGAAGCCCAGCTTGTCTGGATCAGTTTGACTGCTGTAGGTTTTATAGATTGATTCCACTCGTGACTTGCACACCTACGAGAAGAAATGGACTTATAGCTGACTTTTAAATTGACTAGTCTATACGATCATGTGAGGTGAAAAGATCTGGCAGTTTGCTCCTGTATAAAGAGTTCAGCCCTAGGAAACTCTATGGAGCAGTTCTACTCTGTCCTATAGGGTAGCTGAGCTGGAACCTACTCAGCAGCACACAATAGCAATAGTACAAATGGGAAGGTTCCCTTTATCAGCCTCGTGATCAAGTCTACAACACGCATTTTGCATTTCTCTCTGCTTCTGCCTGGGTTTATAGTGCCTGCCTACTGTATGCAGGTCGATGCTGCATCTGTGTCTTTTGTTTGTCTAGTGCATACTTCCAGTACAGTCTCTGGACAGAGTTTTCCTGAAGCCCTGTAAGAACTTTGTGTAAGATTTATTATCAGTTAATTTGAATATTTCCATGTGTAAAAAATAGATTTTAACCCGAATCCAGCAAAGAGAAGACAGTGTTTCCCATATAACTTCTTAAATTTTTTTTTTTTTTTTTACTGGAGCCTTGCTACATAGAATTTAAGTTTGAGAGTCAGTCTCTGTTTCTGTCTGTCTGTCCCTGTGTCTAGCTCAAGTCTCTGTTTTCTGTGACAAGGAACTGTTCGTTGTTAGATACTCACTGTAATAGTGGGTCGGTAGAGAGCCGGAATAGCATCACTTCTCTGTCTTCTCACACTGATGTTCTGTTTGGCGACAAAACATCAGAACCTTGTTGGACATGCATGGTCTCCTATCCTCTCCTGCAGTGTGCTGACCAGACACCGATCAGCTACTTCTACAGTGTGTTGTCAGATGCAGAAAGCGCCGCTGTCCCCACTGACTTCTCTCTTGTTGGAAATTAGCTCATGACTTAGAGACGGACAGCTCTGTGGCTGTGTCTTTGCACTGTGATCCTAGGAGGTGGCGGTGGACCGAGCAGAGTCACAGAGGATTCAGAAAATCCTGGGCTTTGCTGTTCTCTTCCTGCCCACAGAGCACCACCGTGCCTGCTGATTTCTACTCTCTTACAAAGCACAATATTAACGTGCATTACGTGTTTCGAACCGTTTCCCTGTTTTTTGATAAAGCGATTTAAAAAAAAAAAATTTTCCCCCCTTATATTATTTATTTATTTTTAAGTTTTTATTGTGACTTGAGTGAAAGTTTACAGGGCAGATCACCAGTTTTACATTCAACAAATCATACACCTTGTTTCATTACAATGATTATAATCCCCTCCATGTACCATCGCACAACAGTATTTCTCTCTATTCACTTTAGCTCTTTTTGTTCTAAACACTCAGGCAGATATAATCATTTACACCACCAAAGGGCACATTCTGTAAGTCTGCCTCCTGGCCGCCAGTGATAAAGCTTTTTTTTTTTTTTTAAATGTTTTGTTGTGAATTATGTGATAGTTTACATGGGAGAAATTTAGCTTTATATTCATCCTGTTGTATATCATTTCATTGCCATGGTTACACTCCCCTCAATCCTCTCCATGCATCATGTACCAACCAAAGGGTATACCCTGCAAGCCTTTCTAACTCTCTGGGTCTAAAGTCTCCAGCCACTCCATATCTCCACATCATCTTTTCTGCCTACATCTCTGGCATCACTGCTTCTCTGAGTAGGGTCCTGCTCTCCACTCTTCTCCCTTGATGGCCCCAGGGACCTCCGCTCTGCAAAGCCAACCACTCCCCTTCTTTTGCTACAACCCTCACAGTCAGTCCTGATAACAGTTATTCACTATTGTATCACAAGAGACCTATCAGCATCTCCTTTCATAAGCCCCGCCCAGACAGATTGGATACTACTCAGTGGAGATTCTACCTTCCTCCAAGCCCTCTGGATCTAGGATCCCTCTTGAAAGCTTGTAAGCCAGTCACTTCTTGCCTTTGTAGCCCCCCACTTTGGGTAGCCAATGTTCAAGTTGCCCATCCCTGTCTACTCTGTGTATGGAGGGTGTGGGAATAATCCTCGTTGTAAATATTTGTTCCCTCTTTTGAGCTACTGCATGCATAGGTATAGGTCAATTTCATCAAATTGTATCAGATTACTCTTTTTTCCCTCTTCTTTCTTCTTCTAGTTGAGCTCTGATCATCCAGTCATTGAAGCCAGATCAAGAGGGTATTATCTGCAAGTGTGGGTCTTCTTGTGCATATGTCCTCTCTTCTTATCAGCTGGATGCTTCACTATCTTCTCTAGTCCTCTGTGGCTACGTCACTGATTTTGGGCCCAAGAGTCCCCAGGTCTTGCCACACTGCTGGCCAACCAGGTGTTTTCCCCTCACTTCCCCTTATCTGTGATGAATGTGGTCACCAATCAGCGTGTATTCCCCTTGAGTCTTAGTGTTGGAAAGGGGTTTTCCCTGAGGGGACCCGACTACTTGCCTTGATGTTTCCTGGGGATAAAGCTATTTTTGAAAGTATTGTTTTTCTCCTTTCAGTATTTTAATGGACAATCAATGGTAATAATAAAGGTTATATGATATCGTATATGATTATTTGAAGAAAAGTATTTGTTTTTCTTAAATACAAGAATTACATGCTTTTTTTTATAACTTGGAGAAATTTAAATTTAAAGTCAATTTTTGAATAGTAAGGAACGTTAAGATGTTAGCATGCTAGCATTTATTTACTTTATTTAATGGCAGACAGATTATCTCTACTGCCATATATTGCAGTCTACCTTTTTTATTCTAAATTTTTTATTATGGTAAAATACATACAGCAAAACTTTTCCCACTTCACTAAGTTTTGTTTGCACAATTCAGTGACAGTGATTACATCCATCATGGTGTTCAACCATGACTACTGTCCTTTCCCAAATTATTCCACCTCCATGAACAGAAACTCAGTACCCCCTATGCAATGACTCCCCCTAAAAGTATTTTTAATAATTTTGGGGGAATACCCATAGCTTAAGCTTATCTAAGGTCCCTGGGTGGCATAAATGATAACTAAAGTTTACCCAGGCCTGGTAACTAAAACTTGACACTTTGAACCCAACTAATGGCAGTACCATGGAAGAAAGGCCTGGTGATCAGCTTCCATCTAAATTACAGCCAATAGAATTCTATGGAGATGTTCTACTATGTAACTCATGTGATTGACATGAGTTGGAATTGACCAGATGACACAAGACAACAACAATGGCTTGGTCATTAAAGGCCGAGGTTAGAGAACGTTGGGCAGGGAAGGGAGACAGAAAGCCCCAGGAGAGCCCATGAAGCTGTGTTCTGTGGGCTTTATGCTGCTAGCTCTGTGAAACAGCATGAGCCCGCGCCTGCCCTTGAATAGTGGGGCTACAAAGAGGACCTGCTGTATGCCCGGCAGCTCTGACATTTGCTCCTCTTCCAGGCTTGTTCCCAAGCAATCTTGGACATAGTAGAAGCAAGAGAACTCGCCTACTGACTGTTACATATAACTAACCCTTTGCATTTTCCCCTGTACTTTATTTTGTGCTTACTGGCTTGTGTGGTAATAACTTTCGAGTAGAAGGAAATAAAGTGTATTCATTTCAAGTATTTGTTGTGAGATCCTTACCATGTTAGTTTCATGGCTCTCTACTCTTTTCAGAGAATTTGGTGTAAAATCAGAAAGCCCTGCCATCTCTTCTAGGGCCTCCGGCTTCTGGAACAGGTGGAGAGAATGGAGAGAGGTGAACTCCCTTTGGTCTCAGCAAGGATGTGGAGTTCTGGTGAGGAACTCTGCTGACTGTGAAGGCAGCGCTTGTTACTGACTGTCCTCTCAGTAGGTTTTAATAAAGCTTTTGGTAAGGGGCTGAACCTTAGCTGTGCTACTTCTACCCTGGCCACACCAGTCATAGCACTTTGCACTGTGAGGGGCAGGAAAAGCTGCTGAAGCAGAAAGAGAATTTGCTGTGGTGTGTAACTGGGATGCCCAGGGATGTCCTAACTTGGGTGTTGTCTGGGTTCAGGGGCTCAAATGATGTCTGCAGGCCCTAACTCTCTGCATGTCTTGGCTCTGCTTTCCTTGACACTGATACTATTCTCAGGCTCCCTCTTTGCTCATGTAGACAAGATGACTTGTGGCCAAGAGTTTGAACTTGTTCAGGGTTCTCCTTGGGAAGCAAACTTAAAGCACATCCAGTAGAACTTGGTTGACAACTGCAGGGTTGGGCAAAATCTGTCAAAGGCCAAATAGTTAATGTTCTAAGTTTTGTGGACCACATATAAGCTCATGGTTGCATTGTCTTTTTTTTCCCCCCCACAACCCTTTAAAACTTTAAAAACCACTGTTAGTGCACAGGTTGTACAAAAACAGGCAGTAGGCTAGAGTTTGCTGAGCCCCAGATTTAGAGTATGGGTTTTGGAATCAGATAGGCCAGAGTTCCTTTTTGTGTGTCTACTGCTTGGGTGGATTAGCCTCTCAGCGGTCTCAGTCTTCTCATCTGTAAAGTGAGTCTGAGTACCCATTTCTCAAAGTTACTGTGAAGATTGCTCAGAAAATATTGGCTTTTCGGAACTATTCTGGTGACCGTTTGCCATTGCACAGCATGCTCTGGGAGGGAAGAATCAGCGTGAGCTTTTCTTTGTAATAAATCCCATTGTTCTTCCTCTTTTGACACTCCCCTTTTCTCTGTTCTGGGCAGCTCTTCTTTAGGTTTTGGGAACTTGGTCCCATTCTCAGTTTCGTTCTGGTGTGTTCAGGAAGTGACCCACATCTTAATCCATATTTGGTAGTAACTAAAATAAATTGGCTTGGTTCATTATCAAAATGCAGACTATGTACTTGTTTAGCTTCCAGCCTGAAATTCTCTTCTTATCCCCCTTTTTACTACATTCCAATTTGTGAGCTTATCAAGGCCTCTTATTAAAGCCAGAAGGGGAATTTTTTTTCTTGTTTTATCAAAATAAATGTAAAAACTGTGGATTTTTGTGTGTTGAATTGTTGGGTGGATGTCAACAGATCTGGAAAAGGACTAAACACCTTCTCAGCCCTATTACTTATCACTTTATATAGGCAGACTGTGATGGAATGGGTAGAAAACTCATGATCTCTCAAATCATCAGTATCTTGTAAGCATTCATCACCTTAAGGTCTTGGCTCAGATGTCACTTTCTCAGTGAGGTCTACCCTGACATTCCTCTCCTATCCCACTTCTCAGCTCTGTTTTTTCCATAGTATTTACTTCATTCTTACATACTGTATAATTCACTTTATTATGTTTATATTTTTGTTTGTCTCTTCACACTAGAATGAAAGCTCTACAAGGGCAAAGATGATACTGTCTTTATTGTTCATTTCTGTGTTCCTAGCACTTAGAACAGCATGTGGAACATAGAAAAATATTTGTTGAATGAATGAATGCCTTGAATAAAACATCCTATAGCTGAATGTTTTCTACATCTTATTTTCTCTGGCCTAGAAGTCATGAGACTTGGATTTGAATATTCATTCTGCCACAAATGGCCTCAGTCTTTGAGCAAATCATTTAATCACTCAGGATTGTAGTTTTCTTATCTATGAAATAAGAGGTTAGAGTAAATGATTGCTAAGGTTTCTGCTAGTTCTATGGTTCTGTAATTGTAATCTCTGGTTAAAAGATACAATGTACTGCTATTAAAATTGCCACAGATATTTTCTAAAGACAGTTTGAATTTCATTGGTGGGTAAAGTGAACTAAAAGAGAGTTTCAAAAAAAGTTTTTGGAGGCACTTCTGCCTTCACTAAAATAGATTGCAAGTACTACAGTATAGTTGATTTCAAGAACATTTCAATCAACCCTTTTAGAACAAATTCTCGATGCTTTGATGGGGCTTCCTCTGTCCTGTGTACTCTGGCCCCTGCCCTTTACTTCCGCCTCACTTCATCTACATGCCTATGTTCTGTGCCCTAGCTCTTCCTTTCAGTTCCTCCAACAGATGCTAGAACTGCCAGCTTCAATCCAGATAACTGTTGGACCTGATGCTTCTTCCCTGACCTCTGTTTGTCTCTCAATGCTTATGAACTCTTGAGGTCTCAACACACATTGGGTGTTGACTTAGGTAGGCATTGACAATGGAATTCTATTCCCATTGGGAATCATGTTAGCTATAGTGTGTAGACAGAGAAGGGCCGAGTGAGTTCAGGAATGGATGATGAATCTGGGTTGGCTGGGGCATCTATAAAGTTGGACTGCAAAAGTCTTTGTGATAGATTGTGGAAGGCTTAGGGGCCATTGTAAAGCCTTTCTCATTCGGTGGATACTGGGAAGCCATTGTGCATTTTCTTAATAACTTTATGACATAAACCAAATTTTATGAACTAATAGCACAGATATACCTCAAAGAGCATTGAAAACGTAATTTCCTTAATCCTTAAAGCATCCTCAGGGAAATAAATGCTAGGGTTTCTGTTTTGTAGATGGGGGAAAGCCAGCACACATAATGGTTAAAGGACTTATTTTAGAAGAGTAGTGATTGAGTCAATAAATATTATTATTATTCGATAGAAGTTTGATTTATAAGATTGGTGAATGTTGCAAGTGCTTTTGTATAGTTTTCTAGTTGTGTTGAATGTTGAGAGACTGCTTCTCCAAAGTGATCAACTCATAGATACTTCTGGAAGCTTTGGCAGGGGCTTGAATTGCACTTAGGAGATAACTGGGTGCTTGTGGATAAAGGTTGCTTCTTGTGCCATTACTGCTTACCCTACATGGTTGCAACCATGCCCTATACGTGGCTATGTGTGAAGACTTGGCAACATCAGAAAGCAGGTAGATGCTAATTGCCTCCCCAGTTAGTTTAGGAAGACACTTCTCACATAGCAAAGTTCAGTATGTCAGTCTTGTTTTACTTATTAAACTTTCAGGCAGGTGTTTGGATATTGTAGCTTCATTCAATTAAAGTTTTAGTGATATGACAAATGTTAAAAATGTGCTTTTCAAATTTCATTGCATATCTGAGAATTTGGGTATCTTGTGAAAGCGCAAGTTCTAATGGGGAGTTCAAGATTTTCTTTTTCCTTTCCAGTTAATGTCAATGTTGCGTGATACACGTGGTAGGCTGAGATTTCCCTCCACCTGGCCCTTTTTCCTTCCTTTTGCTCCATTCTTTCTCTGTCATCATGTTTCAAACAGTTATCCACATTTAGTGGCTAATAGTAGTGAGGTTGGCCCAGAATCAGGCAGTGTTTCATTCTGCTGTGCATAAGGTCGCTATGAGTTGGTACCAACTTGATGGCACCTAACAACAACAACTTTTTACCCATTGGGACTCCTTGGTTAGGCCGTGACTGTAGCTAGGATGATCTTTTCAAAGTGAAAGTCTGATTGTGTCATCTTACTGCTTACAGTCCTTTATTAGCCTCCTGTTGCTCTTGGAACTATCCCTGTCATGGTCTGGCCCAACTAATCTCCCCTCATTTTGGCCTCATTTTGTGCCATCTTTCCATTTTTCATCCATATGATTCCTTTCCTGCTTCTGTCATGCTCATGTCCCTTCCATCAGGTCTTGTGGGGCTGGCATTTGAGTGGTATCAATGAAGTCTTACACCCTCGGAAACCCTGTACAGGGTCGCTATGGGTCGGAACCGACTCGACAGCACATAACAACAACAACAACAATGAAGTCTTAGCACTGGGAGTTGGCACATTTGGTTCCCTCTAGTAAACTCTTCACCTAAACTCTTCCTCCCTGAGATCACAGCTCACGTGTTGCTTTCTCTGGCAGCTGCCCCAGGCTTTCCGGGCTCCTGGCTGGCCCTTATTGCCAGGCCTCTTTGGTATTTAGCAGTGAGCTTTCCCGCTGCTGGGAGCAGCAGATGGGGAGCCTGAGGACGCAGTTGGAACATTGTTGGATATTGTACTTTGATAGTACAATCACGTAGAGCTCTGTGCAGCATTTTGGGAAGTTGTAGATTGCTCAAGAGCTGATTTTCAAAAGTCACTCTGCCTGGAAGGGTGGCGATGGCACAAGTGTACTTCACGGTGTCTAGGAGGAAGAGGAAGAGTGAAGAGTTTCCGCTAGGGTCCATGTCATGTCATCCTCGCTGGATGTGGCGGCTGCTGCTTGTTGATGTGTGTGTACTTGATGAACAGTCACGTAACCTTCACCACCCCCATGCTTCTCCATTTTCTTCTTGCATTTTCATAGATGCACATCCTGTATCCCAAACGAAGGAATAGACTACTTCAGGGCTGTAGATAGACAGTTTGTGCCAAGAATCTAGGTCTGAATGCATCCTGAGGGGGCCTCTTCTCCATCAGGTCTTGTGGGGCTGGCATTTGAGTGGTATCAATGAAGTCTTAGCACTAGTTAGCAACTTCCTGGGCATGTGAATAGCCCTATTTGACAACAGATTCTTCCCCAAGTAGGAGTATCTTGAAAAAATAAGCTGAATATGTTATGTGTCAACTAACAAATCTCACTCATTTGGTCACCTTTCTAGGTATGGCTGCTTATTTCAGAAAAGGATATTATCAAAAATGGCAAGTGCAGTTTGTTTGTGTGTTTCCGTTTGTAATGCATATTCTGATGTTTTTGTTGATTAGCTTTAGAGGTTTGTCCTCTGCATTTTGGTACCATTATTTATTTATTATTTTTCTAAACTCACTAATTAGACTATCCACCACTCGTCAGTCAATTAGTCATACTGTGGTGGCTTGTCTGTTGCTGTGATGTTGGAAACTATGCTACTGATATTTTAAGTATCAGAAGGGTCACGCATGGTTGATAGGTTTCAACCCAACTTCCAGACTAAGACTAGGAAGAAGGAGAGGCTGACTATTTCTGAATGGCTAGCCATTACAATCCTTATGAATAGCAGCAGAACGTTGTAAAACATAGTGCTGGAAAATGAGACCCTCAGTTTGGAAAGCTCTCAAAATACAACTGGGGAAGAGTTAACCTTAATGATGGGAATGCAGTAAAGCTTTTGGGACTTTATGTGCCGATAGGACATAAGTCAAAATGGGGACAAACAGCTGCAAACCCATTAATAATCAGAATATGGAATGTATGAAGTATGAATCTAGGAAAATGAAAAGTCATCAAAAATGAAATGGAATGCATAAAGATTGATATTCGAGGTATTAGTGACCTGAATTGGACTGGTATTGGCTATTTTGAATTGGGAGTCCTTTGCTGCTGTGGGCTAATGCACTGGACTGCAAAGTCAGTTTAAATTGCAAGGTTGGCAGTTCAAGCTCACCAGTTGCTCCTTGGAAACCCTATACAGGGTCACTATGGGTCGGAACTAACTTGATGGCATTTAACAACAACAACAACAACAATGATGTATTATGTCGGGAATGACATATTGAAGAGAAACAGTGCTACATTCATCTTCAAAAGGACTATTTCAGGATCGTTCTTGACGTACAATGCTGTTTGTGATAGAATAATATCCATACATCTATAAAGGAAACCTAACAACAACATAAAGGAAGCCTGATAATACCACTATTATTCAAATTTATGCAACAACCACTAAAGCCAATAATGATAAAATTGAAGAATTCCACCAATGTCTTCAGTCTGAAATGTATCAAACATGCGATCAAGATACATTGACAATTATTGGTGCTTGAAATGTGAAAGTTGGAAACAAGAAGGATTAATAATTGGAAATATGCCCTTGGTGATAGAAATGATGCTAAAGATTGCATGATAGTTTTTCCAGACTTATTCATTATAAATACCTGTTTTTCTGTTTTTTGTTTTTTTTGACAACGTAAAAGGTGACTATGAGCATGAACCTCACCCGCTGGAATACCCACCCACCCACTGCTATCATGTCAGTTCTTACTAATAGTGACCCTGCGTAGGGTTTCAGAATCTGTAAATCGACCGGAGAAGAAAGCTTCATCTTTTTCCTGCAGGGCAGCTGGTGGGTTTGTATTGAAAAATTTGTGGTTACCAGACTTGTGCTTATCCTACAGCACCTAATTAAATTGACTAAATCTATGACATGAGATGATGGAGATGCTCAATATCATCAACCAAAACAAGTCCAGGGACAGACTGTGGAACAGACCATCAGTTGCTCATATGCAAGTTCAGGCTGAAGCTGAAGCAAATGAAAACAAATCCATGAGAGCTAAAAGGTGATTTTGACTATATATCCCACCTGAATTTAGAAACCATGTCAAGAACAGATTTGATGCATTGTGGGAGGACATTAAGAACATGTACAGGAAGAAAGCAGAAATTCATTAAACATATAGGGAAGAAATGAAAGACCAAAATTAATGTCAGAAGAGACTTTGAAACTTGCTCTTGAGTATAGAGAAGCTAAAGCAACCAGAAGAAATGACAAAGTGTGGATCATAACAAACTATGGCTAACTTGGTTAAGAATGGATATTGTGCTCATGAGGAACCTGTACTTTGACCAGGAGGTAGTTGGAATAGAACAAGGGGATACTGAATGGTTTAAAATCAGGAAAGGTGTGCACCAGGGTTGTATCATTTCATCATAGTTGTTCAATCTGTGTGCTGTGCAAATATAAGAAAATGGATTATATGAAGAAGAACATGGCATCAGGATTGGAGGAAGATTCACTAATAACCTTAGATATGCAGATGATACAACTTTGTTGGATGCAAAGAGGATTTAAACATTTACTGATAAAGATCAAAGACCACAGTCTTTAGTATGAATTGGAACTAATGTAAAGAAAGCAAAGATCTTCACAACTAGACCAATAAATACCATGATAAATGGAGAAAACTTTGAAGCTGTCAAAGGCTTCATTTTGCTTGGATCAATAGTCAACACTGATAGGAGCAGCCATCAAGAAATCAGATGGCATATTTGTATTAGGCACATCTGCTGCACAAGACCTCTTTAAAGTGTTAAAGAACAGAGATGTCAATTTGGTAACTAAGGTGTGCCTGACCAAAACCGTGGTATTTTCAGTAGCTTCCTTTTGCATGTGAAAGTTGGACAGTGAATACACAAGAAGAATGACTGTATTTTAATTATGGTGTTGGTGAAGAATATTGAAAGTACCATGGATTGCCAGAAGAAAAACATGTATGTCTTGGAAGAAGTGTAGCCAGAATGCTCCTTAGAAGCAAAGATGGAGAGATTTCATCTCTCATTCTTTGGACATGTTGTCATGAGGTACCACTTTCTGGATAAGGAAATCATACTTGATGAAGTAGTGGGTTAACAAAACAGAGGAAGGCCCCCAATGAAGTGGGTTGACACAGTGGCAGCAACAGTAGGCTCAAACATAGCAACAATTGTGGGAATAGTACAGGATTAGGCAGTGTTTCATTTGTTGTGCGTAGGGTCACTATGAGTTGGAACTGACTTGATGGCACCTGTCAACAACTAATTAGACTAAAGAATCCATGTAGATTATAAATTTCATGAGGACCAGGTCTGTATTTTTATCCTCATTGCCCTGCATGGTGATACAGTAATTGACATATAATAGCCACTCCGCAAATGCTCATCAGGAGAAACTTCCTAATTTGTAATATGGTAGGAATGAGACTTTACCCACATCTTTCAGCAGTTTTGGCAGTGTTACTCTGACACTGAGGAGATTCATACCTTGGCCTTCCACAGCAGGGTTTATTCTAAGAGCAGTAGGGAGTGACAAGAAGCACAAGAGCCCTGGTTGTAATTGCCTTCGTGGCTGATTATTCTACTGCTTGACTCATAGCTGTGATGCCGTGGGAGGCACAGCATTAAAGGAAATGGATTAATTTGTCATGGAAAATATATAGGTGGCACCTTGGTTCTTCTCCTGCTATCCTTGAATGCCAGCTCTGAGAAGAGCCATGCTTCTTTCTGGTGTGATAATCCAGAAAATATTAACTGCAGAAGAAATAACTGGTAGAAGCCTGCTTGGTGCATGAGTGATTTAAAGGCTGCAGGTGTGGAGGTAGAGAGACTAGAGAAACACACAGCTTACTCACTTCTGTTCTTCAGTGAGTCACCAGAGTCCCGTTTTGTTTTTCTTTTTATGATTCTCTTACATTAAACCGTCATCAGAAGGCCAAACTCTTTGTCTTGAATCATTTCACTATTTGGATTTTATTCATGCTGTTGTTATTTGGTGCTGTGAAGTTGATTTAGACTAAACAGTAGAGCTTCCCCCATAGGGCTAATTAGGCTGTAATCGTTTTTTTTTTTTTCCAAAATTTTCATTGTGAATTGAGTGAAGATTTACAGACAAGATCATCAGTTTTCATCCAACAAACCATACACTTTGTTTCATTTCAATGATTGCAATCCCCTCCATGCAACAACAGTTATCCCACTAACTTCCTGTGGTTCCTGTTTTCCTTCCACCCACTTTCCCATCCCTTCTCAACTTTGTCCTTAGGTAAATGAGGCCCTTTTGAATTTGAATGATTGGTAAGTATACCTTACTTGTGTTGTTTTCCCCCACCCCACCCCCACCCCCCTGTATATCTATCTACTGCTTGGCTAAAAATTGGGCCATGAGCGGAAGTTTTTTTCCCAGACCTGAAGGGTGGATGAGGGCCATAATCTCAGGTTCCTTTTTTAAAAAAATAAGTTTTTGTTTTCTTCCACATTTTCTCCGACTCTATCTGGGACCTTCTAATGTGATCCCTCTCAGAGCAGTTGGTAATGGTAGCCCAGGTACCATCTAGTTTTTTTGGTCTCAAAGTTGTTGACACTGATGTTCACATGCTCCATTAATCCACTGGACTAGTTGATTCCAAGCATCTTCAATTTTTCGCTCTTCTTTTTTTGCACATGGAGAGACCAATAGCTATTCCTTAGATAGCTGCTCTTGAACTTTTAAGATCCCAGCTGCTTCTTCCTAAAGTAGGATGTAGAGCATTGTATTTGTGAACTATGCTTTGCCAATTGACTACGTATGGGCCTGAGCCCTCAGGCCTAGCAGCTCATTGCTTTAAGATGTTTGATAGTATCTAAGAAGTTTTCATCACTTTGCCTGCTGTATGCTCCACCACATCACAGTTGTGTTTGAAGAAAAGGTAAATATCCATGTACAGATATCCTCTTTCAAACTCATATGTTTTTGTTGTGAAGTGCCGTCGAGTCAGCCTCCAACCCCTAGCGACCCTGTATAAGGTTTCCGAGGAGCAGCTGTTGAGCTTGAAGCGCCAATCGTGCAGTTCACACGGCTTTGCAGTCTGGCGCATTAACCCACAGCGCCACACCAGGGTTCCTCAAACCTATGTAGTTGTGGGTATATTCCCACTCTTCTTCCCATACTTTAGTGAGTCAGCCTGTGTCTATGTCCATGTATCTATCCACAGATCTCTGTTGTTCCAAGGTTGTGTTTATATTACTTCTGTCCCTTTTAGCTTGCATGCCTCTCTGTCTGCACCTGTCTTCAGCACTCTTCTGTGTATTGCCCTCCCAGTCACCTGAGTTAACATATGTCTACCCTATAGCTAGTGAATTGCTCTCCCTTTCTTCCCACCGCTAGTAACTATCAAAGAATGTTTCTTTTAGTATGAAAATCTTGTCTTGAGTTTTTCCAGTAGTGGTCTCATACAGTGTTTGTCCTTTTGTGGTCAGGAATCAAATGACGTATTGCATTAGGCAAATCTGTTGCACAAGACCCTTTTAAAGTATTGAAAAGTAAAGATGTCAGCTTGAGGACTAAGGTGCACCTGACCCAAGCCATGGTATTTTCATTAACCTCATATGCATGCAACAGCTGGACAGTGAATAAGGAAGACCATAGAAGAATTGATGCTTTTGAGTTATGGTGTTGGAGGAGAATATTGAAAGTCTCATGGGCTGCCCATAGAACCAACAGATCTGTGTTGGAAGATGTGTAGCCAGAGTGCTCCTTGGAGGCCAAGATAGCCAAACTTCATCTCTCATACTTCAGACATTTTGTCAGGAGGGACTAGTTGCTGGAGAAGGATATTATGTTTGGTAAGGTGGAGGGTCAGAGAAAAAGAGGAAGACCCCCAGCGAGATGGATTGGCCAAGTGGCAGTATCAGTGGGCTCAAGTGTGGCAACAATAGTGAGGTTTGCCCAGGATTGGGCAGTGTTTCGTTCTGCTTTGCATAAGGTTGCTATGAATTGGCACCGACTTGATGGCACCTAACAACAACAACAACCACAACAATTTCACTCAGCATAATGTCCTCCAGTTCCATCCATGTTAAGAGCATGCAGATGGTACAACCTGCTTGCTGAAAGTGAAGATGACTTAAAATGCTTACTGATAAAGATCAAAAACCACAGACTTCAGTATAGGTTGCCTCTCAGTGTAAAGAAAACAAAAATCCTCACCACTGGACCAGTAAATAAATGATAAATTGAAGTTGTCAGACTTCTTTTTTGCTTGGATCCACTGTCATTACTTCTGGAAGCAGTAGTCAAGACATTAAATGAAATTAGGCAAATCTGCTGTACAGGACCTTTTTAAAGTGTTCAAGAGCAAAGATAATAGTGTAAAGACTAAGGTGTGCCTGACCCAGGCAATGGCCTTTTCAGTAACCTCCTATGCATGTGAAATTTCCCAAAAACTAATATTGCCACTCCTACTTGTCTTTGATTGCCATTAGCCTGATAAATTTTTTTCCATCGTTTGATTTTTAATTTGTTTTTGTCTGTGTGTGTAAGGTATCCTATTTTCTTATGCATTCTGCTACACTTTGCCTCTTGACTGGTGCATTTATTCCATTGATGTTCAGTGTAATTATCTGTAGGTATGAATTGACTGCTGTCATTTTTATGTGTTTTTATGGTGGTGGTGTTGTGCCATGGAGTTGGTTCTAACTCATAGTAACCCTGCATCGGGTTACCGAGGCTGTAAGTCTTTATGAGAGTAGAAAGCCTCATCTTTCTCCCATGGAATAACTGGTAGTTTTGAACTTTTGACCTTGAGGTTAGCAGCCCAACTTGTAACCACTACGCTACTGTTTTCTTTGTTCCACATATTTTTCTGCACTGAGTTCACCTTGTTTGTGTGTTTTCTGGCAATTTCTTCATTGCTCTTGTTTTAATGTTTGCAAAATCCTCATAGTTTTCCCTTTACTTGATTGGATATGAAGGTGTATTAATTTTCTTTGAGATCACTCTGTAATTTATTAATTTCTTCCCCAGTTTAAAATAGTCTGTTTGATCTTGAAATGTACTTGACTTCCTCACCATTTAGAAGTTCTGAACTTAATACTTTCCCCTCTTTTTGCCTTGTAGTTGTCTTCTCTAAAAATTGATATCCCCTTCCTTATTGTCAGTCTTGTAGGTTTGTTTTACTTTGAATACACCTATATCTGGAGTTCTGGTGTGCTGTGGGTTAATGCGCCAGACTGCAAAGCCGTTTGAACTGCAAGGTCGTCAGTTCAAGCTCACCAGCTGCTCCTTGGAAACCCTATACAGAGTCACTATGGGTCAGAATCAACTCTACGGCACTTAACAACAACAACAACAACATATCTGTATTGAATTCCTGATGTTATTGCTGTGTATGTTAATCTTTGGTTATTGTCTGCTGTTGTAAGTTTTCAGTCTAAAGCACTCCCTTTTGTATGTTTTGTAAAGTTAGCCTGGTTTTAATAATTTCCTTTCATTTCTGTTTATCTGGAAATGTTTTAATTTCACCATCACATTTAAGGGACAGTTTTGCTGGGTATATGATTCTTGGTTTGCAGGATTGTTTTTTTTGTTGTTGTTGTTTCAGAATTTTGTATGTGTCTCCCGAATGCCTTCTTGCCTGCATGGTTTCTGCTGAGAAATCAGAGCTTAAAATCTTATTGGTTCTCCTTTATAAGTAATTTGTTTTTATTCCCAAATTGCTTTTAGGATTCTTTTCTTGTCTTTGATTTTGGAGAATTTGACTACAGAGTGTCTTTGTGAGTTTTGTTTGGTGCCTATCTTATTTGGGATTCATTCAGCTTCTTTAATGCTTATCTTCTCATCTTAGATGCTGTTAGAAATGTTTTCTTTCAAGAGCTTTTCCGTTATATTTTTTGTGCTTTGCTTTGTCTCTTCCTGTTCTGGAATTCCGATCACATGTAAGTTATTCCTCTTCATGTTGGCCCACATGAATCTTAGAGTTTCTTCAGATTAAAAAAAACTTTTTTCCTGATTGTTCTTCTAGCTTAATTGTGTTGAGAGATTTATCTTCAAGCTCACTAATTAGGGTTTCCATTGATTCAAATATACTCCTTTGCCCTTTCAATGTATTTTTAATTTCTGACATCTTAGTATTAATCTTCTGGATTTGTGTTTGCAGGTTTCGTATCTTCTCCAATTCTTTATATTGTTTTGATTGTTCCTGTACTGCTTTCCCGAATTCTTCCCTGTTTTCCTAGATCTTTCTGTCAATTCTTTAGAAGTATCTAAATTTCAAAGGAGCTCTGGTAGCGTAGTGGTTATGAATTGGGCTACGAACCGCAAGGTCAGCAGTTCGAAACTACCAACTGCTCCGTGGGAGAAAGATGAGGCGTTCTGCTCCCATAAAGATTAACAGCCTTGGAAACCCTGTGCAGGGTCGCTATGAGTTGGAACCGACTCCATGGCACATAGCAACAACAACACCTAAATATCATTGTCTTGAATTCTTTTTCAGGTAGTTCCAGTCCTTTTTTTTCCTCAGAAATATTTTCTGCCTCTGCCTCTTCATCACTTGTTTGAGCCACTCTGGTCTCTTCGTGTGAACAGAAATTATTTGCTACTTTCAAGACATTGTGATGTTGTTGTATTTGTTTTAAGTTGATGATTGTATGTTGGTGTATTCCTAGGCACTTACCAACTGCCTTCTGGTGAGTGCAGTCAGGACATGAGCTTGTGCACCATTCTCTGTTCATGAAGTTCAGTTTAGGATGGATTTAGCTGGTATTGGTTGTTGGTGGTGATTCAGTGTATACCAGCTGGTATTGACTTTTGCCCAATGGGTAGGGTTGTAGAGGGTACTGTTGTTGGGTTGTATGGATGCACTTGTTGTCTGCTGTGAAGTGAGGGCAGAAGAGAAGACACAAACACAAAAGAGAAGGAAAACAAGCAAAGAAAACAACAGTGAAAATAGAAAATAGTAAAGAAAAAGAACAAAGCAGACAACAGCTAGAAAAATAATACCGAAACCAAAGAGAGAGAGGAAAATTAAATAATAAAAAAGAGAGGGTAGAAAGAAAGAAAAAGAATGAAACACAATTAGGGAGAGGAATGTGTAAAAAGGGAAAGAGACCAGGAAGTAGTTAAAGTGGAGAAGGGGGAGGTGAAGCAGTGGTGATTGGGAAAGAGAAGCAGGAAATAAAGATAAAGAAATGAAATAGAAGATAGAAAGCAAGAGAGAGAAAACAAGAAAGACTAAACAAACAAAAACAATGAAAGGAAAAAGCCAGGGCAGGTACCAAACTCAAAGAAGAGAAAATTTTGGAGTCTCCTATGGCCAAGGACCTTAAATAGTGGATGGGTAAGGGATGAGACAGTAACACACTCAACCCTAGATGGAGTTCCTGTAGGACTAAGTATTGCTTGTTCTGAGAACCCAATCCTGAAGCAGTTCATTCAGACCACAAAGCAGCATGGGGATCAGGGTGTTTCCATTCCAGAGGGCAGCGGATGGTAAGAGGTCCTGCTAATACAGGGTTGACCAAAACTCTGCAGGTATGGAACAAACCACACCTTATTCTAGGTGCTGGGATTGGTGCTGCTAGCTCACCATGCACTTTGCTGTCACCTCAACAGCCTGGAAAGCATGTACTTGTGGGGGGCTGACCAAAAAGTTGGCACTTTTTCTCCCCCAATAAGCGTCATGCCTCTGTGCCACTTACTGCCCTTGTGCCTTCAAAGTCTCCCATGAAAGTTCACGATGGTCACGCCTGATTGGTTGGACTAACATATATCACCAGTGTCTTCTCTTGTTTTCTTTTTAACCCTATGCATCTGTTCAGAGGCTTCTCCTAGTGACGGCTAGTCCATGGTTGGCCAGGACCAGCTCTGCAGTTTTGGAGCAGGACCTGTTGAAACAGGGTTAGTGCAGATAGCTGCCCTGTCCTTCAGTGGTACTCATCTTCGGCCCTGACCACCGGGAGAGCTGGAGCTGCTTTCATGGTGAATGCCAGTTGGGGCTGGTCTTGCCTCTGGTCACCAGGAGAGTGTGGAGAACAAGAAAAAAATTGTACCTTTGATCTTTGTGAACCACAGGTATGTTTCTGTAGTGCCACTGTGTTTTCTACTCTCTGAAATTGCTCACAAGAGCTCAGGATGGCTGCACCACAGTTGGTCAGCAGGTACAGATCACCAGTTTCTCCATTTTTTGATGCATCTGCTCAGTTCTTTCTCCTAGTAAGCATTCAGTTCACTTTTTCTATCCCTTCATTTGAAGCTCAGAGTTCAGCACTATCATCTGTACCTGTTTCATTTGGGTTTCCTTATGTTTGTTGTAGAGGGTGTTTATGGTCTTTCTGACTAGTCTGCCATCTTGCTACCTCCCCTAGGCTGTTAATCTTTACAGGAGCAGATTACCAGGCCTTTTCTCCCTTGGAGCTAGCTATTCAGTGGGTTCAAATCACCAACCTTTTGATTAGCAGCTGAGTGCTTTAACCACTGTGCCACCAGACTTATTTTTCCTTAGATCTGCTTTTGGTGTTGTCTCCTTAACTTCCCAACTTCCTGTGGCTCCTTGTGAACCAGTCAGTGTTCGGATGCACTCACACTGGATTTGAACCTCCTACCTGTGTGCCATCTGCCTGCACATAAGAGGGTCTTAGCATCAGTGGGAAGGGTAGGGGGTCCAGAGCAGAGAGAGTGTGAGATGATGCTGGGTCCATTTCTAGTTCCATTGTAAGAAAGTGTCCAGAACTGCACATTGAATGGCTCCGAATCCTCCCTGATTAGGATCCTTGTGTTGCAAACGGAGCTCTAGTAGGCAGGAGTGGATACGTTTTTATGTGCTGGTTAGCTTGCTCGCAGGTGCAATTTCCTGTTCTTCAGGCATCTATAGTAGCATGGTAGGTGGCTGTGCGGTTTAGCTGGTTGGGGCATAGAGTGGATTGCTTTTTCTGGGCATAGTTTTGATTCTTGTTTTGTGCTTGGATGCTGTAATTTCTGTAGTAGCCTTTTGACATGCGTTTTCTACATCCTGCCTGTTCTACTTCCTGCCTTCTCCAAGTTAACATCACTGCCTCCAGTGCTGCACTAAGAAACTGTAAGAGTACCAGTCATAACTAATCTCTACTGATGATTCGTGTGTGCCATAAGAGAATTTCTGTCAGTCCTGCATACCTGTCATTTCATCCTGAGAACAGCATTATAAGGTAGTGATACAATTACTCTTCAGAGTCCCTGGGTGGTAAAATGCACTCGGCTGCTAACTGAAAGATTAGAGCTTTAAATTCACCCAAAGGTGCCTTGGAACAAAGGTCTGGAAATCTACTAGTGAGAAATCAGTCATGAAGAGTCCTGTGGAGCACGGTTTTACTAGGACACATGCACGGTTGCCATCAGTTGGAATCAACTGTTACTATTGTCATCGTCTCCATTTTATAGTTGAGAAAAGCTGTAATACTCATTTGGAAGAATATTAGCTGCTGCTTTTTGGTAAAAACAAAGAAAACAATACAAATAACACCTAAGCATCCTTTTAAGAAAATAAATGGATTCCTTTCTTGAAAGACAGTCATATTATCTAGGCTGCCTGGGAGGGCGTACGATTTAGTAGAGGCTTTTTTTTTTTTCCTTCCCTTTCTTTCTTTTTTAGAACTGTTACCAAGGAGATGGATTGCCTTCTAAAGGCAAATATGAAGATTCCTCCCAACCCCTACCCCTTTGGCTACTTTGTGTTTGAAGAATGTTGATGTACCCGAGTGTTGTTCTTATGAGGAATAGGATGAAAATGCCTTGATGTCCTGTTCTCTTGTGATGAGAGTTGCCCACACCCCTTAGGGAAACATTGCGTTCTTTAAAAAGGAATTTAAATCCATCCCCTTCACACTTGTCTCTAATGCCAGTCACTGACTGGCATATCCTTATAGGCAATTGCCTTCTGTCTGTTGAGGCTAGTGTGGGTGTGGGTGAGATTCAGTAACCTCTTGGAGAGAGGATGAAAAGAACAGAGTCATATCAAAGAGGTTTTGCTCCCTCTGAAATTTCTGGCAGATCCAGAGGTTGTGAAAGTTGAGAGGAGAAAGCTGTTTTGCGGTACTTTCTATTGGTAGTTGTATGCCTTCAAGTCGGTTCCAACTCATAGTTACCTTGTATTAGGTTTCCAAGGCTGTATAGCTTTAGGAGAGCAGAAAGAAAGCCTCATTTTTTTCCTGCAGAGTGACTGGTAGATTCGAACTGCTAACTTTGCAGTTAGCAACCCAACTCACAACCCACTATGCTATCAGGGCTCCTTACCTTCTTTATGTTGTTGTTGTTGTTGTTAAGTGTTAATTCAGCTGGTGAGTTTGAGCCACCAACATTGCAGTTCAAACCGACCACGTGGCTGAGTGCTTATCCTATAGTACCAGGAGGTTGTTTACAACAACTGTCCAAAGACATTTATTTTTTACAGTAATGGCTACAATATTGTCAGGTGTATGTAGCCCAGTCCTGTTGTCATTGGCAGGGAAGGAGATGAATGGAGATGCTGACACTGACTTTTCAAAATTTCACTTTGAGTCTCGTTTTATTCCCACACATCCTTTAATACAGCTCTAGGATTTGACATGTTTAATGCTTTACTCTCCTTAGTTTCTTCTGTCCTTAGTGTTAATGGAAAGGCCCATGAAAAATGAAATTGTTAAGATAGGGCAATACAGTGGAATAGAGAAGAAGTTCATTGTAATTATCAAGTGTAATAGTTTTGGAGTATTTACAGAGGATGTTTCTCAGTTTTATTGAGAAGTAGGTGTTGGACTTTTTTTTTAAACAGCTTTGTTGTTGTTGTTAAGTGCTGTTGAGTTGGTTGTGACCCATAGCAACCCTGTATTGGGTTTCCAAGGAGTGAGTGGTGAGCTTGAACCGCCAACCTTGCGGTTCAAACCGACTTTTCAGTCTAGTGCATTAACCCACAGCACCAGAGATATAATTCACATTTCAGAGCACTGGAAATTTGGAATTAGAACACCTAAGTTAAAAGTAAGACAGTCTGGGACTCTGCTGGGAGGCCACCAGACCTTATATTTTTGTTTATACAGGGAACCTAACGTAGTTAATGTAGTTGAAAATCTTTTGCCTTATGTTTGGGAAATAATGTAGTTATCTATTGTTGTTGTTAAGTGCTGTTGAATCGATTCCAACACATAGTGACCCTGTATAGAGTTTCTAAGGAGCAGCTGGTGAGCTTGAACCACTGACGTTGCAGCTTAAACAGCTTTGCCGTCCTGGAGCATTAACCCACAGTGCCACGCCAGGACTCTGTATGTAATTAATTTAGGGTCGTATCTCAGTTAAATTTGAATTTCAGCCCAAAGAAACTTTTTTAGTATACCCCAAGTTATTTATGGAGTCCTGGTGTGGCACTGTGAGTTAATGCGCCAGACTGCAAAGTCATCTGAACTGCAAGGTTGGCAGTTCTAGCTCACCAGCCTCTCCTTGGAAACCCTATACAGGGTCGCTATGGGTGGGAACCGACTCAACAGCACTTAAGAACAACAACCAATTATTTAGTGTTGACCTGAAAGTTAACTGCTTGTTTTGCATATTTATTTGTGAAATCTGGCAACTCTTAATTGAATTCCATTGTGTCCCCTGTGTGGAATCTTTTGGCTACTTACACTGTTGTTACAAATGAGTAGAGGATTTCAGATAAGATTGAGGGATATGATTTTATCTGCACTGAACCCTTAGCATTAGTTTCTAGTAGAAATCTGGCCTTTCACAAATAGCTCCATGGTTCATTATTCTTTCCTGTGAGGAGTACTGGTGGTGCAGTGGTTGAAGTGCTTGACTACTAACTGAAGGGTTGGCAGTTCCAACCCATGAGCCATGCCTCAGGAAACAGTTCCTTCAGTAAAGATTTCAGCCTTGGAAACCCTGTGGGGCATTTCTACTCTGTTCCTTCAGGTTGCTGTTAGTCAGAATTGATGTGGTATCAGTGGCATTCTGTTCCATGGCTTGTATCACATGTTGGATGTATAGGTTGAATCATGTGAAATTGCCGATATTTAACCATTTTGACTTACAAAGCTGGTAATTTTGTTTGGTTCAATCTGATCAGAAGAATTAGACTTGATGTAACTATTGCTTGATGTAACTTGAGGTGATTGGCTGGAATGAATCAAATGTGTGGTTAAGTCTTGACAGAGAGGCTACAGGGAAATTAGTTTTCATCAATCAATCAATCAATCTGTTGATCAATCAATTAGTTTTCATCTATCAATCCACTGGCTTGTTCACTTACTGATCAGAAACTTACTGAATTCTCCCAGGTACCATAGTAAGTGAGTGTTCAGGAGGTTTTGCTTTCCTTTTTAACTTTTTATTATGAAACAATTCCCTTCTGTCTGTCATAGTCAATCCTGCTCCATCCCCCAGGTAACCACTGATCTGCTCTGTATGCTTGTCTTTTCTGGATATTTCACATACATGGAATCACCAAATATGTGGGGTTTTTTTTGTTTCTGGCTCTTTCAGTTGGCATAGTGTCTGAGGTTCATTCATGTTGTAGCATGTCCCAGTACTTCATCCTGTTTTATTTATTCCTTTTGTGGCTGTGTATTATTTTTTTATTGATCAGGTCTTGGATATTTAGATTGTTTCCTTTAAAAAAATGTCATTTTTCTGTATATTGGAACAATGAACATGCCTACACAAGCTTTTATGTGGGAATTTGCTTTCATTTTTCTTGGGTAGGTACCTAGGCGTGGAATCGCAGGGTTGTGTGGTAAGTTTATGTTAAATTTGAGCAGGCTTTTGAGGAGGGAGAGTGAAAGATGGGCTTCCATGAAGGCTACAAAGTGGGAATGACGTTTGGACTAAGTCAGCCGGACAACTTGAAGAACGTAATCAATGTCCAAGATGTGAGCTGGAGTAATGTGCTAGAACCCAGAGAGATGAGTGGAAAGAATTCGGAATTGAGTTGGTTCGGAAGAGCAGGTGGAGTTAATCTGAGAGACCCTGATGGCACCCCTCAGAGGCCTCTCTTTCCATTGCTAATTTTAGACAGTATAGAACTTGGTATTGGAATGTCATTGTGTAACCTTCCAGCTGTGATAGTTCTGATTAGGAAAATGGTAATGCTTGCTTCTACAGCATTGGTTTTCAAATGTAAAGTCCCATTGTTTTCTCTGAGAAAGATATGCACAACGTAAATTTCTATAATTTTTTTTTTATATAAAACTGAATTTATGTACCTTTGCACAGTTGTAAAGATCTGTGTTTTATTCTGAAGCTATATTCTTCTTCCTACTTGTTAGGTTCTATTGAGCTACCTCCAACACATAATGATCCTATGTACAACAAAACGAAACTCTGCCCAGTCCTGTGCCTGTCTCACAATCATTGCTATGTTTGAGCCCAGTGTTATAGCCGCTGAAGGAATCCATCTCATTGAGGGTCTCCCACGTTTTCACTAACCCTTTACTTTCTCAAGCATGGTGTCCCTCTCCAGGGACTAGTCCCTCATGATAAAATGCCCAAAGTATGTGAGCTCCATTCTCTATTCTTAAAGAGGAACATTCTAACTGCACTTCTTCTAAAATAGATTTGTTTGTTCTTCAGCATCATTCAATATCTTTTGCTAGCACCATAATTCAAAGGCATCTATTCTTCTTCATTCATTGTCCAGCTTTTGCATGCATGTGAGGTGGTAGAAAATATGACAGGTCAGGCACATCTTAGTCTTTAAAGTGACATCTTGGGCGTTGATTATGTTCTTCAAGTTATGCAGGCATTCAGTCTTATGTTCCAAATTGTTTCTTCCACAATAATATAAACTCAGTGTCCACCCAAGCTTCCTTTCTAACCTTCTGAGTTACTGTTATCAATTTGATCACACATACTTCTTTGGAGTCCTGGTGTGGCATTGTATGTTAAGCACTAGACTTTAGGGTTGGCTTAAACTGCAAAGTCGGTTTAAACCCCAAGATTGGCAGTTCAAACCTACCAGTCACTCCTCAGGGTCAGGATGAGTCAGAACAAACTCAAAGGCACCTTAGCAATGAGAAAATGGTTCTTTATAAGAGCATATGCTCAAGGCAGACATTGTTTGCTAATTAACCAAAACTAATGGTCCTCCTGTGATGCTGTAGGATAAGCACTGGACCACAAGGTCAGTTTGAACTTCAAGGTCGGCAGTTCAAACTCACCTCAGAAACCCTATACAGGGTCGCTATGAGTAGGAACCAACTCAACAGCAGTTCACCACCACCACCACCATTGTTTGGTGTAAAGAAGATTTCAAGGGCTATTTTTGACTTAAGGTTTAATGATTATCTTAGGGCAGTAGTTTTGAGGAATTATCCAGTCTCCATGGCACCCTAAAGTTTGGATTCCATGAGAATTTGAGATTCTGTTTTGCATTTCTTCCCCTTTTGATCAGAAATCTTCTATCTTTGATGAAAATATTTGTTTATGGTAGCTGGCTACAATACAGTTCTTTGGTCTTGTGGCAAGGGAGACAGTTTCATAAAATGTTTTGTTTGTTTTGCTTTGTTTTTGGTATCTATTCTTGGTAGAATCAGATATTCTACCAAAAATAGGTATAGTTAACCATGTGTACGTGTGTGTGTCTTTAACTGGTTGTTAAAATCCCCAAATCTGAAAACCATTGTTACACAGAGAAGGTTTTGGAAAGAAATCTATTGACGTGCCTGGTAGCTTTAGTGTTTTGCATTTTTCTCATTTCTTTTATTATTAGGAATATGGGCATTTAGAACAATTCCTGGATAAGACCAAAATAAAAGATTAGTAAAACAGAGAAATCTTGAACATGTAACTGCATATAATCAATGGACACAGGCCATCTTTGATTGCTTTGGTAGTGTAAGGATGCCAGAACTGAGTTGTTGGATTTGTTATGCATCTTTGGGACAACCATAATTTTATTCTTTTCAGGATAAGTGATTGTTTTCTTTTTATGTTCTGCTGAGGCTGGACCGGGTAATGTGGCAAGGACAATGAGAATGACCAGTTATGCTGAATCCTAGGGCTGAAGGGAGCCTTAAGTTTATGTTGGAAATAGGGAGTGCAATTTGTGTGTAACATGATATTGAAGTACACATAGCCATTTTCTGCAATCCTTGTAACAATATAGGTAGTCTCCAATTTATAACATATTCACATTACTCTGAACTGCATTTAATTATCACCATGTGTTGTATTTTCTTATTTTTATTTTTTTGGTACATCTTCTCATTAGTAAGTTGTACTACATAAAATGTGGCAGTGTGTTATTTGCTGATGTTATCATTCTCAGATGTTCACTAGCAGATGTTTATATTTAATGTTTCCAACTCCCAAAGACAACTATAGATCAGATTTATAAAGATCATAGAGGATGATTCAAAAGTTATTCACACTCTGGCTGTAGAATTTATTTTAATCAACTTTTAGACAAGACAGATACATAATTTTTCAATATAATCTCCCTCCATGCTTTTCAATACACTTTGTCCATCTGTCAATAAGCTTTCATATACCCTTATTAAGAAATGTTTTAGGCTGAGTTGCAAGCCATGAATGCACCATTGTCTTTATTTCTTCATCAGAGTTGAATCTTTGTCATCAAAGGGCTGCTTTCCGGGGACCAAACAAGTGAAAGTCCAGTGGAGCAGGATCAGGACTTTAGGGAGGATGCTTTATCACCTCAAAACGAGGTTTTCTCAGAGATCAACAGTATGGTCAGAGGTGTATGGACAGCATTGTCATGCAAGATCACAAAGCCCTTAGATAGCAGTCCTCTGTGTTTAAAGTTTTGGCTTCAGCTCTATAGTGTAATGAGCACTGTTTATTATTGAACTTTTTTCCTGATAGTGTTCTATTACTTGCCTTTGAGAATCCCAGAAAACTGTAAGCATCAATTTTCCAGTTGATGGTTGACTTTTGAATTTTTTCCTGGTTGGTGATTGAGGATATTTCCGTTCTATACTCTGCAGTTTACTCTCAGGCTTGTAGTGATGAATCTATATCTTGTCACCAGTAACAATTTTTAAAAAAATGTTTTACTGTGAATTATGTGATAGTTTACATGGGAGAACATTAGTTTTACATTCATCCTATCATATATTGTTTCATTGCCATGGTTACAATCCCCTCCATGCATCATCAACCAACCAAAGGGTATACCCTGTAAGCCTGCCCCATGGTCATAAGCACACAGCCCCTCTCCCTCTCTAGTTCTAAAGTCCCCAGTCACTCCATCTCTCCACATCATCATCTCTGTCTCCATCTCTGTCATCACTGCTTCTCTGGGTAGGGTCCCCCTCTCAGCTCTTCTCCCTTGATGGTCCCAGGGACCTCCGCTCCTAGACTGCAAAGTTAATCACTCCCCTCCTTGCTACAAAACGTCTACCTTTACATTTCCAACCCTCACAATCAGTCCTGATAACAGTTATTCACTATTGTGTCACAAGAGACCTATCCGCATTTCCTTT
>NW_006408750.1:1401136-1441481 GCF_000296735.1 Chrysochloris asiatica
GTGATGAACGTGGTCACCAGTCAGAGCGTGTATTTCCACTGAGTCTTAGTCTTGAAAGGGGGTTTGCCCTGAGGGGACCCGACCTCTTGCTTTGCTGTCTCCTGGGCATGTGACTTGCTTGTTCTTGTAGTAGTCATTCGGACTGCCGTTATTGTTTTTTTATTTTTCCTGTAGGTCTTTCTTTCAAGAAGTATATTCTATTCTTCTAGCTGCTCCAGGCTGGTCTGCTTGTCCTTTAAAGTGTAAATTTCCCACCTCAGAATATTCTGGATGCTGTTTAGGATTCCACCTATAGTCTTATGTGATGCAGAGGCTCCGGAGTGCAGGAAGCCACCTTCACTGGGTACGTTGTAGCCCCACTGTAGGTATTCCAATCAGTTATAGGCAGAAGACGGACTTACAAGCTTTCTATGGTGATATTTCTGGCTATTCCTTTCTCTCCCCCTCAAGTGTCTTATTTTATAACGATATGCCAGGGAAACCAAGATTCAAAAGACAGCCAAGCTTCTTAACATTATGTCTCCTCTTTTGCCCATTCTAACCATGTCTCAATCCCTGTATCCCAGAGCCTTGTTGTTCCAAGGTTGTGCATACATCATTATTTACCTCTGTTCCACTTAGCACATGCAAACCTGCCTAATTGTTTTCCCATCCACCTTGTTCTTCCATTCCTTTCCCCCTTCTTGTATATTGCCTCCCTCTCTAGCACTCAAACTATCCTGTGTCTATTCCCTGCCCTGTGCTCCACCTTCCCCTCCCTCCTCACCCCCCACATTCCTGTAACCAATGATTTAAAAAAAAAAATAAACTTTTACCTTCTTTCGAGTATTGGTCCTCATTTTGTTTGCAGATGTCCATGATCACACTTGCATAGCAGTGGCTTTGAACAGATAGCACTGATAAATAGTTCATTCAGCCAACCGAAGTTTTAATATAACTGGAGTGCAGATAATTTTGGACTCATCCACGTAATAATAAAAGGCAATAATAGTGGGGAAGACCAAAAAGATATTCAGCTTAGCTTCAGAATTGTTGTGGAATCATTGGAACAGAACTCCATCGTAAGTTTGAGGACTACTTGTAGTGATGGTGCTATGTATGACATTAATATGAGTCAAAATGCTTTTTGAGTATTTACTCTGTGCCAAACACTGTACATGATGTCATCTGTGTGACGCAACATTGGATCAGGAATGCTAAAAACTGGGTGAGAGACTCAGAGCCCACTCCTGGTCAGGGGCCAAAGCCTGAATTCAAACCCAGCCTGTTCTCTTCAAAACCTGAGCCCCTCAGATTAGAGGTTTCCACTGCAAGGCACATTCCAGGGGCCCACATCTTTGGTTCAGCTTACTGTGGTGGTCTGGTGTGTGAATGGATTCCATAGACTATGTCTCCCTGTGGTAGCCTTCTTGGCTCTGGTGTGTTTAATACACTTTATTTGCTGCCTCTTCTGGAGACAGACAACTCTATTGATTCAGCCTTGGGAAGTCTTTGCCCTGGCTGACCTTCTCACCCTCTTTGTTGATCCATCCCCAAATGTTCAAGTTCACACCTGTGCTGCAAACCTGGCTTTTGAGACCATGAACAGGATATAAGTGCCAGCCTTGGTGCTCATCAGCATGGTATCTTCGTGGCTGAGGGTTGTGCTCGACAACTTGCAGGTAATTTCCCCTTTGCCTTTCCTTAGGAACTGGGGGCTCTTCGTCTGCTAACTTCCTGCAGTTTTCGCAGGCTGTATTATAAATGCATTGGCAGGAAACTGGAAGGTTCTCTCCATTCCCCTCTCTTTTATTAGTTTAAGTATATTGTGTGTTAGGAGAACATTGGGTTGGGTGATGCTTCAATCTAATTCAGCTGGCTAAATCCCAGTCACTTAACTGGTATCAAGTTTTATTTTCTGTTGTTTGCTGCTGTGGAGCTGACTCTTACTGTACATGATGTAACCTGTGTGACCTTTTATACAACTGAATGAGCCTGGTCCTGTGTCACCCTCACAATCCCCAGGAGGTTTAAGTGCATTGTTACCGCTTTTGTGCCCTTTTTCATCTCACTGGGGGTCTCTCCTGATAACGAGCAAGCCCAGCATTGTTCTGATGCATTTTTTGGGTAACTTGTAGAAGTAGATTGCCATGACTTTCTCCCTAGTCTGTCTTCCTAGTCTGACCCTGCTGGTCATTTGAAGCACTGGTTGCTTAGCGTCCCGCATTGTAACAACATAAGAGCCATCACAACAAGGTGAAAATTTTGCTTGCTGCTGCTGCTAAGTGCCATGCAGTTTGTTCCACCTCATAGTGACCCTATAGGGTTTTCCAAGGCTTTCAGTCTTCATGGGGGCAGAACGTCTTGTCTTTTTGCTTGGTGCGTAAATAATTTCTCCATTTACTTTCTTTTCCTCCCTTTTTTTCCTTTTGCATTTACATTAGTGTATACTCAGACACCTATGAGATATTGCTGGTATAACTAACTTTTGGTTAAAAATGGAGTCACCAAGGCATGGAGTAATTAAGTTTGTTACTCAGGATCTGGCTAGAATTGGGTGTGGATATCAGATCTCCCAAATGCTAGGCACTGCTTTCCGTGTTATCACTTTGTGGGACCACATGACTATTGACAATGATATCTGAGGACTGGGCAGAAACTTAGACTCTTCTGAGTCCGTGATTGAACTGGTTAGAGCATGACACATCTGTTTGGGACTAGGGTTGACGACCAGGATGGGCTAACCAGTCTCAGGAAGAGGGACCCTAGCTCAGTCAGCTGCTGAGGAAGTTTTGGCCATTGATTGAGAGGCACAGAGCAGCTCATGTGACCATGGATGAACTCTGAACATATGTTTTATCCATATACGGCACATTACTTATTAAGCCGTGTCCATGTAGTTTTCTAATGCTCTGGCATCTAGCCCATCAGATAGCTGCTCCTTTTAAAAGATAAGTGCCTGTATGGCTGACTGTTCTGATTTTAAGTCATGAATTTTGACTTTTATCGGAAATTTACAACTTGCTTTTCAAAGGACTTAGTTGAGTGCAATTGCATGCAATGGCAGTGTTACGTTTTGCAAAGTAGAAATGTTAAAGTGGAACCCTATAAAATAATGTGTTTTCAGTGTCTTTCTGAATGATCTTATTTGTGTGTTCTATGAGTTTGTTAGACATTTTTATTAAACAAGTAATCTATGTTCATTGTAAAATGATTAGAAAATGCAGATAAGCAAAGAGAGAAAGAGGAAAAGAAAAAACAATCTTCTAAACAGAAGTTCCCTAGAGGAGTCAGTATGTGAAAGACTTCGAACTTCTCAATAGGAGAGCCTGGGTCAATTTGTCCTAGGCATTATTATTCCCATATTGGCTCTTCTCTCCCTACAAATGATAGAGCTGTAGACACAAGTTGGGGTATCTGAGCATCTTCAGGAGAAAATGATAGAGCTGTAGATACAAGTTGGGGTATCTGAGCATCTTCAGGAGAAAATGATAGAGCTGTAGATACAAGTTGGGGTATCTGAGCATCTTCAGGAGAAAAGCATGGTAGCATTTGGCTTGCTTTTGAACCCTGTTATGAACCACACTGTTGTAAGGGTTAAAAGTCCTGCTGTTAATCCACACCTGAGGTGCGTGGCTATGAAAAGGGAAAAATAATCCTTCAGGATCTCTATTTATGCATTTGCTAACTCTGGAACAGCAGCCAGAAAGTCAAATAACATATTGTATCAGGCAGGCATATCTGCTATGAAGGTCCTCTTTAAAGTTCTGGAAAGCAAAGATGACACTTTGATGACGGTGATGTGCATGACCCAAACCATGGTCTTTTCAGTTGCCTCATACACACATGAAGCAGCTCTGGTAGCGTAGTGGTTACGAATTGGGCTGCAAACCGTAAGTTCAGCAGTTCTAAACTACCAGCTGTTCCGCGGGAGAAAGATGAGTCTTTCTGCTCCCGTAAAGATTTACAGCCTCGGAAACCCTGTACAGGGTTGCTATGGGTCAGAATCGACTCGACAGCACTTAACAACAACAACAACAATACACATATGAAATTGAATAGTAGAAGAAGAACACAGAAAAAGAATTGATGCATTTGAGTTGAGATGGAGGCAAAGAAGATTGAATATACCATCAATTTCCAAATGAACTACTAGCAAGTCTGTTTTACAGGAAATGCATTCAGAATGATTATTAGAAGGGAGGATGAGAGACTTAAACTCTCGTACTTTGGACACATCATTAGGAAGGAACCAATTGCTAAAAAAGGACATCATGTTTGGTAAAGTAGAGGGCCAATGAAGATGAGGGAACCCTCAATAAGATGGAATGACACAGTAGACCCCCAAAATGGACACAGATACACCAGTGATCTTGAAGGAGGGTGCAACACTGTGGTTATATTATATACAAGGCCACCATGAGTCAGAGCAGACTGGATAGCTGCTAGCAACAAAAGCTCCGAAGTAGAAAGGGGATAAATACTTTTCATTTTTTGTCCCCATGGTAAAGTATTTCATTTTATTGTGACTATTTTATTGTGTTTTAGGTAAAACTTTCCACAGAAAATCAGATTCCCATGCAACAATTCATACATATGTTGTTTTGTGACATAGGTTACAGTCCCCACAAGGTGTCATCCCTCTATCCATTTATTCATTCATCACCTGTTTACCGTGCATTCACTGAGAGCCAGACACTGATTGCATTTGGCGCTTGTCATGCAGCATACACAAGATAAGTAAGTGCCTGCTTTCCTGAAGCTTGTATTGAGTTGGTGCATGTCTGGTTTCCTTGCTTCTTGGGCCAAGGATAAGGCGCCATGAATATGAGGATGAAGGTGTTCTTTTCTTCCCTAGAGCAGACCAGGACCCTCAGGTTCTACCCTAGAACTCGACTCGCTCTCTGACCCACAGCTGACCTGAAACATGATCATCCCCAAACAGGGAAGGTGGGGAGAAGGCCAGCCTGACTGAATGCGTCCCAAAACGGAACTTCTGTCTGAGGAGGGGCAGGGAGCAGATCACAGAGGAAGAGGAAGGGGTTCTGGCTTGATCTGAGAGAGAAAGCCTCATTGTGTGTTGTTGTTGGAACAAGTCCCAGAGACCTCAGTACAATTCTTTGGACAGACTGAGCTAAGCTACCATGCCAAAAAATAATAGCCGAAAGAATCAGTGTGGAATTTGGGAGCATATCAAAGGGAGCTCTATGTTACAGCCCTCCCCAGGCAGAGGGCAGGACCTTCAGTCCCCAGGTCAAGCCCTGTTGTTGACTTCATAATATTGTCAAGAACATGCCTTTTGTGTCTGCGTGTCTGTTCTTTTTTTGTGTGTATGGTAATTTATTAAAGGGCTTTGATGGAAAATTTAAAGCTCTATGAATTCTCTCTTCCTTTTGAGCTCAGGCGTACCTGGGTGGATGGATGAGTTTAGGGATGGGGATGTTCCATGTGGTGAATTTAGGAAGTTCCAGGAAACCAGTATTTTCCAAACTTCATTATCTCAGACCCTTCCATTAGGAGTTTTTGTCACATCAGCATAATACCTCAATACCTGAACTGTCGTCTGTTTAATATTTTTCTTTAAATAGATATGCTTTTTCTTTTTTTTAAAAAAGACACTCTTTGTTTTAAAAGGGCCTTTTATATAACATGTTCATAAATAAAAAACAAGTAAATTTTGCTAAAAACAGAAGTTAGCCATGTAGTTGTTAAGTGCCACTGAGTTGGTGCCAACTCATGTTGCAGTTGCTTAAGCATCTGGCTGCTAACCGCAGTGTTGGTGGTTAAACTAGACCACTGCTCCTTGGGAGAAAGATGAGGAAGCCTGTTCCCGTCAAGATTTACAGTCTTGGAAACTCTATGGAGCAGTTCTACTTTGTCTTACGTTGTTGTTGCTGTTAAATGCCGTCGAGTCGATTCCGACCCATAGAAACCTTCTATAGGGTTTTGGAGGAGCAGCTGGTGAGCTTGAATTGCCGACCTTAAAGTTCAAACAGCTTTGCAGTCTGGCACATTAACCCACAACACCACACCAGGATTCTACTTTGTCTTATAGTGTTGTTCAAAATCGGAATCAAATGGATAGCAGTGGATTTGGTTTGGTTTGGTTGGAGGTTGGCTAAGCCAAAGGTCTCCAGTTAAACCCACCAGCTGCTGCAGAGGGAAAAAAAAAATGTGGCCGTCTGCATCTTGGAACTCCTAAGAGATGATTCTGCTCTGACCTATCAGTCGCTTTGAGATAGAAATGGCAGCATTGGGAGTGTTTATTTCAGTGATACCTAAAACGATTTTAGAGTAGTAGTGTGGAGCATTGTAGGATAAGCAATGCACTGCTAACCACAAAGTCAGGGGTTCAAGCCCAGCAGCCACTCCTTGGAAACCGTATACAAGGGTGGTATGAGTTGGAACTGAAGAGGCATTGGCAAAGAACAAGGCTCTGGAAATTGATGGAATACAAATTGAAATATTTCAACAAACTGATGCAGCACTGGAGGCACTCATTCATCTATCCCTAGAAATTTGAAAGACAACTACCTGCCCAGCTGATTGGAAGAGATCCGTATTTGTGCCCATTCCAAAGAGAGGTGACTCAACGGAACGTAGAAATTATTGGAAGATACCATTAATATCACATGCTTAAAGATAATTCAAAACCAGTACATTGACAGAGAACTGCCAGAGGTTCAAGCCAGATTCAGAAGAGGATGTGGAATGAGATGAGGGATACTATTTCTGATGTCAGATGGATCTTGGCTGAAAGCAGAGAATATCAGAAAGATGCTTACCGTGCTTTATTGACGATGCAAAGGCCTTCGATTGTGTGGATCATGACAGACTATAGACAACATTGCGAAGTATGAGTATTCTGGGAATATTGAGGAACCTGTACACAGACCAAGAGGCAGTTGTTCAAACAGAACAAAGGGACACTGAATAGTTTAAAATCAGGGAAGGCATGCACCAGGGTTGTATTCTTTCACCTTATTTACTCAATCGACCCGACGGCACGTAACAACAACAACAACAATATTGATAAAATAATCCAAGAAGCTAGATTATATGAAGAAAAAGTGGCATTGGGATTGGAGGAAGACTCATTAACAACCTGCAGTATGCAGATGATATAACCTGGCTTGCTAAAAGCAAAGAGGACTTAAAATACTTACTGATGAAGATCAAAGATCACAGCCTTCAGTATGGGTTGCACCTCAATGAAAAGAAAACAAAGATCCTTACCACTTGACCAATAAATAACAGCATGATAAATGGAGCAAAGATGGAAGTTGTCAGAGACTTTATTTTGCTTGGATCAACCCTTATGGAAGCAGCAGTCAAGAAATCAATGACATATTAGGCATTAGGCAAATCCGTTGCACAAGACCTTTTTAAAGTGTTCACGAGCAAAAATAATCCATTTGAGGACAAAAGTGTACCTGACCCAAGCCATGATATTTTCAGTAGCCTCATAAGCATGTGAAAGTTGGAGAGTGAATAAGGAAGACCGTAGAAAAATTGATGCGTTTGAGTTATGGTGTTGGAGAAGAACATTAAAGGTACCATGGACTGCCAGAAGAACAAACAAATCTGTGTTGGAAGAAGTCCAGTCAAAATGCTTTTTAGAAGCCAAGTTGGTAAGACTTTGTGTCTCATTCTTTGGACATATTACCAGTCTCTGAGAAGGCCCTCATGCTTGGTAAAGTGGAGGGACAGTGTAAATGCAGGAGACCCCCAATGAAATGGGTGTTGGCACAGTGGCAACAACAGTGGACTCAAGCCTAGTAGCAGTTGTAAGGATGGTCCAGGATTGGCGGTGTTTTGTTCTTTTGTACATTGGGCCACTGTGGGTCAGAACCAACTCAAAGGCACTTAACAACAACAATAAAATGATTTTGTACACTACAAGCTGCATATTTTCTACACTTTAAGAAATTCTATTGTCGATGGTACAGCTATATTGAACATATTCCTGGAGAGTCCAGTGAATAATTTATCCCTGTCCAGTAACTTTCCCCACCTCAACTACCATGGAAGTGATCCCTGGAAGTGCACGTGAGGCCCCAGGGAATGCCACAGGAGTTGAGAGAGAGGTGCATTTTCCACTGCCAGTGCTTTGTTGTTGCTTGGTAATTTTAGGCAATGGGTGCAGAGTAACATTGGCTGGTGCAGAGAAACATGGAAGAGCACACAACGTATATGTTGTGAAAAGTGCTGTCCACAGACCAGGTGATTCCTCCCCCTTGTTTTTTGCAAGCTCTCTCAGCCTTGTGTTGCCTAGAACAAGCACCCCTTTCTTTGTGATTTGCTCCCCTGCCTTCTCCTAGACACAACATCTTGGGTTCAAATCCTTGGCCTGCTCCTATGCAACCTCTGACAAGTAGCTTCTTTCATTTATTTGCACAGAAACATTGTGTACCAGCCACCATTCTAGGCTTTAGGAATATACTAGCCACTCTGTAAGATAAACACCTGACTGCTAATTGCAAAGTAGGCGGTTCAAACCCACCAACTGCTCCTCAGAAACCCTATACAGCATTGCTATGAGTCAGAACCTACTCAACAGCGTTTAATGGCAGTGAACAAAACAGGAAAAAGAATTGTACTTTTGTAGAGCATATGTTGTGATGTTTTTTCATCTGTTAAAGGAATAGTAATAGTCCTGTTCGTATGGTTCTGTGAGGCTTAAGCGAACAAGTGTATATACGAATAGTATTTAAGCATGGTGCCTGACTCATAGCAATTGCTTTGTAAATGCTAGCTATTCAATTATGCTATTTATGTGTTCAGCTTTGCACCCTCTGTGATCATTCAGTGTCAGGAGCACCCACCTGAAACATCCTTTCTATAAATCTTAGCCTTCAAGTAATTCCTGAAACCCTTTTAAAAAAAAAATAACAAGAGCAAACCTGTTGTCATCGAATCGATTCTGACTGTGGCTCCGTAGAAGCTCTGTAGTCTCTAGGGAACATTCATGGCATTCTAAAACTCCTGGTCACTCCTCTGCAGGATAAGCACTGAACTCCTAACCTCAGGATTTGTGGTTCAATCCCACCAGCCACTCCTTGGAAACCCTGTACAGGGTTGCTGTGAGTTGGAACCGACTTGATGGCACTTGACAACAATATCACCTATATGTTGACATTCTTGTTTTTGGGATAACATTTTTTAGAAAAAAGCTTTTGTCCTTTTGTTAATTGTAATACGTTCCCCTCTGTCTTGCCTTTCTTCCAGTGCTTACTCCTCTCGTATCATAGTTTGAGGATTGCATGGGTGGAAATCCTGGCCCTGGAGTTATCCATGAGTTCTAGCTACTTCCAGACAGAATTTGAGACGAAGGGTGCTGTGAACATTTGTGTAACCGAATTGTGTATTACTGCTGCAGGAAAAGTCCATGGCTTGCTTGGTCTAACATAGAAGTATTGATTCTGGGTCTTGGCACCATCTGAGGAGGAGCTTGACTACATTTTAATTCTGTTTATTTCTACACTTTTTTTTATGGTTGTTGTTGTTGGTGGTGGTAATTTATCACCTCTGTGTAATTGACAACACAACACAATGAGGTTTGGTCCTGAAAGCAAAAACCAGCTCAGTCTACAATGACTGTTCACAGCCTGGCAGGGGTGACTTTATGCTCAGTGGCCATGCTGGCTGGGCTGACTCCTTCAGAAATGGGGCAGACCTGTCTGTGTCTTGCAAACTGTCAGGCTGACCTGACAGTTATTTGGAGTCTGGAGCAGTGTGGACAGAATGACTTATTAATGCCTTCTGGCATATTACCTAGACCTTGCATTGTTCACTGGGGTTCTTGGGGCAAATAGAGAGGGTGAGGAGTGGAGCTAGCTTCAGACTTGAATGTGGACTCCATGACTATTATTACTAGTTTAATGAGGCCTTGGTGGTGATTCAGGCCAACTGATTGATCCTCAGGAGGCTTGGCCAAGCTTTAGGAGGTGACTATTTATCCATAATAGGTGGTAGTGGTGGTGGTGGTGGTAGTATGCTGTGGAGTCGGTTCCAACTCATGGCAATCGTTATAGGGTTTCTGAGGCTATAGATCTTTATGGGAGCAGAAAGCCTCATCTTTCTCCCTCAGTCAGAACAGCTGGTAGTTTTGAATTGCTGACCTTGAGGTTAGCAGCCTGACTCGTAACCACTATGTTACCTGAGCTCTGTACTACAGGTAGGTAAGCTATACTAATTAATCCCTGTGTCCTAACTGGTTTTAGGAAGAAGAAGAATTGTTCAGGGGAAGGTTTGTGGAAGTTACTACTGCAGACAAGACTCACAACCTTGTAAAGAGTTGGGAAAACCATCACTAGAGCTTTCCACTAATTGAAACTCTTCTCTCTTTCCTGTTAGATGTGCTGTAAACAGCCACTGCCTACAAGAGTAGTTTGGAGTCTGTTGCTTTTGGCTCAGATGTAGTTGTAAAAGATTCACTGGTTTCTAATTCCTGTTCTCTCAGGATATTAAGTATTGCAATGAACTAGAAAAGTTCTCTCTATTAAAATTGGAGGAAAATTTGTTGGAGTGCTCTGAGGGAGACCTGGAACAGGAAAGTAGCTGAAGCAAGAAGTTTGATTGCATTCCTTAGAAATTATTTTATCTTTTTGCATTGTCAGTTGTTCTTTAAGTGACTCAGATTTTCAAGACAACAGGGTTGGAAAAATAAGTAAGTTTCCAGAAGTGCTGACCTTACAGCTAGTTTGTGAGGAAATGTTGTGCCCTGGTTAAGGGTAAAGACTCTGGAGTCCCACTGACCTGAGTTCAAATCCCTTTTCCACTTCTTGCCACCTGTGTGGCTTTGAGTCAATTATTTAAGGTCTCTGAGTTTCAGTTTCCTTATTCATAAACTGGGAATAATATTGGCACCTACCTTATGGGGTGTTCTGAAAATCAAATGCAATAATGCATGCAAAACTCTTAGAGCTCAGTAACTAGCTTCTGTTCTTATGGTCAGTGCAGCACCGTCAACAGGTGGCTTCCCTAGTCAGCCAGCTAGTTTCTATTTAAGAAGATTTCAGAAGTTTTCTTCAACTGTAGCTTGGAGTTGCATGAATCCTGGTGTGGCGCTGTGGGCTAATGCATCAGATTGCAAAGTCATTTCAACTGAAAAGTCTGTGGTTCAAATTCACTAGCTGCTCCTTGGAAACCCTATATAGGGTCGCTATGGGTCGGAATCGACTCAACGGCATTTAGCAACACCTTGCTTGATTTTCTGTTTCTATCTAGGAGAACTCATTTTCATCTTTTTATTTTAAGACTAAAGAGCTATTTTGGAGCATCTAAGGAGGAAGTTCCTCTCAAAGAGGATGGAAGTATTTTTTGGTTTATTTCATTAACCTTTTTGATAAGGTTGGTTAGTTTCATTAATACGCTAATTAGGTGAGATGGAGTCCTGGTGTGGCATTGTGGAATAAAGCGCTGGACCACAAGGTCGGTTTGAACTACAAGGTTGGCGGTTCAAACTCAGCAGCCACTCCTTGGAAACTCTGTATAGGGTTTCTGGGAGTCAGAACCAACTCAACAGCACTTAACAACAATTAGGCTAGTGTCATTTATTCACATTCATCCTACGCTTTAAACAAACCTTTCTCTTTTTTCCTTTACAACCTCTGGCTTCAATGGCCCTCTGTTTCCACCTACCACAGGGGCTTTGCACAAATTATTCCTTCCACCTAGAGCACTTCCCCCACCCCCACCTCCCACCACTTGGATTCATTCTAGCCTCACTTCCAGAGGTTACCCTTCCTGACTGCCATGTGCTTCTGTAACACCCTGATCCTTATCTTCTGAAGCATGGAGAGGTTGCTAACTATATACTCAGGATGATAAGGTGGGATTTACATTTGTCTCTTCACAAGATGGGAAGATGTGGAAAGGCAACCAAGTCTGTTTTTCTTCTCCATTGTATATTCAGCCCCCTGGGGCAACATAGTTGTTGGTAAGTGTCCTGGAGTTGGTTCTGACTCATAGCCACTTAGTCTAAGGTGTCTGAGGAGCAGCTGGTGAGTTACCACCAACCTTGCAGTTCAAACCACCTTGCGATCCAGTGCTTATCCCACAACACCACACCAGGCCTCCTTCAGTGCATAGTAGACAGTGGGAAAATAAGTGCTGAATGAGTAAATAGATAACTTTTGGGCACAGAGCACTGTGGTAGGTACAGTGGAGACTTCAGAGTCTGTTCCTCTGAGTAGCAGCCAGTCTCCTAGAGGAGAGCACAGTGAACTGTGAGGAATGCTTGAGCAGACCAGTTGGGATGTACAGAGAACATTTGCTCTCCACTGGTGGAATCAGCAGGAACATCTTGCCGGTGATGCTTTATCTGGAGAAAGAGGAGTGTTGTTTTGGAGGGAATCATGTGGCAAGTACAACATGGCTAAAGAGAATGGGAGTCATATGATTTGGCTGGAGATCAATGGCTTGCTAGGGAGCAGTGTGTGGGATGTTGGAAGGTGTGCCAGAGCCAGATTGTGGCAGGCAAGGCCTTCAGGGTTGACGTGGAGGAGAAAAGAGGAGCTATAGAAGGTCTTACACAGAGGAGTGATATGATCAGTACTATAGTCTGGGAAGATAGTGTCCAGTGTAGGGCTGCATGAAAGTAAGGCCAGGGACAGGATGCTGTAGATTGAATTGTGTCTCCAGAAGTATTTGTTGTAAATCCTATCGCCTCTACCTGTGCTTAGGGAGCATGGTGGCTCTGTAGGATAAACACGGAATTGCA
The DNA here is from genome assembly GCF_000296735.1 of Chrysochloris asiatica. NCBI lineage: Eukaryota > Metazoa > Chordata > Mammalia > Afrosoricida > Chrysochloridae > Chrysochloris > Chrysochloris asiatica. The sequence continues at coordinate 1,413,840 of NW_006408750.1, forward strand.
AACCACAAGGTTGGCTTTTCTGAGCCCACCAGCAGCTCCTCGGGACAAAGATGAGGCTTTCTGCTTCCCCAAGGATATAACCAGAAACAGAGTCACTATGAGCTGGCACATTTAATAGCCACAAGAGGAGCTGTGCTTAAGGAGCCCTGGTGGCCCTCTGGGTTAGGTATTGGACTGCTAACTGCAAGAACAGTGGTTCAATCTTATTATCTTTCAGGAGAAAGTTGGAACTGTCTGCCCCTGTAAAGATTTACAGTCTCAGAAATCCTTTATAGGATTTCTATGAGTTGGAATCAACATGATGGCAGTAGGTATTCTATATGGATGGTTAAGGAGTGCTGATAGCACAGTGGGTTAAACACTGGGCTGTCAATGAAAAAAAAAAGGGTTGGGCAGTTTGAACTCACCAGCGCCCCCTCCAGTGAAAGATGTGAAGATGTGGCCATCTGTTTATCTGTTTTTAAAGACTTACAGCCTCCGAGACACAATGGAACGGTTCTGCTCTGTCTGTAGGATAACGGTGAGTCGGAATTGACTCCTTGGCAGTAGATTTTTATTTGAATACCTGTGATTACAGTGTCCTTAGGGAATGGGCTTTCTTTGACCTGTTACCGAGGCAGTGTTAACGTGGGGCATGTCTTAAAGGAATCCCTCTTGAGACATAAAAAGAGCAGATAGCAAACAAGCAGAGATGAGGGAAGCTTCCCGTGCCACATCACATGAAGATCACTCAGGATCCAAGAAACCAAAGCTGAAAAGAAGCAAGTCGCTTCCCCCAGATCCAGCAGGAGAAAGCCTTTCCATAAAGCTAACATCCTGAATTTGGACTTCTAGCCTCTTAAAACAGTGAGAAATAAAATTCTGTCTGTTAAAGCCATGCACTTGTGGTATTTCTATTTTGCAGCACTAGGAGTCCTGGTGGGGCGCTGTCGGATAAGCACTGGACCACAAGATCGTTTTGAACTGCAAGGTCGGCAGTTCAAACTCACCAGTTTCTCCTCAGAAACCTTATACAAGGGTCACTATAGTCAAAACTGGCTCGGCTCTACATAACAATAACAGATAACCAAGACACTGGGAGACCAGATAGAAAAGGAACAGAACGGAGGACTTTAGTGGGAGCCTACAAGAGTGGCCTCTAGAGGGAAGAGAAAGCGAGAACATTTATGAGGCTTGGCCATTGGCTAGATTGGGAACCAGCATAGAGGACGGAGACAGTTATGGTGATGAGGCTTTACATCGTGTTGTGGTTAAGTGTCATGCAGTTGGTTCCGACTCATAGTGACCCTGTATAGGGTTTCCAGGGATTGGCTGGTGAATTTGAACCTCTGACTCTGTAGTTCAAACTGGCCTTGCGGTCCAGTACTTATCCTACAGCGCCACACTAGGACTCCTTTACATTGTTGGGAGATGTTAATGATTCCTTTAAATTCCTTTAAATGAAGGAAGTTGGAAAGTACCCAGCATGGTGCCTGGCAGGAATTGGAAATTCAGTAAATGTCAGTTCTCTTCCGGATGCCAGAAAGAAGGAACTCAGGCAGAGGAGCAGGTGGGCAGGGAGGGGAGGAGGGAGAGAGATGGAGGTGTTAGCACAGCATCCAGGTACCAGCTCAGCAGGCAGCTGGAAAAGCAGGAGTGGAGTTGGTGAGGAAGAGACATGAGCGTCACCTTTATAGAGTCATTGTTGAGGGTAAGGGAGAGAGAAGACGGACAGGCAGAACTTGGGAACCATCTCATTCTGAGGGTGAGAGGAGGAAGGGGGAGCCAAGTGAGGAATAGAGACAAAGGGGGTGGGATACTGAGAGGATGGTGTCTTGAAAGTCTTGCTTCATAAGGATAGTTTTCTTGCGGCAAAGATGTTGAAGCCGGAAGCATGACTTTTTGTGGTCCTTGGGGGAATTGGATCTTGGGCCGGGCCACCATTTCAGTCAGTCACCTTTGTTATTCATGCTGTCTAGCTACGGACTACATCACTGGCCAATCTTATCCAGCCTTTAGTAATGGAGGGCCTCCTGAGGTTGGCATGACCATGGTGCTTGGCTCACTGCCTTGTCCAGAATGGTGACTTCGCCCATACTTGTTGGGTTGCCTTGGTCACCTCTTTTGAAAAAAATGCTCATGTTCAGCATTCTCTTATGGAAAGATAGTTACACTAACATTGAAAATAGAATTCCAGATAGGATTTGAGATCTGTTTGGAGCTAGGGGAATCAGAGTTTCAATGGTAATAATCAGGATACCAGAACAGGCTCTGGGATTGTAACTAAGGTTTGCCTTCCCTCCTTTATCAAATAATCTAGTACCAACCCCGGGAATGTGGTTTCAGTTCCTGTAATTGTTAAGAGTCCTGCCAGCTTTCCTCTTAGGTTTCCTAAGATCTGTATGGCCTGGGAGTGAATCTTCTTTCTCCTCTAGATGGAACCACATAGGAGAATTCCACATACCAATTGCTGTGCAACGAATCACCCCACTTTAATCCTTCGTGACCTGGGCCAAAGTCAGACTCCCCTGAGCCTTGTCCCAGCTGGCCAAGCTGCGTCCAGCCTGGTGGCACACCTCCTCTCAGCTTCTGCCATTGTCTTTGCATGCCCTTGTCCTTTTGGTTCTGTGCCTATAGGTGTGGTATTGCTGGCAGGGGTCAGGGCTTGGTACAGGAGTCAGGGCTGTGCCTTGCTGCTAGAAGGGAGGCCCCTTGGTAGCTGCAACTTCTGCTGTCATTCAGCCATCAGCTCTACTTGGGGGTCCCTCTGCTCTCTCTTAACTCTAATAAAGCAGGGTGGCATGGTGGTTGAGAGCATAGGCTCTTGAGTTTGGAATCTCCACTTAGTACTGGTGTCAGCTTGGCCACGACTTAATTTTTCTGAGCCTTAGTTTTATCTATTAAATTGGGAAAGTGATATTACTTCCTTCACGGGAATCTACTTGGAGTAAATGGGATTATAATTGGCAAGAGTTTAGCTCATATGCTAATGTTATCTGGCATGGGCATCACTCTTACTCTTCCCCCATGTTCAGCAGGAGGGGAGAGCTCCTTGTTCTCTTGAGCATTTGTACATCTGACGCTATTTGGGGCATCTCTACTTGGAGTGGTGTGGAGGGGACCCTTGTTAGAATCCCCTATATGATACGTTTCAAGTCCTTTCTTCTCTTGTGGGGAGGTGGGTTGCCTGACAGGGACACTTCCCTAGTTCCTGACCTCCCTTCAGTTCTGTTTGGACATGGGAGCCAGGGTTGTTCAGCACAAGAAGTTTTAGAGATGTAGTAGCAAGGAGCAGCTGCCTGCTCAAACTAATTGAAGCCAAGAGAAGAAATTTATTGCAAGGGTGCAGGGATGAACCATGGATCCTGAGGGCATGAAGTACAGCTGGCCTGGGCCCAGGAGTTGGCAAGTCAGGAACCAAGGTTGTACCTACTTTCGATTTGGCCTTCACAACCAGCTTTCTGCCTTAGCCTGAACATAAGTCAGGAGGCTACCTCAGCCCAGTTCTAAAACTCTCCTCAGTGTAAATGTTCAACATTAATTAACAAGTTCTCAGTGTCTTAATAACGGATTCCCTCAAGAGATATGGATTGACCCAGTTAGTCTGTGAAGCTCTTGAATTGTATTTGTGTATATTGTCTGCCTTTTTTTAATCCTAGGAAGTGAGTCTATAGCTTGGTTAAAACATTTCAAGTGCATTGGGATGACCTGAAGTGGTATTTATTAGAAATTGCAAGTTCCTTCCCCAGTATTTTGATTTACCTGTTGGGATGGAACCTTGTTGTTGTTAAGTGCTGTCAAGTCACTTCTAACTCATAGCAGCCCTATATAGGGTTTCCAAGGAGCAGCTGGTAGATTTGAACTGCAAACCTTGTGGTTTGCAGTCCAGTGCTGATCCTACAGTGTGCTATACTAGGTACATTTTTGCAAAAGTGCCAGGTGAATTCTTGGACCATACTTTGAGGAACCCTGCTTTAAGAGGCCCAGGTGACAGCAAAGTTGAGAACCTGATACTGGTACATGCCCAGCTTCCCTTCCTGAAGATGGTATTTATCCACAGGTGATGATGTTAGGTGGAACAACAAACTTTTTTTTATGTTCGTAATTATCTGTGTCTGCCTAATTTTTATTTTAATTATATTTGGAAAACTAAACAACTGATACATCAAACCCACAATTCCACAGCAAACTGATTCTTGTGGAAATTGGTGAAACTTTTTTTTCCCCCTCAAACTTTTTATTGTGCAGTGAATTGGTTGGTTTTGTGCCATGGAGTCAGTTCCGACTCATAGCGACCCTGCATAGGGGTTTTGAGGCTGTAAGGCTGTAAGTCTTTACAGATGCAGAAAGCCTCATCTTTCTTCGCGGAACAGCTGGTAGTTTTGAATTGCTGACCTTGAGGTTCTCAGCCGGATTCGTAACCACTATGCTACCAGAGTGAAGGTTACAGAGCAGGAGCAGATCATCTCAAAGATTGTAATCTCCTCCATGTAACATGACTTATCCCACTTACTGTGTTTCCTGTTTCCATTCCTCCTTCTTTCCCAACCCTTCTGAACTTTGACCTTGGGGTAAATGCTGCCCTTTTCTGGTAAAACTTTCTTGTCAAGAGTTTTTGAGACCTTTGGACCAGCGGTTACTGGATAAATTTATGTCACAAATTACCAAGGGCTTCTTAGTAGTGTGGCGCTGTTTTCTCAGAACAGCAGGTTTATGTTTGGGTGTGGCCTTGCAACTGAAGATGCCGAGAGAATGAAGGCTCATATTGAACATTGACAGTCTGGAGCTGAAGGCTTTGGATGATCGCACAGGCCCAGTGTTAAATTGGATAGGTCGTGATGAGGTCAAAGGTCACATTTAACCACTGCAAGAACTTCTTCCAGTCTCACCACTTCAGGTGGGAGTTAAAATTGATTTCAGGGAGCCACGGAGATAGCAAGACATGTGTAAGCTATTTGCTCTGAAAAATAACTTCCAGGTATTTCAAGGAAAAAAAGACCGCCACCATCGTGGTTCTCAGATGACAGGTGTATATCTGTACAGCAGTAGGCTGAGTGGGTGCTGGGCTTTGGCCCAGAGATGTTGCATAGCTGTTATGTTCTTCATTTAGCAAAGAAAGGAAAGAACCTTTTCTTCTGAGTGTATCCTTATCTGTGCTTGTTCATAAGGCCATAATAATAATAAATAATGAAATAATCTTTGCTGCTGCTATTGTTGTTAAGTGCCCTTGAATCTGCTCCAACTCTTAGGGACCCTATGGGCAACAGAACCAAACACCGCCAGGTCCTGTGTTGTCCTCACAGTCACTCTGCTTGAGCTCATTGTTGCAGCCACTGGGGCAATCCATCTTGTTGGTGTGTGTGTGTGTGTCTTTCTCTTTTTTACTGACTCTCCACTTTACCTAGAATGATGTCGTCCTGACTGGTGCCTCCTGACAACATGTCCAAAAAATAAGAGATGAAGTCTTACCATCCTAACTACTAAGGAACATCCTGGCTGTACTCCCCACAAGACAGATATATTTGTTTTCCTGGCATTTCATGGTACTTTGAATATTCTTCACCAACACCATAATTGAAATGCACTGATTTTTCTATGGTCTTGCTTACTCATTATCTCATTTTCACATGCATATGAGATCATTGAAAATACCATGACCTTTATCCTCAAACTGCCTCAGGTGAACCTTAATCCTCAAAGTGACTTCTTTGCCCTTTAACACGTTAAACATCCATTAAGCAAACAACAGCAACAGGTTACTGCAATGCCTCAGACACATGTATACATTTTCTTATTCTTCCCTGGGACATAATGAAGTAGAATCTTACTTAATTGCATTTTATAGATGAGGACACTGAGATTCCAAGTAACTAAGTAGGTCACTCTAAGTTGGAACTGACTTGACGGCACTTAATTTAAGGTAGGAAAGCCATGAAAGAGAATGTGCCACCTGTCCTTAGGCCTAGACTTTGAAAAACCAAATTATCTAGGAAGTCATGGCCAGGTAGAGGTAGGGTTAAGTCAGTCTCTGCCTGACTGAGGGAGGGCATCTTAAGATAGAACTCAAGCTGTCGATGAGTAAGCTATATCTTGGAGTCAGAGTTTCCTAGTATTCTCTTTCTATTTTCCATTTATTATCTCCCATTTTCAAAGCAACTCAGCTGTTACTTTGGACCAAGGGAAGGAGGTGAATTGCTCACACATGGGCCAAAGTGGTCAAGGCCCTTCATCTCTACACCGCACCCTGGGCTAGCTTGGTGTTCACAACAGTAATTGGCAGGCTTTCTAAGGCAAAGGTTCTTAACTTGGGATCCATGGACCCTATCACAGTGTGGGGAATCTCTTTCAATGACCCTCATTAGAAACACTTTGACATTTCCTATGTGTGTGTCCACACCGGTGAGTGACATGTGCATTTATGGGTAGGTGGAGCCCTTGGTTTCCATTGTCCTCCAGATCCCAGTGAGATGGTTCACTGCAAGGGGCATCTCTGGATTGTGGCTGGATAATCTCAGTCCTTGCTTCTCAAAGAATGGACCAGCGTCCAGCAGCAGTGGTATCATCTGGGAATTTGATAGTAATGCAGAATCTTGAGCCCTACTCTGGACCTAGAAAATAGAAATTGGCCTTTAAATCAGATACCCAGTTGATTTGTATGTATAAAATTTAAGAAGTACTTCATTTGGGTGAGTCAGTTTCCAATGCCAAATCTGTGCTGGTGGGGGGAATTTCTTTATTAAGAAAAGCCATACTTCCTTACAGCCTTATTTAGGAAATGTTGTTGTTAAGTGCCGTCGAGTTGGTTCCGACCCATAGCAACCCTGAACAGGGTTTCCGAGGCTGTAAGTCTTTAGGGGAGCAGAAAGCCTCATCTTTCTCCTGCGGAGCAGCTGGTAGTTTCGAACTGCTGACCTTGCGGTTCACAGCCTGATTCGTAACCACTACGCTATCAGAGCTCCTTTATTTAGGAAATAGGGTGCCTCTAAGTGTAATATCCTGGTGTGGTGCTGCAGGATAATGCATTGGACCACAAGGACGGTTTGAACCACAAGGTTGGTGGTTCAGGAAACCCTGTACAGGTCATTATGGGTCAGAACCAACTCAAGGGCACTTAGCTACAATAACAAATGTAGTATATAACGGAGTCCTGATGTGGTGCTGTAGGATAAGCACTGGACTGCCAGGTTAGTTTGAACCATAAGGTTGGTGGTTCAAACTCACCAGCTGCTCCTTGGAAACCCCATACAGGATTGCTATGAGTCAGAATTGAGTCAACAGCACTTAACAACAACAACAACAACAACAGGTGTACTGTAAGGAGTCTTGGTGGTACAGTGCTTAAGGCTGCTATCCAGAAAGTCCACAGTGTTAAGCTACAAGCCGTTCCCCAGGAGAAAGATGTGGTAGACTGCTTTCGTAGTGGTTACAGCCTTGGGAACAGCATGGAGCACTTCTCCTCTGCCCTATAAGTTCTCTGTGAGTTGGAATCGACTTGACAATGGTGGATTTGGAAGTGCATTTTTCTTGTTTGCCCTTTGCTTATTGTGTGCTCAGCTGGTCATAAATTGTGTCAGATCTAGATAAAGGGATTTAAAAAAATTTTATCTACATTAACTGACATGAGTTTATACATTTGCTGAAAAGCGACATCTGACCCAACCTTTTGAGGGAAATACAAAGTCGAATGTGACAAACTTGTTGATCTGCTAAATGTAATCCACCATAAGGAATTTCTTCTGAGAGTAGAGTAACCAAGGGATTTTAGGAAAAGATTGCAGGTGGTATTTGGAAAATTGACTTTTAGCACCAGCTTCTGAGCATGGCATGGTGACCTGGGAGAGGTCGTTGCTAGCCCATTTTCTTCCCCTTCTTTCCTTTTCCCCAGAGTTGGCTTCATCTTTCTGTTGTACTTGTTGACGAATTGTCAACAAAGACCAGTTTAGTTTTATGTTTGCCTGGAAAATTGCCTGATGACTCATTCATATTCCCTGCTGGGTGTATCTTCTGTTTGGTGATGGTATGTTTTCTGGTGACACACACATTTCTGAAGAGAAAGGCTATCTTCATTTTGGTGTATGGCAGGCAGCTTCTCTAGTTGATATAGAACTTTTAGCCTGCTGTTGCCATTAACACCGATTGTTGGTGAAAACTCTGCAGGGTTGAATTTCGGTGTAATTCCTAGAGAGGAAATAAATATAATGGACTGGATAAGTATTTTGGACCCATATCACAATTAAAATCCTTTCTAAATTATGATAGGGCACTGTAATGTATACTTTAAATTAACTAATTAATTAATTAGGTCCTTAATCTGGAGCCTTTGGACAATCTACTGTAACTATCTATCTATGGTTCTCCTCAGCAAATTGATTTGTTGAAGGCTGAACCCACATTATTCACTGTTGTATCCCTGGTCTCTTAAGGTCCCTGCGTGGTGCAAATGGTTTGTGCTCATCTACGAACAAAAAGACTGGTGGTTTGAACCCACCTAGCAGTGCTGCTGAAGAAAGGCCTGGTGATCTCCTTTCACAAGATCCCAGCCACCTGGGGTCATCATGAATCATAGGAATTATCGCTAACCTCTAGCTCAGTGCCTAGCACATGGGGGCAGAGTTGGTCAATATGCATATTTGCTGAGTGACTGACTGGATTTATTAGGGATCAGTAGTACACTGACTTACTGTACTGGCTCACCTGTGAATCCCATTTGTTGACATGTTAATGGTGTTGGTAACTGTCTGTTTCTGTCTAGGTGATTCTGACTCATGGAGAGTAGAACTGCTCCATAGGGTTTTAAAGGCTGTGTGACCTTTTGGAAGCAGATCACCATTCCTGTCTTCTGAGGGGCCTCTGGGTGGGTTCTAACTGCCAAACTTTTGATTAGTATTCAAACAATTACCCATTTGCACCACCCAGGAACTCCTGATATGTATAATAGCTGCTAATTAATGGAGTCCTGGTGTGATGCTGTTGGCTAATACTCTGTACCGCAAAGTCAGTTTGAATCACAAGATCAGCTGATCAAGCTCACCAGCTGCTCCTTGGAAAACTTATACAGCATTGCGATGGGTTGGAACCAACTTAATGGCACTTAACAATAACAACAGTTTATGGAGTGCTGTACACATGGCAAGGAGCCCAGGTGGTATGGTTGAGTTAAGCACTGGACTGCTAGCCACAAGGTTGACTGTTCAAACCCACCAGCCATCCCTGGGACAAAGAGGAGGCTGTTTGCTCCTGTGAAGATTTACAGTCTTGGAAACCTTAGGGAGCGGTTCTGCTCAGTCCATAGGGTTGTTATGAGTCAGAATACACTTGATGGCAGGAGGTTTTCTATACATAGTAGGCAATGTGCTAAATATGAGGTGTCTTCAAAAAGGTCGTAGAAACATTCTGTACCTTTAATTCCCATCTTTCCTTGAACTTTTTGAAGTCCCTTTATATATTACATTGTTGTTGTTGTTAAGTGCCATCAAGTCGGTTCTGACCCATAGCGACCCTGAACAGGGTTTCCGAGGCTGTAAATCTTTATGGGAGCAGAAAGCCTCATCTTTCTCCCACGGAGCAGCTGGTAGTTTAGAACTGCTTACCTTGCGGTTTGCAGCCCGGTACATATATTCTGTCATTTCATCCTCTCAACAACCTTATAAGTTAGCTGGTATCACTATCTCCATTTTATAGCTGAAGAAAGTTATAAAGCAAGTAGGCCAGCGTCTCTCAGCTGGTGAGGGTGGAGCCGGAGGTTGGACCCCAGGCTGGCTGACTTTGAAGCTTAAGCTAAACACATGAACACGTCACTCTGCTCAGACAAGGGCGCTGACTTGCAGAAAACAATGGGATACATGCAGCCACGCTTCTGCCTGGCTCCTCTAAATGATCAGTTGACGCAGATAAACCATGTTGGTGGCCTGGCCCTTGTAGAAGTTAGCTACTTAGCATGCTGCTCCCTCTGCCTATTCCTTTGCTTCTTGCTTGTTGTAGACACACAGTGGCAGATAGCCGAGTACTGCTCCTGCTCCTCCCATTGTCCATATTGTCAAGATGTGTAGCTGGTTTCTTGTGACCTTAGACACTGCTCTCTCTGCTTTCAAAACAAACTATGTAAAAGCACTGTCATAAGCAATTATTATGAGGTGGGCGGGGGGATCATGTTTCCTTTCTCAAGATTTAAGGCTGAGATGAGAGTCTAGTTTGAAACTTTTTAAAAATTTTTATTTATTTAGATGATCCTAAAATCAGTGCTCTTGTTCTTACTGTAGTCTCCGTGTCTCTATGTGCATGTTGAGAAGATTTGACAACAGTCATTGCTGAGACAGCAAGGGCTGGGGATGCTTATTTAAGGGTACATTACATTCCTCCACCACTGTTTTGGGCAGAATAATCTGTTCAGTTTGGAAGACCTATTACCTTTTAAAAGTGGTCATCTTGTTTGTAACCCTGGAAAAATCCTCCCGCCCCACATTGGTTTGCAGAGAGTCAAGAGATGAATGGATACTGATCAATTGTTTGGAAATAATTTCACCTATTTTTGTGTGAATCAAGGGCTATGTGTAATGTGACTCATGCTGGTTTTTGGGACAAGTTCTCCAGTTATTTTCACATCATATATACATGTGTTCTGGTTATGTGCCCAGGAGTCAGTTCTGACTCATAGAGACCCTGTATAGGGTTTCCAAGGCTGTAAATCTTTAAGGGAGTTGAAAGCCTCGTTTTCTTCCACAGAGCTGCTGATAGTTTCGAACTGCCAACCATGAGTCTAGCAACCCAGTTATACAGTAAAATCTGCGAAAGCTGGTAAGGCAGAAACCTGCCAGGAAAAGGAAACTTAAATATAGAAAAATGACTGTACCCTGTCAAAGGCTGAAAATTTGTGAGACCTGGAAAAAGAAGGCAGTCCCATTGAATTCTAGCTCTTGCAAGTTTCACTGTGTGTATATTGTTATTGTTAAGTGCCCTTGAGTCAATACCAACTCACAGTGACCCTTTACAGGGTTTCTGAGTGGCTGGTAGGTTTGAACCACCAACCTTGGTGTTAGCAGTTCAGTGCTTATCCTGTGGTGCCACACCAGGTATCCTCTCCTTTCCCTGCCTGTGTCCACAGCAGTGTTCTGGGATGTTCCTGGCAGTCTTGGCTCCTGAGAGTATGCGATGTAACAGTGTAGCTTGTTAAGCAGAGAGAGCTCTGTCTGTGTGGTAAAACTGCATTTGGCAAAGTGGGAGTACTTAAAGATCTCCAGGAAGCTATAAGCGTGAGATAGTAGGCTAAGTCTCCGAGTGTTGCCTTTATTGAACACCTCAATTTGCTTCTCAGTGGCAGGACAGAGCCACAATGTGAGTGGGCCCTGAGGACCTGTCCCTGCTCGCTCAGCTGACACCCCATAGGGCTGGAGCCCTAATGTCAGCAGCTGTGTAAGCTCCAGAAGGGGTGTCCTGGCAGGTGAGCCAGACAGGTGATTTGTTAAATTATTACCCCTGTGCAGTTTCTGGCCTCTGGTTTCAGGCAGCACAGAGCTTGGCAGGATTAGGAGGCTGATTACACAGTAGCAAAGGTGGGTTGTCACTATGCCTGTCGAGATACCCACGGAAAGTGGGCCTCCCAGCTGTGTCTCTGTGGGTTCTCAGCTCTTAGGAAGGAGAGAGCCAAGTACAAAACTTTGACTATAATAGGATTTCCTAGGAGGCCTTATTAATGGGACAGGGTATCAAGTGTACCACAAAAGGGGCTTGGCTTTTTTAGTAGGGGAGAAATCTGTCCCCATCCCTTATCTCCAGTAATCCTGATATCTGACACATAGTGTTCAACAAATGCTGAACAAATATTTATTGAGGGCCTTTTGCCCTCTGCCACCAGACATGGAGGGAGGAAGTTGGTTGGCACATTTAAGTGAGGTGACTAGAGACAATAGGCAAGTTCCCCTTTTCATTCTTTTATATTAATTCTGTGTCTCCTATAAATGAGGTCTGTATTGTAAGTTCCCTCCCTACAGGAACAAGCGGCCCCTCCCCTCTCCTTCAAGCTTGGGAAGTGCCCTTGGTGAAGTCAATTTGGAAAGTAGTGACAGGCCGAGATCATGAGAAGACCCCCAGTGCTGCCATTTCTTGGCTGTGTGAACTTGGGGTAATTACGGTGATTGTTCCATCTGACACCAACAGTGATAGTCCTTGTTTCACGCCCTCCTCTCAATCTGGCTTAGAAGGTTGAATATCTGGTAATTTACCTGTCCTGGTATGGCGCTGTGGGTTAATGCTCCAGACTGCAAGGTTGGTGGTTCAAGCTCACCAGGTGCTCCTCGGAAACCCTATACAGGGTTGCTATGGGTTGGAACCAACTCTACAGCACTTAACAGCAACAACAACCTGTCAACGATTTGGGCTGCTAGCCTCAAGGTCAGCAATTTGAAACTACCAGCAGTTTCATGAGATAAAGATGAGGCTTTCAACTCCCATAAAGATTTACAACCTCGGAAGCCCTATACAGGGTCACTATAAATTGGAACCAACTCCAACGCATACCACCACCTGTCAGTGTAAGGAGCCATGGTAGCATAGTGGATTGCAAGTTGGCCTGCTAACTGCAGCGTTAGCAGTTTGAATCTACCAGCTACTCCATGGGAGAAAGATGAGGCTTTCTGCTCTTGTAAAGATTTACAGCCTGGGAAACTATGTTGTTTGTTGTTAAGTGCTATCGATTGGTGCTGAGCCATAGTGACCCTGTGGAGGGTTTCCTAGGAGTGGCTGGTGAGCTTGAACCGTCAACCTTGTGGTTCAAACTAACTTTGCGGTCCAGTGCATCAACACACAGAGCCACACCAGGACTCCATGGAAACCCTGTCTATAAAGGGTCACTATGAGTTGGAAGCCACTCCACGGCCTATGCCACCATTACCACCACTTGTCAGTGTACTGCTGCAGCCAATTTTGAACTTATCTTCAGCAGCATTTTGTTGTACATAGGGCTGTTGTGATTCAGAGCTGACTTGATAGCAGCTGCAATAGCAGCATCTGCTGTATGAGCTGCTGTGTTCATTACTATTACCATAGTTGGTATTGAGCAAGGAGGGGGCTTATTCTGGTCGGGAGTTCTCTCTCAAGGTGATCAGGTTGAGACCCCTTTTGTCCACCACTGGAGGGTCTGGGGGTATCACTCAGTGCGCACACTTTGCTGGAAGGAGCCTTCCCCATAGGTTGTTGGGGGCATCACAACTTGGTTCCACAGGTTACCTAAAGCTTAAAGGGTTATTATTATTATTATTCCTATTGTAGCTCTTTAGATGGCTGATAAATTCCTTCCAGGACATTCAGGACCTTTTTCTTTTTTAAAAAAGTTAAATTGGCAGCACTGATTGAAGGAGAAAGCTGGAGCCAATATTGATAAAAGGCCTTTCTGTCCAGGAGAGATTCCAGATAATACATGATGGAACTTTTCTTAAACCAGAAAGTAACTTTTTTAGGTGTCCTTGATGGTTGCAGTTCTTGGGACACACCTTTTAAATCTGCTTGTGACAATATTGCTTTTCCTCTTGCAGTGGGCAGACCTGGGGTTCGTGGAGCTCTGCACACAGTACATAGGAGTTTTCAGTTCTAGTGGCCAAGAAGAGTTCAGGTAGAGCAAGCAAGGTCTGGAGACCTGGATTGGATAGCAATTTGCTAATTAATCCAAGAAAAAGTAGTTCTGTGTCTTCGTTTTTAAAATTAGAACATCTTTCTAGCTTGTTGTTATTGTTATGTGCCGTGGAGTCGGTTCTGACTCATAGCAACCCTACAAAGGTATTAATGATCAAATGGATTTTGTAATTTTTAAAAAAAGAGGAAACACGTATAATATTTGCTCAACTTACATTTCATATACTACTGTTTGACAGGCTGAGGAATTGATGCTTTCCCTTTTCAGTACTGTAGGGAATAGGGTCTGTGTTCTAGCTTAGTTTTCCAGAGAATGTAATGTGAGCCATACAGATAACATAAGGAGCTTTGGTAGTGTAGTGGTTATGAATTGGGCTGTGAACCGCAAGGTCAGCAGTCCGAAACTATCAGCTGTTCCGTGGGAGAAAGATGAGGCTTTCTGTTCCCGTAAATATTTACAGCCTCGGAAACCCTGTATAGGGTCGCTATGAGTCGGAAACGACTCCACGGCACAAAACAACAACAACAACAACAACAACATACAGTTACCTGGGGTATAAGGACAGCATCCAGGACCTGGACACGGCACTTTACATCATTACCTCATGTAATCCTCTACAATGTTATAAAGTCAGAATTATCCCTTTCATTTTTAGATAAGAAACCTGAGATTGAAAGAGACTGAAGTAATAATTTATTCAAAGTTGCTCCGTTTCTTTAATTCATTTAATGATTTATTGAATTACAGTAGATTGTACCAGGCACTGGGGTAGTTCCTAGAAGAGTGAAATAGTTAATATGCTTTGCTACTAAACACAAGATTAGAGGTTCGGATCCACCTAGCGACACCTTGAAAGAAAGGTCTGGTGGTCAACTTCTGAAAAATCCACCACTGAAAACCCTATGAAGCACAGTTACTCTGACACACGTGACGTTAGCATGAGTTGGAATCGACTGTAGCACCTGGCTGGCCAAGCACTGGGATTACATGGTAAGCAAAGAAGACACGGGTTGTCAGTGGGATAGTTGGTTTCACTTCCTAAGATTGCCTGGCTCCAAGGAACATAACTTGTCAGCACACCATGGTCTTTGTTACATAACTTGAGTGACAGGAACGGACAGTGGGCATAAGCCCTTTGCTGTGGCCCAGGAGGCTGGGTGGTTTCCTGGGTCCTTGGCCACATATCTGGGTGTGGTGGGTGTGGTGTAGTGTTTAGCACTGAAGCCCAGGGCAGTTCACTGCCATCTGTGCCTGGCTCCACCAAGCTCCTTGGACTTTTGCAAATGCTAATGCTAGAGAAATTGAAATATGTCTGATAAAAATCTGGTTTAAATGTTAGGCATTTCCCTGCTTTCAGAAACAGAGGATGCTCAAACAGAAGCTAATTATTTTCTTGATGACTCAGGTCTGTCATTGTGTGCTCATTGATATACTGCATAATTTTGAGTCTGCATTTTTAGTTTTTCATTTTCTTCCCTTGTGTGTCAGTTGTCATTCCACCGGCGGTCACTGAGATTGTCTCTAAGTACCTCTTGTTCCTTTTGGTTGGCTGTCTCTAATCTGCTGTGAATGAGACACCGAGCTTCTGGGTTGATTATGTTTTATCCAATAGAAGGCAGGAAGTTGCTGGGCGGGTCCTGGAGAATAAGGCACAGTGGTTATGGCTATAGCCCTGACCTATGCTGGAGCCACTGAGAACTCAGGCACTGAATCCCAGTGGACCTAGGCTCAGTTCCCAGCTTTACTATGTATTAGCTTTGGATTTGAGTCAACTTAACATCTCTAAGCCAAAGTCTTTTTATTCTGGCATAGCAAGCCCTCTGTAAATGATGTCCTTTATTATTGATGGTGACAGAGAATTTGTGGTGGTAGTTGTTGGGGAAGGGGACAGTAGGGCAAGTGATCCTGTTCTGATAACTGTGTAGAGTATAAAGAAGTATAGAGGCTTGAGGACCAGGAACACTGAGGTTGAGCCTTACCTTCTGACTCTTAGTGATCCTGTATAGGATTTCCAAGGAGCATTGTTGTTAAGTGCCGACGAGTGGGTTCTCACTCACAGACATTCTGTAGAGGGTTTCCGAGGAGTAGTTGGTAGGTTTGAACCATAGACCTTGCAGTTCGTAGTCTAGTGCTTGTCCTACAATGACACACCAGGACTCCAATATATAGTATTGTTAAGTGCTGTCGAGTCAGTTCTGATCCAAAGCGACCCTGTATAGGGTTTTTGAGGAGTGACTGCTGCGTTTGAACCACCGACCTTGCACTTCAAACTAACCTTGTAATACACACACACACACACACACACACACACACATGCATATGTTTTGGTGGTTAAGTGCCGTTGAGTCAATTCTGACTCATAGTGACCCTGTTGAGGGTTTCCAAGGAGCGGTACGTGAGCTTGAACCACTGACCTTGCTGTTTAAACCGACCTTGTAGTCTAGCGTATTAACCTGCAGTGCCACAGCAGGACTCCATATATTCATGTACATGTACAGGCTGAGGAAATGAAGTGGCTCCGTATGATAAGCACTGGACTGTCAACCACAAGGTTGGTGGCTCAAATCCAACAGTCACTGGGTGGGAGAAAGATGAGGCTTTTTGTTTCTGCAAAGATGTACAGCCTTAAAAACTCTATACAGGGTTGATTTTATATATATATGGAGTTTTGGTGTCGTGCTGTAGGATAAGCTAACCACTCATGAACTGTTCCTTGGAAACCCTGTACAGAGTTGCTATGAGTCAGAGGTAAGTACCTTAACAACAACACGTATGTACACACACATACACACATACACACACACATATATATCAAGAATAATTTCTTTTAGAAGCCTGGTCTCTCTGAGATGAAGGTTAATGATAAACCAAATGTCTGATTTTTCCAAGATACTATACCACTCATAGTGGCTACGAATCGGGCTGTTAACCTCACAGTCAGCAGTTCGAAACTACCAGCTGTGTCACGGGAGAAAGATGAGGCTTTCTGCTCCCGTAAAGATTTACAGCCTAGGAAACCCTGTACCAGGGTCGCTATGGGTTGGAACCGGCTCGACGGCACTTAACAACAACAATATCTGTATATGGAGTTCTGGTATGGCACTGTGGGTTAATGCTCTGGACTGCAAAGTCACTTTCAGCTGTGAGGTCGGCGGTTCACACTCACCAGCTGCTCCTTGGAAACCCTATACAGGGTAGCTATGGGCTGGACTCCACTCAACAGCATTTAACATATCTATGTATAGTATCATGATCAGTAGCGTGGACTCTTGGGTCACGGTTGGGGCCCATTTCTGACTCTGCCACTTGCTTGGTGGGTGGTCCAAGTTTAGAAAGCTGCTTCAGACTTCTCATCTCTAAAATAAGAATGGGTAATCAGACCTACCCAACAGGTTGTAAGGATTATCTTAATGCATATGCACAGTGCTCCAAACAGTGCCTTGCACAGGTATGAACTCAATAAGGGTCAGCTCTTACTAGGCACTGCTTTCCTTCCCCTGGCACCCAGGAAATGTTGATTCTTCTTTCGTTCTTTAAATGTTGCAATTTATGTCTTAGCCTGCCTTCTCAGCTCCAGAGCTAATTGATTTCCAGATCATGCTTCTTGGTCTTTGTTCCCTTGACTTTTCTTGTTCTCCCAAGGACTTAATTAGGACGTATCATTGCCTTTGGAAACTACCACAGGGTTTCAGTGTATGATATTCTTAAAGTATCACCAGGCCTTTCTTCTGAGGGATCTCTTAGTAGACTCAGACCTCCAACCTTTGGGTTACCATTTGAGTGTATTAACTATTCAGGGGACCTGGAGTAGGACTGTTGTTAAGTGCTGTCTTAACGAGTCGGTTACGACTCATAGTGACCCAGTGTAGAGTTTCTGAGGAGTGGCTGGTGAGTTTGAACCATCTACCTTGAGGTTCAAACAGAACTTGCTGTCTAGTGCTAATGCTACAGTGCCACACCAGCACTTTGGAGTAGGACCAATAGCTGGTTTATTCTGGGAATAGTTACACACTATGTTCTAGGGAATATAAATGGTGTGCTTTGTGAAGGAGGCTCCCTGGGTTATGAACTTTGGTCTTAGGGACCGTTCCTAAAAATCACACTATCATAGTGTTGATTTTGATCCATAGTGACCTTTTATAGAGTTTCTGAGGCTGTAAAGACAGCCTCATCTTTCTCTCAAGGAGCTTCTGTGAGTTTAAATCACCGACCTAATGGTTAGCAGCCCAATGTTTATCCCACAGCACCAGGACTCCTTAGGGACAACTCCTACTTACACTTTAATGCTATGTAATTTGCCCACCACTTGTCTCTAAGTGTGTTGTACCATGGTGCTTGCATGTTGCTGTGATGCCGGAAACTATGCCATTGGTATTTTCAATAATACTGGCAGGGTCACTCAGTGGTGGACAGGGTTTGGCAGAGCTTCCAAACTAAGACAGACTAGGAAGAAGGAGACGCAGACTGCTGCTTCAGAATGCTTAGCCACTGAAAATGTTGTGAAGAGCAGTGGAACTTTGTCAGATTTAGTGCCAGAAGATAAAAGCCTAAGGATCAGCAGCAGTGGTAGCAGCAATGGGTGCTCAAATGTAACAATTGTGAGGATAACACAGGACCTGGCAGTGTTTTGTTTTTGTGCATGGGGTCGCTCTGAGTCGGAACTGACTTGACAGCACCTAACAACAAATTTGCCCTTTACTTTGATAACAATGTTGTTGTTTTTAAGTGCTGTTGTGTCGGTTCCGCCTCATATTTGTATCTTGTATACTTGCACCAAATTCATCACAATCCCTTTCACTTGCTGCACGTGTAGCTTTTAAATCATTGAAAAGGCTTCAAGCCTTTTCTGTTATTAAAGACTAAGTAAGCTTATGTACCTGTTCTGATTACCTACAAATTTGACATAAAGACAAGCTTAGCAATGCATCTTGTGTTTGTAGCTCCGGGATACATTTCTTGGATGGATAGAAATTTTCTCCTTATCGAGCTTCCAACCTGGAACTCCCTGGGAGGCCTGAGACTTTGGCAGATTGTATCAGATGCCAGGAGAGACTATGGAGACAAAGTATCTGTTAAACATTGAACCTGAGTGTCCTCTTTGACATCTCCACCCTCTCCTGAGTATACTTTAAAGCAAGGCTAATTTCTGTACTCTGTACTCTTCCTCTTTTTCTTCTTTTGTTATAGTGTCTTCTTGATGGGTATGAACATGTGCACCTGAAAATACTATGTTGGGGCCATGTCTGACTTCCTCTGGCTTCACAAGGGCAAAGGAGAATTAAAGTCAATATCAGCCCAAGGCTGATTCCTATGAAGTAGAGATCACACATGCCCCTACCCTACAACTCTCTTTACCCTGTTCAGACACTAACCATTCCTCCCATAACACTCTCTGCTTCACATCTGGGTTTGGCACTCCATTGCAATGGCCTCACAGAACTCATAACAATACTCACAATTATGGGGTTTAGTAAGGACGTGAACAGGTTGCAGTTCAGGATCAAAACCAACTCAGCATGCAGCAGTTTTCTAATCAGGGGTGCCTCTTCTCAGCCGTACTGCAGACATGCGCCTCACTCTTAGGCTTCTCAGCCGTGTGGCCTCTTAGCCTTTGCCCTGCTCTGGCAAATGTTACAAAGCTCTTTTAACCAGTCTGTGAATGCCTAAAGTGCATATTCTGCAAGCACGTCTCCTGCCCAGAGACACTCAGCTTTATTCAGTCCACAGACCTATAGCCTGTAGCTGCTCTGTCTCCATGTCACCACCTCTGCTGTTGCCACTTTCTAAGTAGGGATCTCACACTCCACTCAATCTCTTCTTTCTTCATGGTCCTGGAATCTTCTGTTCCTGTTTCTGAGATGTCACCTTTTAAACCTAGCTGGATGGCAAAACCAGCCAATATCAGCCTTAGAGTTTATAAGGTCCCGCTCAGTCACTTGGTGGGAATTTGTATAGAAAAGCTGTATCAAGTAAATTCAAGGTACCATAAATTGAGTTACTCTCTTTTCTATCTTTTAAGCCTAACATTGGAAGTGGCAGTGTAGGGCCATTCCTAGACAATTCTAAAAGAGTTGGGCAAATGAAAATTAAGGAAGAGCATCGGAAAGGAAATGTAAAAATGACATATGATTCTTTGACCCCAAAGCATTTGCTTCTTTTTTTGGCAATTGGTTGTAATTAAAATAACCCTTCATATTTGAGAACATTTAAGAGGAAATGGTCTGACGCATGAGGTGTCAGACCGTGCTGATTGAAACTGCCCTGAGACTGGATAGACCTTGTTTTGCAAAGACTTTGTCAGGTGAGTGGGGGGGTGAAGGTTTTGTCTCTGTATTTTGGGGGTTGGCAGCTCCCCTGGTGATTTCAGAAAGAGCTGCCACTGGCTCTTGTGTGGAGTTGCTCAGATCTGGTCTTTACCATACCCACCAGGACTTCGTGTGCTAGATGAGTCTGACAAACAGCAGCCCCTCTCATTCTTCCACCAGCTTGACCCTTGCTCTCAGTCTGGACCAGCTAGCATGACTGCATTTCTGCATCACCACCTTAGGTGCTTTTCTGTGTGTTACGAATCCCACCATTGGTGTGCTGTGTTGACCACTGTGTTCAAAAGAAAAGTCCCATTTATATAGGTTAGTAAGTCCTGGGAAACCCTATTCGTTTTTTTTTTAAATTAGTAATTTATTGTGTTTTTGGTGAAGGTTTACACCGCAGTTCAGGTTCCTATTGAATGATTGCGGCATAAGTTGTTCAGCGGTGTTGGTTACATTTTTCACAATTCATGAGCATTCTCATTTTCATTCTTCATTTCATTCATAGAGACAAAAACTGGCTGTCTCTAGTTTCCCTGATTTCCTCCTTTTTCTTGTTTTATGATAATTCTTGACCATTTGGACTCCTATCGGTGATTTTTTTAAAGGAGTAAAGTACTCATGGTTGATAGTCTATATTTTGTGAGCTAATCTGTTATTTAACTGAAAGGTAATTTCAGTGGCTTTTTTTTTTTTTTTTTTTTTAACTTTTTAATGTGAATTGAGTGAAAGTTTGCAGAGCATATTATCAGTTTTATATCCAACAAACCACACACTTTTTTGTCAGTAATTGCAATCCCTTCCTTGCAACCAAAGTGATCCCATTTCTTCCCTGCAGTTCTTATTTCTCAACTTTGTCCTTATGTAAATGTTGGCCCTTTGAGCTTGAATGATTCATCAGTCCATGGTGAGCATACTTACTAGAGCTGTTGTTTCCCCTATAGACCTAGCTACTGCTTGCTTGAAAATTATGCCACAGGGGTGATTTCCATTCCACATCCGAAGGGTGTTTGAAGGTCGTAGTCTTGGGTTCCTCAAGTCTCTTAATGCCAAGTAAGCCCAGTCTTCAGGAGCTAATTTTGATTCAAGGTTTACAAGGTATCTCAAGGCAATAGTTTCTGGGAGTCCTCCACTCTCAACCAGCCCAATAAGTCTGAATTTTCTTTTTTAAGGAATTTGAGTTCTGTTCCACCTTTTTCTCTTGTTTATTGGGATCCATCTGCTGTTATCCTGATAGGACCTGTTAGTTGTGGTTATTTATTGTTAGTTACTGTTGTCTAATTCTACTGGTCTCAGGGTAGATGAAGTCATGGTTTGTATAGACCAGGGGTGGGGAACCTTTTTTCTGCCAAGGGCAGAAAAATAGCCTGCTACGTTTGGTCAAACATTTAATTAACTCACCTGGTATGGTGCTGGCGGGTTAATGCCCTGGACCGCAAGGTTGACGGTTCAAGCTCACCAGCCGCTCCTTGGAAACCTTATACAGGGTCACTATGAGTTGGAACAGACTCGGCGGCACTTTAACAACACTGTGATGACTGGAAGTGCGGTTGCCCTGGCAGAGCCAGACCAAATGATTTCCTGGGCAGCAGGCCCACACCTGGGGTGTAGACTAATAGTCCTATAGACTAGTTGTTTCTCTGAGTCTTTGGTTTCCTTTCTGCTCTTTTGCTCTGGAGGAGTGGAGACCAATAGTTGTATATAGGCATATGCCTTTGTTGAGTCAGGGAATGGCTGCCGGTGATAAGGAACGGAGGAGACTTTGCGGTTACTGTAACCTCTCTGCCCTCTAATCTTTGAGGTAGAACTTGGTGGAAGGCAGAGAGAAGGTTGGATACCATTTTCCTCCTGCAAGGGAGCACTGTCAGGAAAATCAGAACTTGGGGAAGGATGAGATGACCCTATGGGCCAGGTCACACCAGCTGTCTCTGCATGAGTATTCACAGTAGCTCCTTTATCTCTCAAGACTAACCCAGTTTGGATAAGGCCACTTTATGGGTAGATCACATCAGGTTTTTTTTGAGACCTTGGTCAGTAGAAATGGACATCAGCGCCCTGTGATGTTTTTTCCCCACTGAAGCTTTCTCCTTTTCCATCCAAATCAGAAATAAAGAATGGTTCTGTGAATGGTTGTTACATGCCCCACTCTTATTATCTTCAAAAAGCTACAGATTTGCAGCGCAGAGGGCACTTTAGATCAGCCTTGCGGAGAGAGAGAGAGCTGTGAGGTAATTGGTATCTCTGTGGCTGCTTGCCGCACTGAATTCAAAAAGCAAAACTTCATGGCTATAACAACTGTGATAATTAGGAAGAATGTAAAACTTCAAGTGTTACCTGGCCAAATAGGTAAATGGTACATCCAGAGTGGTTGCCCAGATTGTGTTCGGTCCATATCTCTTCACTCCCCCGTAGCCTGGCATATTGGCTTACCACTTTCAATTCATGATGAATATGGTTTTATTCCCATCACACTAGGGGATGAAACAGATTCAGGGCATTAGTTGAGCACTCTAAGTATGTACAGCTAGAAAGTAACAGATGCGAGAGGCCAGCTCAGGGTTTTAGATCACTGTTACCTTGGGGAGTGAAGTGGTGGGTGTTTTCTAAGTAAGAATGATTGTTGTTGTTAAGTGCCATTAAGTCGGTTCCAACTCATAGAGACCCAGTATAGGGTTTCCAGGGAGCAGCTGGTGAGTTTGAACTGCTGACCTTATGGTTCAAATCGACCTTGCCACCTAGTGCTTAATTTCACAGGACTACACCAGGTTGTTGTTGTTGTTAGGTGCAGTTGAGTCAGTTCTGACCCATAGTTACCCTGTATAGGGTTTCCAAGGAGCCACTGGTGAGCTTGAACCACCGACCTTGTGGTTCAAACGGCTTTGCAATCTGGCACATTAACCTACAAATTGGTATATTACGAAATGTTAGTCCAGGGCAAACCTTTTTAAGCCTGTCTGTGTGGGTTAAGTCATTTCCCTAGAATGTTGGCCAAGCCTCAGAAACAGAGCACATGGGGATGTTATTCATGCTCAATAAATGTCAAACAGCATCCACAGATTTATGAGTTTGTAAATCCAA
This sequence comes from Chrysochloris asiatica, assembly GCF_000296735.1. Taxonomy (NCBI): domain Eukaryota; kingdom Metazoa; phylum Chordata; class Mammalia; order Afrosoricida; family Chrysochloridae; genus Chrysochloris; species Chrysochloris asiatica. The sequence goes on from NW_006408750.1 coordinate 1,436,829, forward strand.
AGAAACTGCTATTATTAGGGTTTCTTGCAAACCCAGAATTGCCAGCAGGTTTTATTTTTTGCTTGTTTTTGTTTTTTTTAAAGAAACCAATCAAGGCTTCAAACAGGTTTATCTGATTCAACCCCTTGCTGAGAATTTGGCTTTCCACTGCAGAGGTACAGAACCAGAACCTACATTTTAACAAGCTGCATATAAGTATGGGAAGGAGCTCTGGTAGCGTAGTGGTTACGAATCGGGCTGTGAACTGCAAGGTCAGCAGTTTGAAACTACCAGCTGTTCTGCGGGAGAAAGATTAGGCTTTCTGCTCCTGTGAAGATTTACAGCCTCGATTTACAGCCTCGGAAAACCTGTACAGGGTCGCTATGAGTTGGAACCAACTCCATGGCACATAACCACCACCACCACCATATATGTATGGGAGTCCTGTTGTGGCGCTGTGGGTTAATGTGCCAGACTGCAAAGCTGTTTGAACTGCAAAGTTAGTGGTTCAACCTCATCAGCTGCTTCTTGGAAACCCTATACAGGGTTGCTATGGGGCAGAACTGACTTGACAACACTAAACAACAACAAGGACAATATATATGTATGAATATCCATAAGAATCCCCTGGAGATCTATTAGAATCTTGGGGGTGGGGAGGGTCTTGGTGAAATGTGGATTTTAATTCCCAGTATCTAGGGTGGAGTCCTGGTGTGGGGCTGAAGGATAATGCACCAGACCGCAAAGTCAGTTTGAACTGCAAGGTTGCCGCTTCAAACCCACCAGCCGCTCCTCAGTAACCCTAGACACCATCTCTGTGAGTTGGAACTTAATGACAACAACATGTAGGGTAGAAATGGGCCTTGATGTGGTGCTGTAGGGTAAGTGCTCGTGTGCTAACTGCAAGGTTGGCAGTTCAAACCCACCTGTCGCTCTTGGAAACCCTATACAGGGTTACTGTGAGTCTGAACAACAGCAAATTCCCAGCAGGAGTTTCAACCAGAATGAACGAATTTGAAGCCTTGTTTCCAATAAAACACTCATCATTATCAAGTATGGTTTAAATCTGTAGATGAGAAGAAGAAGGTATTTTTATGATTCTTTTAACTAGGGCAATTGGAGCAACTGTGGCATTAGTTAAAATTATTTTGTGGTGATAATGAGTTGTGGTGAAAGGAAGGAATGTGAGATGAAAGAGTTCACAAATCCTAAGTTTCCCTGTTTGTGTTACATTTTCATAGGTTTTGAGGGGCTTCAGAGAGCATGTTTCAGTAATCATAATTGTGACCTTCTGAGCCAAGACCTAGCTTTGTAATTAGTGGTCTGGTGAACTCAGAAGATTTAATATAGCATTGCAGGTGGATTAAAAAAAGAAAACAGCCTGCAAACAAGTTTGAACTGGGGTTAATTGTCCAATCCAGCATTGTTTTGTTTTTCTCCTAAACAGATCCTGTGGGGGAGTGGTGGGGTGGGGAGAAAGGAAGTGAGGGAGGCAGAGAAAAAAACAAACAAAAATGATAAAAAAGAGAAAGAATGTAAATAGATACAGTGGAAACTAATGCTATCTATTCTTGTCACCATCATGAATACTTTGTCCACTGTGATTAGTCACCCAGCCAGGCTACACCATCCAGCTCCCCCTCCCCCATTTATGTCCTTTCCTTTCCACCTAGACGCCTGCTCTAAAGTCTTAATCACTACATAAATAAACCCCTCATACATATTTTTATCAGCTAGATCTTGTAGCCATGCTCCTTTCATTATTAACTTTTAAGCAAAATGCTCTGAATACAAATGATAATAGCACCCCGCTTGTTGTGGGTGTTTGTGAGGTGGAAAGATGAGAATCCAGATGACATTCTTGTGACCGTGCCTGGCACATACATCTGTACTGGACCTGTTAGCTTCTCTCTTCATGTGATCCCCTGCTTTGCTGTCCTGTTGAAACAGCTCTCTAGAGTGGCCCACTGATCATGAAAAGCAAGATCCAAATGCTGTGTCCTCAGCCATTCATTGTTTCTGTACCGTGTGCTGGTATTGAAGGCTCAATCCATGCTGGAAACATTTCTTTGCTGACTTTCATGGCACTGCTTTATCCTGAGTCTTCTTTGACCTCTCTGACCATTCCTGTGTCTTTTCTTTTCTTTATTTTCAAAGACTTTTTTTCTCCAAAGACTGTATTATTTCACTTTGTGCTCTTTGATGTCTCTTTCCCAGTTTCTCAAAGAAGATAATCTCTGAATTTCTGTGCTCAGCTCCTTAATTTTTTTCTCTGTTATCTTGTCTTTCAAGGGTAGTAGTAAGACCTATGCCTCTGGCCTGACTTCTCAGCTGGGATTGCACACCCTCATTTCCAACACGCTACCCATCATGTCTGCCCACATGTCTCCTGACAGCTCCTATTCAACATGTCTCAAAGACGAACCACTCGCCCTTTTCTTCTACAAAACATATCCTCTGTTGTGGGTTGAACTGTGGGTCCAAAAGCAATGTGGAAGTCCCACCACAAGTACCCATAACTGTGACCTTGTTTGGAAATAGGCTCTTTGAAGTTGCTGTCAGTTAACATGAGATCATACCTGAGTTGTTGTTGTTGTTAAGTGCCATCGAGTCTGTTTGGAGCAACCCTTTATAGGGTTTCTGAGGAGTGACTGGTGAACTTGAACTGCCAACCTTGAGGTTCAAACTGACCTTACAGCCTAGTGCATTATCCCACAGTGCCACACCAGGACTACCTGAGTAGTTGTTGTTAAGTGCCGTCGAGTTGGTTTCGACCCATAGCGACCCTGAACAGGGTTTCTAAGGCTGTAAATCTTTACGGGAGCAGATTGCCTCATCTTTCTCCCGCGGAGCAGCTGGTAGTTTCGAACTGCTGACCTTGAGGTTCGCAGCCCAATTCGTAACCACTACGCTACCAGAGCTCCTTAGTAGAGTCGGTTTTAATCTCTCATCTGAGTGATACCCTTATAAAGGAGAAAAGAGTTAGGAAACACTGCTGTGTGAAGATGCATATGTACCAAGAGAGCTGGTGATTCTCAGAAGCTGAGACACAGAGAGATCGTTCTTAGAGCTGTTAGAGAGAACGTGGCACTGCCAGCACCCCAAATTCAGACTACTGGCCTACAGAAGTGTGAGACAATGCAATTTTGTTCTCATCTATGCCACTCAGTATGGCAAGACTACCTTTTATTTTTCACATCCCTGGATCTTTTGATGATGTGGCCATTTTCTTAATGCCGTCTTTTTACTCCAGGTGACTCTCATTATCCAGTTGGAAGTGTTTTCCTATGAGTCAGGCTGTAGTCATGCCCCTTGCACCTACTCATCCCTTGCTCTTCCTAGTACTAGCCCCACAGTTGTTCCTCCTACCAGAACCCACGTAGCCATTTGACTAACTCTTCCATTGGCATCTCATAGTAGTTTTCACTTCTTGGGTTTCTTCATCTGGGTCCAGACTTACTGTTTCTGAGCAATCTTCCTAAAGCATAAACTTGGACATAGGGCATCCATGCTCTCTGTTAAATTATGAAGAGACATACTAACTTACAACTATCCTTTAGCGTACTCCAAGGAGCCTTGGTGGTAAAGTGGGTTAAACCTTGGGCTGTAACAAGGCTGGCAGTTCAAACCAACTAGCTGCTCGGCGGAGAGCAATGAAGCTTTTTTCAACTTTTATAGCCTTGTAAACCCCATGGAGCAGTTGTACTGTCCTATATGTTCAGTACTGAGTTAGAATCAACTTGACGGCAGTGACTTTTGGTTTACCCATCAGTTGACATAAGGGGTGCAGTATTTCAGGCCTTTGTTTTGATGGATTATACATAATAGTCTATCTTGTTATCTCAGTGGTGCATGCATGAGGTGAAAAATGATGTCAGTTTCCATTTAGGAACAAATACTTAGTTTTGGTCTTCTGTGTGCAGTGTATGGAACATGTTAGGAAACATGTCATGCAGCTTGTTGTTGTTAAGTGCCGTCATCAAATCCGACTCATAATGACCCTCTACAGGGTCGCTATGGGTCGGAACCGACTCGATGGCACTTAACAACAACAATATAGGGTTTCTGAGGAGCAGCTGGTGGGTTTGATCTGCCAACCTTGTGGCTCAAACTGTCCTTGCTGTTTAGGTAAGTCCTTTTGCTCTTAGCCTGATATCCATCAGCTTTCACACAAATATATTGAATACCCATTAAGAGCAAGACACTGGGCGTTGGGTTTAAAATGATGATTAAGAGCTCAGAACCTAGAGAGAAAGAAGGAAGGGTTGTTGCTGTTGTTAAGTGCAGTTGAGTCTGTTCAGAAAGAAAGATACATCATTGTAATTCAGTAGGAGTTGATTCTGTTAAAATATTCAAGATATCTGTTACTAAAGTGATGTTTCCAAGTAAAGGATGTAAGTTACTGGTAAAATGATAAAAGGATAGTAAAAGAAAAATAGATTACATTGGTAATTATATATGTTGTTGTTGTTATGTGCCATGGAGTCGGTTCCGATTCATAGTGACCCTGTATAGGGTTTCCAAGGCTGTAAATCATTACGGGAGCAGAAAGCCTCATCTTTCTCCTGCAGAACAGCTGGTAGTTTCGAGCTGCTGACCCTGAGGTTCGCAGCCCGATTTGTAACCACTACGCTACCAGAGCTCATTATCACATATATATGTACATATATATGT
>NW_006408750.1:1441751-1466057 GCF_000296735.1 Chrysochloris asiatica
TATATATATTTATAGCATTTTTGAGGAGTGACTTGTGGGTTTGAACTGCTGGACTTTCGGTTATTGGTCTAGCGTGTGTCCCACAGTGACACACCAGGATATAGCCTGTGTATCTTTAATTCAAATTTCCCCAAGTTTTTACTTTGTTTTTTCTCCTTTATGGTGATAAAAGTAAACAAATGAATACTTGCATCTTCTGGAACTTTTGAAAATCACAAAAATTGTAAAGAAGTAGGAAGAAAGACACTCATAATTTTATCACAAAGGGAGAACTTTTATTTCCATTAAAAAAAAATATATATTTTTAAGAAACATGTTGATGTCATTTTTAATGTTTTTATGTATGTTTATACTTTATGGCTGTAATATATTTCCTTATCTAATCTCCTAATTTAAAACATGCAGTGTGTGTGTTTTTTTTTTCTTTCCTTTTTATTTTTGTTTTTATTGTAATATTAATGGACATTTTTGTACATAAATCGTAGGTTTCATTTAAAATCATCATCTTCGAACAGACTCTTTGAAGAGCAATTACTTAGTCAAAGGGTACAAACATGTTTTAGGACTTTGAGAGGATTTTATTAACCACAGGCAATTATTGGGCCCTTATTATGGAAACCCTGTAGAGGGTCGCAATGAGTCGGAACTGACTCCATGACACACAACAACAACATTATGTTGAACAAGAAGCCTTGGTGGCACTGTGGGTTAGGTGATGGGCTGCTAATTGCCAGACCATTGGTTCAAACCCACCAACCTCTCTGTGAGAGAGCAAGAGGACTGCCTTTTCCCTTAAAGATGTATAGTCTTGAAAACTGTATATAGGGTCACTTTGAGTTGGGATCGAGTTGATGGAGGTAAGTTTGGTATTATATGAACAAATAAGTGCTTCTGGCTTTGGCATTGGGGGATGGGAAAACATAGCAAAATGACATGTGGTTGCTACCCATAGGAGTGTAATCTACCAAGCAGGGCAGAGCTGTGAACATAGAACTTGGGACATTTTACTCTGAGTATGGTTTACATCTATGAAGTATAGTTCTATTGTGCACATACGGGATCACCATGAGTCTGAGTGGAGCTACTGACAACTGGTTTTGTTTTGTTTGAAATGACCTGAGAATTTCAAGCCAGCATTTAAAATATCTGACTGAGGCATTAGACGTTTTTCTGGGATTCTGGGCTCATCTCTAGATTTACAAATAGGACAGTGATGATTTTGGCAAGGAAGAAAATCATATTCATATTTAGTGAATGATGTTCAGTGTTTAAAGTGGATTTGCGTGTGTTGCATGCATATGCTTATCAGAGAAAATTTTGATCAATTGCCCAAAAAAATTGTGATTATGATAGTTTGCCCTTTAGATACACATCCCTTTTTCTCAATGATTTATTGCCAAGAAAGGCATATTTAAAGCCTTAAAAAATGTTAACATATACCCAGAAAATTACATTGCTCAGATTTATATAGCTTGATAAATTATCATCCAGGGAACATATCTATGTAATCACTACCCAGCTCAGAAAGTAAAAGCTATTCGTGTTCCATCCATAGCATTCCCTTCCCATCTCTGCTCCATCTCTCCTAAACTATTCCTGAATTCCAGCAATGCAAATTTCGGCCTATTGTTGAATTTTAAAAAGTTTTTGTTTTGGAAACTTATTATTATTATTATTTTTAAAGTTAAATGGTGGTAGTCGTTATGTGCCTTGGAGTTGGTTCTGACTCATAGCGACCCTGTACAGGGTTTCTGAGGCTGTAAATCTTTACGGGAGCAGAAAGCCTCATCTTTCTCCTGTGGAACACCTGGTAGTTTTGAACTGCTGACCTTGTAGTTCACAGCCTGATTTGTAACCACTACGCTACCAGAGCTCCGTAAACCCCAGCTAATCTACATCTATCACTTCACTATTGCTGCATAACAAATCACCTCAAACCTTCCAGAAATAAGATGCCAGGAGTGTTTATTTCTTGCAACTTTAGTGCATTGGCTGTGCTCATTTATACAGCTGTGTCCAGGGCTGGGCTTTACTGGGACAACAGGGCCCCTCCCCATGTGTGCTTTCATCCTGGGTATGGCAATCTCAGGGCAGTGGTACAAAAGGGCAAAGGTGGAAGCTTGAGGCCTCTTGAGACCTGGGTTCTGGAATTTGCACAGTTTCACTTCCGGCACATTCTGTTGGCCAAAGTAAGTCATCAAGCCAGCCCAGATTCACGAGAGTGGAGAGATAGACGCCCCCTCTGGATGGGGGGAATGGCAAAGTCACATTGCAAAGGAGTGTGCATTCCAGGATGGGAGGTGTTCACGGTCATTAAGCAGTCGGCCACACCACCCAAAGAGTCCTAGTACTATTAAATAAACCAAGGTTAGTGTTGACTTCGAGCTTTTATTGTAGTATTGAAGCTGTGATCTAGCTGTTCCACTTTGAGTACTGTCAATTGACAACACAATAGCTTGGGGGTGGGTGGGAGTGTATTATTCCTTTATGTGATGTAACTTCAGAAGGTTGAATCACAGAGATATGTGAAAAAAAATTTTTTTAAACCATGTTTGAATGTTACCAAATCATTTTGTATTTCCTGATGTTTTTAATTGTTTGAAATGGCTTCTGTTTATCTCATGAAATGATATAAAGTTAATGCTTTATCAAAATAAAAATTTCTCTGAAGTGGAAATGAGTATTCCTCACAGCACAATGAACTTTGAATCATCAGAGAGGTAGGTTTTATGGTGTAGAAACCTGTTTCTCTTGTCTTCTGGCCACAGATTTCCTAGTGTAAGAGAACATTCTGGGACTTATCTGTTGGTTTGTCATACTGTGGTAGCTTGTGTGTTGTTATGATGCTGGAAGCTATGCCATGGGTATTTTAAACACCAGCAGGGTCAACCATGGTGGACAGGTTTCAGATGAGCTTCCAGATGAAGACAGACTAGGAAGAAGGAAAAATGAACTACTTTTAATGTTTAGTCACTGAAACTGTTATGAATACCAGTGGAACACTGTTAGCACCAGATTATTGACTATTGAAACATGATGAAGAGCACCAGAATATTGTCAGATATAGTGTCATAAGATGAACCCCTTAGGTTGGAAGGCACTCGAAGTATGACTGGGGAAGAGCTGCCTCCTCAAAGTAGAGTTGACCGTGAAGACGTGAATGGAGTGAAGCCCTTGGGACCTTAGTTTGCTGATGGGGCACAACTCAAAATGAGGAGAAACAGCTGTAAAATCCATAATAATCGGAACATGGAATGTATGAATCTAGGAAAATTGGAAATTGTAAAAAATGAAATGGAACATATAAACATCTATATCCTAGGTGTTAATGAACTGAAATGTACTGGTATTGGCCATTTTAAATCTGATAGTCACATGGTTTACTATGCCGGGAATGACAAATTGAAGAGGAATGGCGTCACATTCATCATCAAAAAGCATCAAGATCAGTCATGAAGGACAACACTGTCGATGATAAGATAATATCCATCTACCTATAAGGAAGACCAGTTAATATCACTATTATCAAATTTATGTACCAACCACTAGAGGCAGTGGTGATGAAATTGAAGAAATCTACCAAGTTCTTCAGTCTGAAATTGATCAAATCTGCAGTCAAGGTGTATTGATCATTACTGGTGATTGGAATGCAAAGGTTGTAAACAGAGGAAGGATCAGTACATGGAAAATATGGCCTTGGTGATAGAAATGATGCTGGAGATATTGCATGATAGAATTTTATAAGACCAATGAATTCTTCATTACAAATACCTTTTTTTAAACAGCATAAAAGAAGACTCTACACATGGACCTTACCAGATATAATACACAGAAATCAAATTGACTACATCTGTGGAAAGAGATGGTGGAAATGTTCCGTATCATCAGCCAAAACAAGGCCAGGGGCACACTGTGGAACAGACTATCAGCCTCTCATACACCAATTCAGACTGAAGTTGAAGAAAATGAAAACAAGTCTACTAGAGCCAAAATATGACCTTGAACATATCCCACCTGAATTTAGAGAACATCTAAAGAACAGATTTGAAGCATTGAACACTAAGACCAAAGACCAGAAGAGTTGTGGAATGACATCAAGAACATCATACAGGAAGAAAGCAAAAGGTCATTTAGAAGACAAGAGAGAAGGAAAAGACCAAAATGGATGCCAGAAGAGACTCAAACTTGCTCTCCAGTGTAGAGATGCTCAATCAAATGGAAGAAGTGAGGAGATACAAGAACTGAACAGAAAATTTCAAAGGTTAGCTTAGGAAGACAAAATCAAATATTATAACAAAATGTGTAAAGACCTGGAATTGGAAAACCGAAAGGGAAGAACATGTTCAACATTCCTCAAGCTGAGGGAACTGAGGAAAAATTCAAACCTCAACTTGTGGTATTGGAGAATTCTATGGGCAAAATACTGAATGATGAAGAAAGCATCAAAGGAAGATGGAAGGAATACACAGAGTCACTACCAAAAAGAAATGGTTGATATTCAACCATTTCAAGAGGTAGCATATGATCAAGACCCAATGATCCTGAAGGAAGAAGCCCAAGGTGCATTGGAGTCATTGGCAAAGAACAAGGCACCAGGAATTGATGGAATACAAATTGAAATCTTTTAACAAACTGATGCAGCACTGGAGGTACTCACTCATCCATGCCATGAAATGTGGAAGACAACTACCTGGTCAACTGACTGGTAGACATCTGTATTTGTGCCCATTCCAAAGAAAGGTGACCCAATGAAATACAGAAATCATTGGATAATATCATTGATAGCCCATGCAAGTAAAGTTTTACTAAAGGTAATACAAGAAATGGCTACAACCATATATTCACAGAGAACTTCCAGAGGTTCAAGCCAGATTTATGAGAGGACATGAAACGAGGGATATCATTGCTGACATCGGAAGGATCTTGGCTGAAAGCAGAAAATACCAGAAAGATGCTTTACTTGTGCTTTATTGATTATGCAAAGGCTTTCAGTTGTGTGGATCATGACAAGCTATGAAAAACATTGCTAAGTATGAGTGTTCAGGAACACTTAATTGTGCTCATGAGGAATCTGTACATGGACCAGGAGGCAGTTATTTGAACAGAACAGGGATCACTGAATGGTTTAAAATTAGGAAAGGTGTGTTCCAGGGTTGTATTCTTTCACCATATTTATTCTTTATGTATGCTGAACATATAATCTGAGAAACTGAATTATATGGAGAAAAACGTGGCATCAGGATTGGAGGAAGACTCATTAACCACCTGTGATATGCAAATGATACAACTTTGCTTGCTGAAAGCCAAGAGGACTTTTAAAAGACTTATTGATGATCAAAGACTACAGCCTTCAGTATGGGTTGCATCTCAATGTAAAGAAAACAGAAATACTCACCACTGGACCAATAACTAACATCCTTACAAATGGGAAAAATACTGAATTTGTCAATGACATCATTTTGTCGATTAATCATCAACACTTATGGAAGCAGCAGTCAGGAAATCAAATGACACATTGCATTAGGCAAATCTTCTGCACCAGACCTGTTTACAGTGTTGAAGAACAAAGATGTCAGCTTGAGGGCTAAGGTGCGCCTGACCCAAGCCATGGTATTTTCAATAATCTCATCTGCATGCGAAAGCTGGATAATGAATAAGGAAGAACATAGAAGAATTGATGCGTTTGAGATATGGTCTTGGAAGAGAATATTGAAAGTACCGTGGACTGCCAGTAGAACAAATAGATCTGTGTTGGAAGAAGTATAGCCAGAGTGCTCCTTGGAGGCCAGGATGGCCAGACTTTGTCTTTAATACTTCGGACACGTTGTCAGAAGGGACTTGTCACTGGAGAAGGATATCTTTTTTGGTAAAGTGGAGGGTCGGAGAAAAAGAGGGAGACCCCGCAATGAGATGGATTGGCACAATGTCAACATTATTGGGCTCAAATATAGCAACAATTGTGAGGTTGGCCCAGGATCGGGCAGTGTTTTGTTCTGTTGTGTATTCAGTCACTATGAGTGGTACCTAACAACAGCAACACATTTGTTTAACTCCTGGGTCATGAAATCTCTATCAAAGTGATTTGTAGGTAATGTCACGTTTCATAGAAGTTTGTGACACTTCAAATATATTGTGTGATGTGTTTTAGCCACGGTAAATAAGTTTCAGAGTTTCTTTCAATTATCTTTTACCCAGGTTATCTTTCTAGAACTGAATGAAGAAGTGTTTTTTATTTGATTTGGTAATGTTAATAGCAAGGGATGGGCCACTTTTATTGAGAATTTTCTATGTTCAGAGAGGGCATTGAACTTACTGCTGTAAAATACATTGTCTCACAGGGCTTTGGGAGACTGACTGCAGAAACTAAGGATTAGCATGTGATGTAGAGTCACTGTACCAAATGTTCAATATTCAACCATTTCAAGAGGTAGAATATTATCAGGAGCCAATGATACTGACATAAGTCCAAGGTGTACCGAAGGTATTGGTAAAGAAGACAACTCTGGGAATTGATGGAATACAAATTGAAATCTTTCAACAAACTAATGCGGCACTGGAGGCACTCACTCATTCATGCCATGAAATTTGGAAGACAGCTACTTGGCCAAGTGATTGGAAGAGATCCATATTTGTGCCCATTTCAGAGAGAGATGACCCAATGGAATATGAAAATCATCTGACAATATCATTAATGGCACATGCAAGTAAAGTTTTGCTAAAGATAATTTTAAAATGGCTGCAACAATACTTTGACAGGGAACTGCTGGAGGTCAACTTGGAATCCAATGAGGACATGGAACAAGAGATACGATTGCTGATGTCAGATGGATCTTGGCTGAAAGCAAAGAATACCAGAAAGATATTTACCTGTGCTTTATTGACTATTGGCTTTCAATTGTCTGAATCATGACAAACTATGGACAACATTGTGGAGAATGTTCTGGAATCAGAACACTTAATTGTGCTCATGAGAGGAACCTGTACATAGACCAAGAGGCAGGTGTTAGAACAAAACAAGGGAACATTGAATGGTTTATAATTCAGAAAGGTGTATGACAGGGTCATATTCTTTCACCATATGTATTCAATTTGTATGCTGAACAATTAATTCAAGAAGCTTCATTATATGATGAAGAACATAGCATCAGGTTTGGAGGAAGACTCATTAACAACCTGTAGTATGCAAATGATACATCCTTGCTTGCTGAAAGTGAAGAGGACTTAAAATACTTACTGATGAAGATCAAAGACTACAGCCTTCAATATGGATTGCATCTCAATTAAAAACAAAAACAAAAACAAAAAAATACACAAAAATACTCACCACTGGACCAATAAATAACATCAAGAGAAATAGAGAAAAGACTGAAGTTGTCAAAGACTTCATTGTGCTTGAATCAACCATCAACACTCATGGAAGCAGCAGTCAAGAAATCAAATGACATATTGCAATAGGCAAATCTGTTGCACAAGACCTCTTCAAAGTGTTCAAAAGTAGAGATGTCAGTTTGAGGACTAATGTGCGCTTGACCCAAGCCATGGTATTTTCAATAATCTCATATGCATGTGAATGTTGGACAGTGAATAAAGAAGACTGTAGAAGAATTGATGCATTTGAGTTATGGTGTTGGAGGAGTAAAAGTACCATGGACTGCCAAAAGAACAAACAAATCTGTGTTGGAAAGGGTACATCCAGAATGCTCCTTGGAAGTCAGACTTCTTCTCTCGTATTTTCGACATATAATCAAGAGAGACCAGTCCCTGAATAGTGACATCATGTTTGGTGAAGAGAAAGACTTTCCAAGGAGATGGATTGGCACTGTGGTAGCAGCAGTGGACTTAAGCACAACAACAATTGTGAGAATGAGGCAGGACCTAACAGTATTTTGTTCTGGTGTATATAAGGTCACTAAGAATCAGTACTTCATAACAGCAACTTAGTAAAAAGCTCTAATGGCTGGGCAACAACACTGTGAGGTAGGTCATAATAGCTTTCATTTAATTGAATATGTCCTGTGATCTGAGTTGTTTGTTTGTATTAACACATATGATATTTACATAATCTACTAAGTGTAAGGTTGGTGGTTTGAATCCATCTGCAGGCACCTTAGAAGAAAGTCCTGGCAGTGTGCTTCCAAAAGATCATGTTGAAAACCCTATGGAACACAGTTCTACTCTGAAATGTGCAAGGTTGCTGTGAATTAGAATTGGCTTGATGACAACTGATTGTTGTTATGCCTACTGTATAGATTGGGAAATCTAGTAAATCTACAAAGAGTAGAAATAATTCATAAAGCTAGTAAATGATGGAGCTAGGATTTAAACCCTGCCAGTCTCAGTCAAGAGTTCCAACATCTTTTCAGTACTCTTCCTTTCTTCTCTTAGGAATGGAATCTTTGCATACATTGGTTCATACATTGATGATGTCTGGATTGCTAGAGAGCAAAGATGGCAATGGTCTATGCCCTCTTCTAATGTTGATTTCATTTTAGTTCCCTGGCTGGCAGGGGTGAAGTTTTAGGACCTCTGAACTGACTATGCCAAGTCGCTGTTTCATTCAGTTAATGATCTCTCTGGGGTTTTGGCTTCTCATTTCATCTGGGATTCATTCTTCAACTCTGAAGAGAACACTGGCTTTCTTAAGAACGACAGCTTTTTTATTCTACAATTAACCAGTCACATAAATCATTTACAGTTTTCCCTTTAAAGAAAATTTGCTGTCAATGTTTGAATTCAATGTAATCTTTAAAAACAAACAAAGAAAAATATAGCCAGCAAATCTTCATTAATTTGATTCTGGCTCCTGACAACCCCATGTGTTACAGAATTGAAGTACTCTAGGGGTTTTTCTTTGTTGTCAATCTTTATAGAAACAGATCACCAGGACTTTCTTCTGTGGTACTGCTGGATAGATCTGAACCTCCAACCTTTAGGTTAGTAGGTGAGGATATTCAGAGACCTTATAATCTGTAAGGCAGGAGCTAAATGCTCCCTTAGTTGGGGTAGTTTATTAGACCACCTTTCACCCTCTGTTTTGGGTTTCAAGTGATATTGAATCTCTCAAATGTTCCACCCAAAGTTATCTCTATGGCTTTCATTGCCATCACTAGGTAATTTAACACATTTAGAAGGCATGAACCCTGGTATGGCACTAAAAGATAAGCACTGGACTGGTAGCTACAAGGTGAGCAGTTCAAATCCACCAGCCCCTCTCGGAGACCCTAGACAGGGTCGTGGAGAGTTGGCACCAACTCAACAGCACACAATGACAACAACAACAGAACGCCTTTGATTTCATAGGAACGTTGTCTCTGGTTGACTTAGGATAGTGAAGATTGGAATAAAATTGCAAGAGTACTCCCACTTACCAGTCATCCCACAGAGCAGTGTGCTCCTCTACAAATGTAATTCAGATTTTCTAATTCTTCTTCTTTTTTTTGCTTTGCTTTCAGCCTTTACCAGAGTAAAGGAACATGGGTCACATACTGTGTTAAGCATATTGCATACAGTATTTCATTTATTCTTTAAAATAATTTTGTAAGGTTAGTGTTATTATCCCCAGTTTCTAGATGGGTAAACTGAAGGAAGATCACTAGCTTGCCCAAGGTCATAGAGTTGGGAAGTATCCTTGATGATGGTCATGGGATCAGAACTCCGGTTTCTCTGATTTCTAATCCTGTGCCCCTTCCTTTGCCCCACAATGTGTTTTCTCAAACACTCCTTAAATCAGAACAAATTTGTAAACTAAATCAGTTTATTGTATAAAATCCATTTTCTGAAACTTGCTGTAGTTAATGTTCTCCTCCTACTCCTCCTTGTTCTCTTTCCATTTGTCCTTCGAGTTCCTGAGATGAAGTAATGAAGTTTGGAGGCAGAAGGGCCCTGGATTAGGTTCCCTTTAAGTTGCTTGGCAAGAGAAAACAAAAGGGTGGACGTCATGAGAAACTTTCCCATTGTATCTCTAAGCTCAGCAGAGGATACTCTGTCGGAAATTTCTGTCCTTCCCATGAGAGGAATTAAGAAAGGGAGGAGAGATCTTGGCAAAATTCTGGTTGGTTTTTTCTTTACCCCTTTCTCACTGGCCAACCTCAGTGCTTTGTGTCCATAGCTCTGCTTTTTTCTCCTACCTCCTACCTTGTAGTTCCTTATCCTGAATATATGATCCTGACACGGTGTCTTCTTCTCTAAAATTCCCAGAGGAGCTTAATTTTTGAGATGATCATGAGGCTTGTTTTTATAGATGTGCAATGCCTTCCTGTGTCCTTTTGCCCGATTCTTGCCCTTTGGTACTTGGTTGACCTGAACAGCTTCAGAAAGATCTGGTCTTGTCTTTTTTCTGCAGTAGAGGGTGATTTTGAATGTGAAATCAGTATTGAGAATTTGTCAGGGCCTTAGTTTCTCCTGTTTCCTTTTGAGCACCACAATTTATGAGAAAGTCTGCATTGGAAGGAAGCCTTGGTAAAATGTTTATATAGTTAAACCCAACTCATTTTCTTTTCAGAGGATCAACTCAAGCAATAGAAAGTAGATTTCTGTCTCAAATTGTTTGAGATGTAATCAGAATTAAAGGACAATTATGTACATACATAATTTTACAGGAATAATTAGAGCTTTCATTTTTCCTAAAAGGAATATTTGCAGATATCAGTTTGAGTATTTGTGGGTATGGAATGTTATAAAATATTGATAAATTATGCAGCAATGTATGTATATAGTATCCTAACTAGGAGATGGGTTTTGCATTTTCTCCCTCTTATGCCTTCCATGAAATCGCAGTTGCATATAAACAAGTTTTTATTATCCTTAACTCTCAATTGAACAAACACAATGACGTGTATAGAAAATGAATTTTATAGTTAAATGGTTCAGGGAATGATGGTCTAGAGCATAAGTGTTGGGCCAGGTGAACCTAGGATAGAATCAAGGCTGTGTCACTTTCGGCAGTTTGCTGAACATCTCCAAGCTGACTGGCTTATTTTGTGTTATGATGCCTACGCTTTAAGTTTATGGTGAACATTAGACATATTCAGTCTGAATTAAACATCCAGGACAGTGTTTTGCGCTTACTGGGAAGCTTAATAAATGAGAGCTCTTAATGTGGTTGCTCTCACTGCACAAAACAAGCTGATCGGAGGGACATGTGACCAGTTGACACAGGACCAACTTTGGAAAAGAAGGTCTCTATGGGATTGTCTAATCTGAACCCCTTATTTACAAATGAGAAAACTGAGACTGGAGACGTTACGTGATTGAGTCAAAGCTGCAGAACTAGTTTGGGGCGAAGCTGAGGTTAGAACCCAGAAGCTGTGGCTAATTGTGTCAGCACTTTCTTTGACATCATGACCAGTTCAATCCAGATATGTACGCTCCACCGGCTTTACAAGCAGGGTTTCCTGGGATCACCAGAATGGGAGTACAGGGGTGCGCTGGTTACAAAAGAAGGTTCCTGATTACCTTCTAGGTTATTGAATGAAAAGTTTTAGAGATGTAGCCAGGGAGCTACATTTTAACAGATTTCTCAGATGATTGTCTCTTTCATGTTTCCATGAGCTTGAGATGAGTTTCTTAGTAGACTATGCGTTGAATTCTCATTGCTGTAAATAAGAATTGACCATTCAGATGATCTCAAAGCCATCATGCCTCAGTCATAGAAACAACTCTTAATATGAAGAACAATGTTAATAGTGATGATGTTAATAGTTAATGGAGTGTCCACAGTAAGCCAGTTCTGAGCACCTTCAGGCATTTAAAACTGTACCTTTCACGTAGTAAGCAGTTTATGTGTTAGCTATAATTACCTCACTTAATTCTCACAACAACCTTTTGAGGTGTATTATTGTCTCTTTTACAGACTCAGTAAGCTGATAAGAGAAGTTAAATAACTTGTCTAAGGTCACACAACTAATAGGTGGCAGAGCTGGTATTTTAATTCATGTATATCTGATGCTGAAACTCATGTATGATAGTGTATGAATGCATGGGAAATGAATAAATATTGAAATTTAAAGGGTTTTTCTTATTAAAAGAATTCCCCTTCAGGTTTGATTGATATATTCTCCTATTGTAGCTTATTTATAGCAAAAAAATTCTGGAGCAAGGTTTTTCTGAGAGTGAACAAGCTGCAAATAATTTGTTCAAAAGAGAAATGTTCTAATTTTTCAGTGTTTGTGAAAATGAAATGAACAGTGAAGTAGAAAGGCAGATTTAAGGAGTCAGACTCAGCTTCTGAAAGACCAAAGAGCTCAAAGAATGGAGAACAACTTTGTGTGTTGTAAAGTTTTGTATGTCTTCTGGCACTTGTTTTAGGCTATTACTTGATCCTAAAAGTTTTAACATTTTATACATTGAGCTTACCACCTGCACTTGGGATTACTTACAACCACAGGTGAGAGACTGTCATTATTACTGATTGTTTATGTTAGTCTAGTTACTATGGCTGAATAGCAGAGGACCCTAAAACTTGGTAATTTAAGAAGAACAACATTAATTTTTCTCACTAATCTGCAGTCCGTATGGTGCTGTAGGATAAGCAGTAGACTGGTAACTGCAAGGTCAGTGGTTCACACTCTTCAACCTTTCCTCAGAAATCCTATACAGGGTTGCTATGAGTCAGAACCAACTCGATGGCACTTAACAATTTGTAGTCAGGGCTGGGCTTAGGAGAGACTGCTAGTTTCTGCTCCACTTCAGTAGGTTAGCAGAAGCGTGGAACTGCTGACTGCAAATGGAGAAAAGGTTGACATTGTCAAAGACTTCATTATGCTTGGATCCACAATCAACATTCCTGGAAGCAGCAGTTAAGAAACCAAATGACACATGACACTAGGCAAATATGCTGCACGAGATCTCTTTCAGGTGTTTAAGAACAAAGATGTCAGTTTGAGCACTAAGGTACGCCTGTCCCAAGCCATGGTATTTTCTGTAGCCTCATGTGCATGTGGAAGTTGGAAAATGAATAAGGAAGATCGTAGAAGAATTGATGCATTTAAGTTATGGTGTTGGGGAAGAATATTGAAAGCGCTGTGAAATTCCAGAAGAACAAACAAATCTGTCTTGGAAGAAGTACAGCCAGAATGCTATTTAGAGGTAAGGATGTTGAAATTTCATCTCTCATACTTGTCTTCAGCCATGTTGTCAGTGGGGACCAGTCCCTGGAGGACATCATGCTTGGAGATGTCAATGGAAAAGTGGAGAGTCAGTGAAAAAGAGGAAGACCCTCAGTGAAATAGAATGGCAGAGTGGTAGCAGCAATGGGGTTAAGTGTAACAATTGTGAGGATGGTACAGGACTGGGCATTGTTTCATTTTGTTGTGCATAGTGTTGCTATGAGTTGGAACTGATTTATGGCACTTAACAATAACAAGAAGTTAACTGCAAGGTTGGCAGTTCAGACTCACTAGCCAGCTCCTCAGGAGAAAGGTAAGGCTGTTTGCTCTTATAATGGTTAATGTTGGAATCGCTAAAGAACAGTTATTCTGTGTCTTATAGGGTCGCTCTGAGTCAGAATCTGCTTGATGGCATTGGGTTTCTGTTTTTGTGTTGAGTATTAGGTAGGCTGACTGGAGGGCTAGGGCCTAGAATGATCTCAAGCCTCTTCGTTCACTCACATATTTGGCATCTGGACTGGCAACACTAGAACAACTCGGAACAACAGGCTTTTCTTTATGTGGTCTGTCCATATGGTCTCTTCAGCATGGTGGCTTCAGGGCAGGGAGAGTTCTTACAGGGTTGTTAGGGCTCCAAAACAAGACTTCATACTGGTTTATCTTGGTTCAGTCATAGCTGGCAAAATAAAACCAGAATAGATCCGAATTTGTAAAAGTGGATGTACTGGAATGATAACCAGAATGAGAAAAATAATGTGTCTGTGCCTTGTTAGAAACTTAGTCTTCCCCTTTAAAAGCAAGGACAGCATGTGTGTTGCACAGTAATCAAATCTCTTGATTGGCAGAGTTCGAAACAGTGGTACCCTGCTCAAAGATGGCGACCATCTGTGACTGTGTGTTGCTTTCCACAGTCCTGGCAATAATCCAGTCTCCTGCAGCAGGCTTGTGGAAGGCTCACTATACCTCTTTTAGCTCTCCCAGCAGAGGACTTTGACCTGTAATTTTTCTCATTCCAGTTATCATTCCTGGTACATTTTACAAATTCAAGTCTGTTCTGATTTTTCTGTGTTAGCAATGACTGAACTGGTTTGAACATATTTGAAGCCTTACTGAAAGGACCATATGTAGAGAGACTGTGAGAGTGAGCACACACCAGGCAGATGCTATATTGCATCCTCTGACCTAGCTTCTGCAGTCACACAATATCATATTTTGTTTGGTTGAGGCAGTTGCAGTGGACCACCCACTTCCAAGTCAGGAAACATAGACCCTGTAGCTCACTAGGGGAGTTTCAATACTTCATCATTACCAGAGCAGGTGGGATGGGATATACTGGTGTGACTATCTTTGGAAAGTAGTGCTGGACCGCAAGTTCAGTTTGAACTGCAATGTTGATTATTCAAGCTCACCAGTCACTGTTCGGAAACCCTATACAGGGTCACTTTGAATTGGAACCAACTTGATGGCACGTAACAACAACAATATCTTTGGAAAATATAATCTACTACTAACATCTTGAGTCTACTCCTGATAAATAGGCTCATGTAAGGCTGAGATGGTTTATTGCGTCCTTTGATCCTTATTGTAGTTTATAAATCTGCAGATGTGAAAATGGCTAAAGTTAAACAACTTTGGGCTGGAACCTAACAGAGCTTCCTCAGAGTCATATGAATATATGATGGGGAGTGGCTGGAAAAACCTTACCTCATTTTAGAGGAACAGTCCATAGACTTTGTTTTTCCTTAGAAGGAAACAAACCTTTAGTTTTTGTCCAGAAGCCTAGGCAATCTTGACAGCACATAGTCAACCTAATTTCTTTTTGCAGTTGTCTACGGAGCGTGGTGCTGTGGGTTAATGCACTGGATTGCAAAGTCAGTTTGACTTACAAGGTCGGTGGATCAAGCTCACCAGCTGCTCCTTGGAAGCCCTATATGGGATGGCTATGGGTCAGAACCAACTTGAAGGCACTTAACAACAACAACAACAGTAGAACTAGGAGTCCTGGTGTGGCACTGTAGGATAAGTGCTAGACCGCATCTGTTTGAACTGCATAGTCAGCAGTTCAAACTCACCAGCTGCTCCTTGGAAACCCTATACTCAGAAACGCTATACAGGGTTATTGTGAGTCAGAACTGACTCGATGGTACTTAATGACAACAACAACAGTAGAACTTAAAAAGGAGCATGGTAACTCCATATGATAAACATTAGACTACAGTGTCAGTGGTTCCAGCCCTCCAGCTGCTCTGTGGGATAAAGATGAGGCTTTCTGCTCCTGCAAAGATTTAAAAGCCTCAGAAACCCTATACTGGGTTGCTATGAGTCGGAACCAACTTGATGGTACTTAACAACAACAACAACAGAACTTAAAGACGTCTAAGAGCTTGTAAACAAGACCAAGTCCTACTCTCATGGAACTTAGATTCACTTGGAAAAGACAAACAAAAATAAGTTCATGGCTCTGAATTTCCAATGGGTTTCGTGTAACTAGAAAAATGAATGGGCACGGTAATGGTAGAATTGTCCCTTTAACCCACAGAGCGGCTGGTAGGCTGGAACCACCGACGTTGTGGTTGGTAGTCTCAGGTTTGATTCCCAGCCAGTGCACCTCATGTGCAGCCAGACCCAACCTGTCAGCAGAGGTTTATGTGTTCCTGTGAATCTGAACAGGTTTCAGCAGAGATTCCAGAGTAAGACAGGCTAGAAAGAAAGGTCTGATGACTTACTTACAAAAGTCAGCCAACGAAAGCCTATAGATTATAATGGACCCATCTGTAACCACTCAGGGGGATGGTGCAGATCAGGCAGTGCCCTGCTCCATTGTTCATGGGATGGTGATGAGTTGGTGGCTGGCTTGGTGGCAGTTAGTACCACCACCACCACCAGACAACCCCATCGGAAGGCCCCATGGTAAGTGCTGGTTGATGTTATTTGAGCCTAGTTGGGCAGCACAGAGTCAGCAGACAAGACATTTCAGGAGTGTCACTAACCCTCTTCTTACCCTTGTGTGCACTTTGCTTGTAACCTGAGAGGAAATTGTTGTGAAACAGTAGGGTACATACAGGTTTATGCACAAAATCCTACAATAGTAGTTGAATTAGTCACCTCTTCACTATCTTCTAGTTCTTTTTTTCCTTTTTTTCTCCCCAAATAACAAAGGTTCAATACAAGTAATTTAGGGATATAAAAAGCAGTATTATATTCACACAGTAAGATACTAAACACATGGAATTCATTTATTTTCCCTGGGTCTGAAATAGGGAAAAGATATTAAAAGGAAGTTTATAAATTCATGAAAATTACATCTATAACAGGTTATTTAAGAAAGTTGATGGTATTAGGGTGTTTCTGACCATTTAAGGATCTCCAGGGCCTTTATGTGATTTTTCTTCCGTCATCTTGTCCTATCCAAGCAATCATGTTTGCTGTTGTTGTTGTTAAGTGCCGTTGACTCTGTTCTGACTCTTAGTGGTCCTGTATAGGGTTTCCGAGGAGCAGCTGGTGAGCTTGAACTGCCGACTCTGCGGTTCATACTGACCTTGCAATCCAGCACATTAACTTGCAGTACTACATCAGGACTCCAGGCATATTTGGTGTGTGCCTATTTTGTATCAGTCCCTGGGAACTGAGGATAACACAGTAAACAAGGTCCCCAGCCTCATAGATGCAGACAAAGAAGGAAGTAACTAGTTAAAGAAAGTACGCCATTATAAAAAAGCTCAGGAAAGAAGGAAATCATGGCGATAGGGAAGGAATGGCTTTAGAGGCCAAGGAAGGTTGCTGAGAAGAGGACTACAGGTATCAATCACCATGTTGTCAGGCCAGACTCCCAGATTGGAAGATGTATTGAGCCAAATTGTTGAATGGCTCAAAGGACGTCAGTGCCGCCATGCCTATACAGTAACTGAGGAAGGACTGGATGGGAGCTGGAAGATGCAGTGGTTCCTATAGTATATTGAATTGTTGTGGCCTTAAAACCGTTTGCCCTGATGTCAGTGACACTGACTAAGTGAGGCCTCCTCTGAAGAGGTCCTCAGCCTTCAAGTTCCAGATCTGACGGGAACTGTAGAATTCTTGGCTCTGCTTACGACTTGCCTCTTGAGTGCTAGGGAGCAAGAGATGACAAAAGCCTGACTTCATCTTGGCTTCTATTTTTTTTGGAGGGTAGTTGCTAAGAGATAGATCCCTCTGGCTGGAGAAAAGGAGATGGCCAATTGAAGAGGGTGGAGGCAAGTAAAGCAGACTAGTGCTGAGTTGTTTTAAAGGATGATTTCTAGGAACGAAAATCCAAAGAGAGACAATTTCATTTCCAGAGGGAGGGCCTGTTGTGTAATTACCCACGTTCATGGATTCTACCTCTCCCTACCCCTGCTGCTCAGCATCTCCACTCTTGGTAGTGAGGTTCGTAACTTTGCTGGTTTGGTTACAGCCATGCAGTCCTCGAGGCCTGGTGGTAATTATTGGAGCGAAGTGGCCTGGTTGTGTGAGTGCATTTTCCCTTGCAGAACATTGAACAAGCTCTTCAAGGGGGAAAGGGCTTTAACTGGGAACATTTGGTTCAGATTATTTTGATTTGTGTTAATGGGTTGGTTCCAAAGTCATGACTTGCTTGGGAAATCTAATGGAGAACACTTGCAGGGTGTTATGTGGTGGTGTTTTTTTCTGAGTGATATTTCCTTTGCATTCTTTTGTGGCCACCTTTCCTTAGTCTACATATGCTCTGCTAATGTCTGAAGAATTTTAATGTCTTTTGAGAAGTTTTTTAAATTTTTATTTTAAATTAAAATTGTTCTTTGTGAAGAGTGTGAAGTATTTTGGGTATGCCAGTCTCGGAGACAGAAGGTTTGTGGTCACATTCTCCCTTCCTTTCACCTGTTTTGATGCACACACTTTGTGCCATGTATGCCTCTCTTAGGTGCTCCTAAGTATAACTAATCCTCAGTTTAGTGTAATAGCTAGAATAAGATACCTCTTGAAGAAGAATAGAGTGGAATACATTAGTTGAAGTAGAAGGCCATCTCGTGCATTTTGGACGTATTATTTGGAGTCACCAGTCCTTAGAAAAGGACATCAGGCTTCGTAAAATAGAGGTCAGCTAAAAAGATTGACACAGTGGCTGCAGCAATAGGCTGCAACATAGCAGCAATTGATAGGATGGTGCAGTACGTAGGAGTGTTTCATTCTATTGTACATAGGGTTGCTGTGAGTCAGAACTGATTCGATGGCCCCCAAGAACAACAACGAAGTAAGAAAGCAAACATGAGGGAAACCCTGAGTGAACTGGACTTACCCAGTAGCCACAACAGTGGACTCAGTCATATCATGACCATGATGGTGGTCCTAGACCTGGTAATGTTTCATTGCATGTCACTTGGAAGACTAGGAGAAAATGGTGCTACAGGCCTTATGGCTTGCTGTTGTTGTTAAGTGCCATCGAGTTGGTTTCGACCCATAGCAACCCTGTATAGGGTTTCTGAGGAGCTGCTGGTAAGCTTGAACTACCGTCCTTGCAGTTCAAATGGCTTTGCAGTCTGGCGCATTAACCCACAGAGCCACACCAGGACTCCTAATATTTGATCCAACAATGCATAGTAGTTAAAGCATGGGGTTTAGAAATCTGTCTCTGTCACCTACCTGTCCTGTGTCCTTGGGCACACTACTTAATCTATCTGAGGCTAATTTCTCATCTGTAAAATAAGGATGCCGCTTTGCTCAGAATTTCTTTTTGAATATTAAATGAAATGACACCTATAAAGAGCATGGCATTTAACATAATTGTTTAATACATAAATGGCAGCTATGACTGTTGTTTTATGTGTACCAACTTCATAGATGGTGCTTGTTGTTGTTGTTAAGTTCTGTTGAGTCGATTCTGACCCATAGTGACCCTGTATAGGGTTTCCAAGGAGCAACTTGAACCACCGGCCTTGCAGTTCAAACAACTTTGCAGTCTGATCCATCAGCCCACCGTGCCACACCAGAACTCCATAGATGGTACTATAGGTGGTATATTTTGGTTGTGAAGAATAGGGAAAAACACATGAAAATTAGCCTTCCTAAAGAATCATATTGGTTATATGAATTTCCTGTAACACTGAAAGGAATTTGGGCCAGAGGTTCTCCAAGTCTTGGTTCCCCCTAACCCTGGTCTACCAAAGCTTTTCATCCATTGGCATATCTAGCTCAGAATTGGTCCTAGCTGACCTTTTTATTCTTATTTTCCTGGTTTATGGCTTGCCATGACTATTCCTGCCTCCTGTAATCATCCCTGAGGTTTCCAAGACCTCTCAGCACCTCAGATGATGTCGGATAGTTGGCTTTGTGACCCAGGCATGCTCCCAAGTCTTGCTGGCTGCTGCTTCTGTTGCTAGCTTCCCAAATATGCAGCTGCGGGGGAAGAGTTATCATCCAGGGGAGCCAAATTGAGGTCTGTCTCTCACCTGCATTTGAGTGGAATTCAGGGATGGAAGGAGATGGGTTCATTGAAACAATTAATGTGGGATTTATCAGCATAAAGATGGTACCTCTGATTTCTTGGACATGCTGTTGAACTGTAATAACCACATTTATACCTACCATTGATTTTCCTACCAGGCATGTAAAACAAAACTAACTGCTTTCCGTATTTTATCCTATTTAAATCTCAGGAATATTCTAATGGGATCATATTATCTACAGTTCCTACTTTTTTTGTTGTTGTTGTTAGATGCCATCGAGTCAGTACTGACTCATAGCGACCTTCTGCACAACAGAACAAAAACACTGCCCGATTCTGGGCCAACCTCACTATCATTGCCACACACGAGCCCATTCATGCTGCCACTTTGCCAATCCATCTCACTGGGGGTCTTCCTCTTTTTCTCTGACCCTCCACCTTACAAAACATGATACCCTTCTACAGTGACTGGACCCTCCTGATAATATGTCCGAAGTATGAGAGACGAAGCTTGGCCATCCTGGTCTCCAAGGAGCACTCTGGCTGCACTTCTTCCAACACAGATCTCTTGGTTCTTTTGGCAGCTCGTGGCACTTTTAGTACTCTCCTCCAACACCATAACTCAAATGCATCAAATTCTTCTACAGTCTTCCTTATTCACTGCCAGCTTTCGCATGCATATGAGGTTATTGAAAATACCATGGCTTGGGTCAGGCACACCTTAGTCTTCCAGCTGACATCTTTGCTCTTCAACACTTTAAAAAGGTCTTGTGCAGAAGATTTGCCTAATGCAATATGTTGTTTGATTTCTTGACTGCTGCTTCTATGAGTGTTAATAGTTGATCCAGGAAGAATGAAGTCTTTTCTCCGTTGATAAAAGTGTTGTTTATTGGTCCAGTGGTGAGGATTATTGTTTTCTTTACATTGAGATGCAGTCCATACCAAAGACTATGCTCTTTGATCTTCATCAGTAAATATTTAAGTCTTTTTTACTTTCAGCAAGCAAGGTTGTATCATCTGCATATCGCAGGTTGTTAATGAGTCTTCCTCCAATCCTGATGCCACATTTTTCTTCATCTAACCCAGCTTCTCAGATGATTTGCACTTTACCATTGAAATTAAGGTTACAGTGGCGATGTAACGTATCTAACTTTATATTCATCCTGAGGATTTTTTCTTTGTTACTGATGACTGGAACATTTCTCAGTGTCAGTTGTGTGGAGACATCAGGCAGGATGGGTTTGGTGGAGTGGAAAGACTATGGAATTGTCTCTCTATCTTCCCTCCCTTCTTGGATCAACTATCAACACTCACGGAAGCAGCAGTCAAGAAATCAAAAGACGTATTTATTGCATTAGGCAAGTCTGCTGCACACGACTTTTTAAAAGTGTTGAAGAGCAAAGATGTCAGCTTGAGGACTAAGGTGCGCCTGACCCAACCCATGGTATTCTCAATAACCTCATATGCATGTGAAAGCTGGACAGTGAATAAGGAAGACCACAGAATAATTGATGCTTTTGAGTTATGGTGTTGGAGGAGAATATTGAAAGTGCCACGAGCTGCCAAAAGAACCAACAGGTTTGTGTTGGAAGAAGTGCAGCCAGAGTGCTCATTGGAGGCCAGGATGGCCAGACTTCATCTCTCATACTTCAGACATATTGTCAGGAGGGATCGATCAGTTGCTGGAGAAGGATATCATGTTTTGTAAGGTGGAGGGTCAGAGAAAAAGAGGAAGACCCCCAGCGAGATGGATTGGCAATACGGCAGCATCAATGGGCTCAAGTGTGGCAACAATATTGAGGTTGGCCCAGGATCGGGCAGTGTTTTGTTCTGTTGTGCATAAGTTCGCTGTGAGTCGGTACGGAATCGATGGCACCTAACAACAACAACAACAAACTTCCCTCCCAGGTGTGGGCTGGAGGAGCCTTCATCTGGTATGGTTGTTAGAAGTATTGACATTACACATTCCTAGGGTTAAGTCCTGGCTCAGACATTTGCTAGTTATGGAACTTTGGGAATTAGTGTACTTCTCTGAGCCAGTTTCCTCATCTGGGAATGGTAATTGTTTCTTTCCACTGCTGTGGAGACTCAGTGAGGTAATAATATATGATAATGCACATTATAATTATTATTACATGTAAGCTTAAAAATTGTCTTATATTATCTCCACGCCGCCCACCCCCCACCCAGACATTCTTGTTTTCCCTGACTGAGTCAGTGGTTTTGAAGTCTTTTTGTTTTGTTTTTTGAGGAGAGAGTCAAAGACATTGTTGAGAATCTGATGAAAATGGCGGATTCTCTTCCATGAAAATGCATATTCACCCAGGATATATGTTCAACTTCAGAGAGTTCGAAGAATCCATAAAGCTTTGTGTCTGTGACATCCAGGATAAAAATCCTTTTAGTCAATTGTAGCCGAATCCTGATGTGGCACTGTGATTAATGCACTGGACTTCAAGGTCGGTGGTTCAAGCTCACCAGCTACTCTTCAGAAACCCTATACAGGGTCACTATGAGTCGGAACCAACTCGACGTTACTTACCAACAGTCGATTGTAGCTTACTTTCTTCAAGGACCAGTCTTTATTTTGCTTTGGCTCCCTGTCAGTCCTCAGCTGAGGGCAGGGTAAGCAGACTGGGTGACAGAACTTACTTTTCTTCTCTGTTCCATTCGCTTAACAAGCTGTCTTCTGATTTCCGGGCACTGGTATTGCTGCCCAGAGCAGGCACTCTTCAGAAGCTGCAACCCTCCTCAGAGGCTTCCAGGAGAACTGGGCAAAGCAGTCTTTTTCTTCCTCAGCTGGTTTATCTCTGGAATGAGATGCGGATGGGAGAGGAGGGAACAGCCGAAACTGCCATTTCAGGAATAATAAAGCTTCAGCGCTGTGCCAGGAACTGTCCTAGGTGCTTTGCATCCATTATTTCCAATTCTTATAGGAACCCTTCCCTATCCTACCCACTGCTGTTGAGTCTATCCTGACTCATAGTGACCCTGTATAGTAAATCTTTATGGGAGCAGAAAGCCTCATGTTTCTCCTGTGGAGCTAGCTGCCTTGTACTGCTGACCTTGTACTTAACAGTCCAGTGCTGTAAGAACCCTTGGAGGTGGATATTATTGCCAGCTTTCCCTCCACCCCCACCCAGTGAGGAACCTGAGGCTCAGAGAGATTAAGAAAGTATAGTCAGTGGCAGGAACAGGAGTCAGATCAAGTCCATCTGAACAAATTGCTGAGCTATTCTGCACCATGCTGTTTCTGAAGAAGAAGCCTGTCTCTAGGTTGAAGGGAAACTTCATGCCCTTTGCTGTTGGTAAAGGAAATGTTTTTCCTCCTGGTGGCCAGACATCCGCAGATACTGTTTTTGTTATGCACTGTGTAGATGGTCTTCTCAATGCTGAGCTGCAGACATGTATTTTTAGAAAAGGAAGAAGCTTCTGTGTGTACTGTTTATTCTGTTATCTGTAAGACCTACCGTGTCTGAATACGGAAACCTACTGAAGCAAACACGGTTCTGTCTGAGTTGATGTTCGCAGGCTGCCCCTAGCTGACTGATATTTCAGGGTCAGGATGGACTTGCAGTTCTCCTGTGTTTATTGATTGAACATTTTATTATGGTTTGGGTGAAAGTTTACACATCACATTAGTTTCATATTTAAAAAAATTTATACATGTTTTGTGACATTAGTTGTAATTCCCTCAATGTAACTTCACTCTTCCCACTTCCTCACTGGGTTTCTGGTTTCTATTAGTGCCTTACTCCTCCTGCCCATTCTTGCCCTCTGAACTTTGTTCTTGGGCAGATGCCACCCTTCTGGCCTTTGAACTATGTTATACCAATTGCCTCGGTGTTTTTTCATGTTAGAGACTTAAGAAGCCGTAAGTCCCCACAGAGATCTGCTTTTACTTTCCCCCAAGTCTCGACTTGCCACCAGCACAGCTCCTGGCATGGCAACAGCTGGTCAGGTTACATCCTTTTCTTTAATTTCTCTACTTGCATATCCCATTTTTGGTCTCCCCCTGCACCATGACCTCTGGTGTAGCACAGGTGAACCAGAATTTCCTGTCCTCTTGTGGATTAGTCTCTTTGACCTTCATCTTTACTCTGTTCTAGGGATTAGTTAATGCCAGTCAGCAACTGGCAAAGAGGATTGGAATGGGACTTCCCTCCAGTGGGGATTTTGCCTTAGTGAGGTCTGCAGAACTGGGCCTGCTGCTTCTGGGGTGTTGCACTGTGTCACTCTTGCTCTCTGCATTGCTGTGGCTGCCCTCCCCACTTCCCCTGTCTACTGCCTGGTGAACACGGCATGTTACAGACATTTTGGAGAACAGAAGGCATATATGTATGTATGTATGTAGGCAGGCTGTTGAGTAACTACTTGGAAGACACTCCTTTATCTTTTGGTAATTTATCAAATTCTTTTACTTTTATTTTCATTTTCTCCATGAACTTGCTGCCTGTTAATTATATGTTCAAAGCCTAGACTTGCATGAAAAGAATCTCCCTTAGTGTAGGTTAATGTGGAGAGAGTAAGAACCACAACTAACCACTGTGCAAAGCGTTTTACTTGTATTATCTCAAAACAACCCTGTGAGGTTAAGTAGGAAGCTGAATAAAGTGGGGACTGTGGGGTAGTGGCACAGTAGCAATTAGTAGCTTTCTCGTTTACTGTCTGTGGACTCTAGGCACAATTATTTAGCCTGTCTGACCTGTTTTCTCATCTGTGAAATGGGAATAGTAGTGCAGGCTTCATAGGGTTTTTGTTTTT